>NW_003852473.1:9348178-9362277 GCF_000181295.1 Otolemur garnettii
GGGGGTCCGTGCACGTGAGCATGGAGGGGGAGGAGCCTTGTGGTGTGGGTTGGAGGGGGTCCATGCACGTGAATATGAAGGGGGAGGAGGCTTGTGCTGTGGGTTGGAGGGGGGTCCATGCACATGAGCAGGGAGGGGGAGGAGGCTTGTGGTGTGGGTTGGAGGGGGGTCCATGCACGTGAGCAGGGAGGGGGAGGAGCCCTGTGGTGTGGGGAACGTTACCCTGGGCGAGAAGTCTGTAACCAGCCAGAGCTAGGATGGAAATTACTAGTCTTTTCTGTATTGCCAGCTGGTGACATTGCCTGTTTGATGATTAACACCAATGATGGTTTTGATACAGCATGTTAAGAGTCCCCCAGGCACTTTTGATTTAGTTTGACCTGGTGATTTAGTTTGATAAACTATCACATTTTTAATAGTTCATAATAGGCTTGACAATTTTCTTTTCGATCAAAGGTTTATGGATAGATCAATGTTAATTTGTATGTCTGTTTTATACTAAGCCTCTGCTAAAACTCAGGCATTTTTGAATACTAGACAGCTTACTTTTAAAGAAGTCTTTTCACTAGTGAAATAAGTATTCATGATCTAATTTTGAATTACAAGTATGTACCAACACATTCATCTTTGAAAATTAAGAAATTTTCTCCACTTAAATAGCTTTTCTCAATGAAGATAAATTTTATGACTACTCCAATTGCCCTGGGCATCTCTTCATGTGCATCTTTTGTAATGTCCCTTATAATAAACTAGTAAATGTTTTAAAATAAAAAAAAAATGCTGCTGAAACATTTAAGGGATATTTAGCCTAATTTGCTGCTTCAAAGTTTCTTATCACTGTTATTTCAGCTAATTGAGGTACAATGTTAAATAAACACACAGAAAACTCTAATCTTGTAACCTTGCAGGCCAGTTGGTCAAAACTCAAAAATCAGGTCAATGACAAGTGTTTGGGAATGTTAAAAGCTGTACAACTATCCAACACTTTCGTCCTGGATCTATAATTAGTCAAATGTTGACACTCTTTCTTGTGATAAGTTGTAAAAATGAAAGGGAGATAAATTTTTATTTTTGACATTTGTGTTTCAGTGCACACTTATGTGTCACCTCTTCATATGGCTTTTTTTTTCCTTTTTCTTTTTCTTTTTTTTTTGAGACAGAGTCTCACTCTGTCACCCTGGGTATAGTACCATGGCATTACAGCTCACAGTGACCCCAACATCCTGAGCTCAAAGCATTCTTCTGCCTCAGCTTCCTAAGTAGCTGGGACTACAGGCACCTGCCACGACGCCCAGCTAGTTTTTCTATTTTTAGTAGAGACAGGGTCTCACTCTTGCTCAGGCTGGTCTTGAACTCCTGAGCTCAAGCAACCTACCTGCCTCAGCCTCCCAGGGTGCTCAGATTACAGGTGTGCCCAGCCATCTTTTTTCTTTAAATATTTTATTGTACTTGTTTATAAAAAAAAAAGTCAGAAAGTCCAGTGCAGAGAAGGGAGAAAAAAAACAGATATCACAGCTTCCTTTCAAGATGCTCCCTGTGCTTTCTTTGTGACAGCAACAAGGGGTGAGGATCTTCATCATGCTGTACAAAGAGGTGGAACTTGCTCTTGGAATCAACAGCGAGTACAGCAAGAGGACGTTAATGAGTCTGCACCCCAACATAAAGGTACTCAGGTCAATCCTGGTGGCCAGTGTTTTTTCTGTATTATTCTGCAGGAGGTTTTCATGTATGTTTTGCTGTGGACAGTGATAATCTGTAGAATTCCCTTGTGTATTTGCTCAGAAATAAAACAAAATGTTATACAGGATATCCCAAAGGTCACCATCATCACTCATAGGAAAAATTAATATACTACATTATATTTTATGTGTTTTATATTTATATATCAACACGTGGAGAAATATTTCATAAGATTTTGTAAATAAAGGTACAATTAGGTACAATTTCCCATTTTCCTGATGCATCTTTGGGACTCCCTGTATGTTCTCATTAGACTCCCTACATTGATGGGAATTGGCAATCACATTTTTGTTTCTCTGACTCTGATAATTGAAGGTGACAGTTTAGCCAAGAAAACTCTGTTTTAATATTCAAGAGCCTTATGAAGTGCTCACACTTCTCATTAGGGCCATCCTAGAACTTCTTAGATGTGGTCGCTCTGTGACATCCCCATCACTGATAGCAGCAGAAAGATCTTCTGAAGGATTTAAAGTACTTCTTATTTTCCTTGGAAATCAGTAGAACTTAGCATAAAACTTAAAACTTATCAGTAGATATTACCCATTGTGGTAGAAAACTTAATGTATTACTAAATCTTCAGCAAACTTAAAACATGTAACAATTGCATATTTCACTTGGTTAAAAAAAATGAAAATGATTTTCTCCCAGAGAATGAGTTATTGAGTTTCATTATTACTAAACATTATTCATTCACCAATTTTCTATCACATACCTTCCAAGGATATAATTTTGTGACACCCACAACTGAAAGGGGAGAGGATGGAGCAGTGGAAAGAGTGGCGTTTGCATGCTATTGGAGTTAAGCTGGCATAAATTCAAATTGCAGTCTTACAGCTGTGGGATGTTAAAGGTAATATCCATCATACCCACAAAAAGAAATAGCTATAGAATATACACACAAGGAAATGAGAAAAGAATTTAAACATTTCACTATAAAAACATCAACTAAACATAAAAGAAGATAGAAGTACAGGAAATGAGGGACTAAAACAGCTGTAAGGCTTATAGAAAACAAATACCAAAATGATAGTAATAAGTCCCAGCCTATCAGTAATTACTTTAAATGTAAATGGATTGAACTCTCTAATCAAAAGACAGTGATTGGTAGAATGGACTTATTCTTATAAAAACATGAACCCTCTATGTGGTATCTACAAGGGACTTGCCCTAGATGCAAAGACACAAAGTAGGAAGGGAAAGATGGAAGGGATATTCCACATAAGTAGTAACCAAAAGAGAGTAGAAGTGGCTAAACTAATATTAGGCAAAGGAGATTTTAAGGTAAAAAAGATTACAAGAGACAAAGAAGGACATTATGTATTAATAAAAGGTTATATTCCTCAGGAGGATATAAAATTATAAACATTGATGTGCCTAAAAACAGACCATCAAAATACATGAAGTAAAAACTGACAGGATTGAAGGGATAAGAAGATAGTTTCACAGAAACAGTTGGAGACTTCCACACTCCACACTCAATAATGGATAGAACAACCAGACAGAAGGAAATAAAGAATCTGAACATTGGAATAAACAAATTAGACCCAATGGACATGTGCAGGACGTCCTACCCAGTAACGACAAGACACATCACCTTCTCGTGTGCATATGGGGCATTTTCCAGGAAAGACCATCTGTTAGCCTGTAAAATAAGTTCTAATAGATTTTAAAAGGTAGGTATCATACAAATATCTGTCTGAGTATAAAAGGATAAAGTTAAAAACCAGTAACAGAACAAAAACTAGATAATTCACAGATTTGTGGGAATTAACACACTGTTAAACAATGGATCAAAGATAAATCACAAGGAAAATAGCAAATACCTACATCCAAACGAAAATGAAATAATACACCAAAATTTGGCACATCTCAAAAGCAATCCAAAGGGGAGCATTTATAAATATAAATAACTTTGCAACTTTAGAAACTAGAAAAAGAAGAACAAGCTAAGCCTAAGACTAGCAGAAGAAAGGAAATTAGGGGAACTAGAATATCAAGGAAACCAAAGGTCGGTTCTTTGAAAAGATCAACAATTGACAGAAGACTCAAGTTAGCTAAAATCAGGAATGAAAGTGGGGGCAATTACTACCATTTATACAGAAATAAAAAGGATCCTAAGAGATTAAACAGTTGTACAACAACAAATAGACAATCTAAACAGCCCTACAACTAGTAAAGAAACTGATTAGCAATTAAAAATGTCCAATGGAAGAAAAGTCCAGTTGCTGAGAGCTTCACCAGTTAATTCTGCCACACACGAAGGACAGCTGACAACAATCATTCTTAAACTTCTTCAAAACCTGAAGAGGAGGAAAGACTCTCTAACTCATTAAGCATATTCTTGAAAATAGTTAAGGTAGTAAATTTATGTTATGTGTATCTTACCACAATTTAAAAAAGTGTTATTTTAAAAAGTAGTCGCTGAAGTTTTTGTTATTGTTCTACTAAAAGGCATATGAAAATAGAATAGGTCAGCCTAGGGTCATTTGGAGAATTCTATTTGAAAGCAGGAGGTTACTAGCTTCTCAAAGTAACTTTTAAATAAAGAGCTAACAAAAGATCCATATGTCTATATTTGTATGCTTCCTAATTCAACCCAATAGCTGTCAAGATATCAATATATGGCTTGGTGCCTGTGGCTCAAGTGGCTAAGGCGCCAGCCACATACACCTAAGGTGGCGGGTTCGAATCTAGCCTGGACCCACCAAACAACAATGACGGCTGCAACCAAAAAATAGCTGGGCGTTGTGGCGGGCGCCTGTGGTCCCAGCTACTTGGGAGGCTGAGGCAGGAGACTCGCTTGAGCCCAGGAGTTGGAGGTTGCTGTGAGCTATGAAGCCACGGCACTCTACCCAGGGGGACAGCTTGAGGCTCTGTCTCAACAAAAAGAAAGATATCAATATATGACAATTATTTTAAAATTCCCAGAGATAAATATTGGTTAAATACTTTTATAGTTTATTTTTAATACCAAATACAGCACATTCTTTGTAGGAGGAAGAGGAGCCAGCTATGAGATTGAGCTGACTTCCATCTAATGTGTCACCAGACTTCAAGCTAAATGGCACTGCCCCCCAAATGCAGTGTCTGGGTCGTGGTTTTGAGAAGTAAATAGGGGTCTTCCTGTGCTCAGCACTGAGAATAAAGTGAGAAGTTGGGAGATTTTCATTGGTGTACACATTGCACTTTCTGTTATTTGAATTGTAGGAAATGCATTCAGGAGGAAAGCAGACCTGTTTTATTCTGTGAGGAAGGACATTTTTAAAGCATGTGTCACAGTGGGCATTTTCCTTCTCAAGGTGATGAGGCATCCAGACCATGTATCCTCTAGCGTCTATCTGTGGGCTCATCATGAGAAGCTTGTCATCATCGACCAGTCAGTGGCCTTTGTTGGAGGGATTGACCTGGCATATGGGAGGTGGGACGACCACGAGCACAGGCTCACGGACGTGGGCAGCGTGAAGCGGGTCACTTCAGGAGCCCCTTTGGGCTCCCTCCCGGTATGTAAACTTCCTTACATGGGACTGCATGAAATGATCGTAATCTATGTGTGCGGGAGGTATTAGCAGCATGACCAACTGATTGATTGAACAAGAGTTGGTGCCTCCCTGGAGGGAAAGAGCATTGAGTTGAAGGTGAGACAGATCTAGTTCAAACACCAGCTTCACTGCCCAGATCTGGGGCTCAACCCCACTTAGTCTGTTTCTTCTGTTGCAGGAAGAGAAAATAGATCCCATAGGCCATCTGCTATCTCATCGCTCCTCTGTTTTCCATTAAAATTGAAGATTTTCCATTTGAAAGAAAGTTCATAAACAAAATTGTCGTGTGACAATAAAGATTTAGATTAAATAACAGTAAAAAGCTTATTGGAATTAGCTGCCACAGTTTCAGAGGTTTTTGACTTAAAGACATACAAAAACAGCATCCTTCAGTGTGGGGTCATTTAGAGGGAATTCTATTTAAGCAAAATGTGAGTAACTTCTCAAAGTACCTTTAAATTAAGAACTTGTCAGAATGTCTGTGTATCAGTCTGCTTGTTATTTTAATTCAGTGGCTGACAAAATATGAATATAATTACTAAAGACTGTAGGCTCCATTTCATTTACTTCTGGACATGTTGGTGAGTTCTGGGAAAATAGCAATTGAGTGAGTAGATAACAGAGAAAATGATCAGAGAAGAAACACCCTTCACTTAATGTTTATCAGGGAAAGACCTTCCAGGGCTCCACAGTGACTAATTGTATTTGAGATTTGTGTGAAAAGGTTAATTGAAATTGAATGTTAAGAAAGTGCCCATGGTGCCGCTCCTGGTGTTCTTTTGGTAGTGTTTAGGTAGCTCACAGGATCTTCAGACATTCCTGCATGTCTGTCCCAGGGACATCATTTGTAAACATTGATTGTCCCTCTGCTCTGCTTGAATGACAGAAGCACAATGCAGCATATCTTATGCACTTTAAAAAAATTATAATTTTCTCAGGCTGCGACATCAGAGTCTATGGAATCCTTACACCCCAAAGATAAAAATGAACCTAATAAAAGTCTGCCCATCCTGAAGAGTGCTGATGACATAGATTCCAGACTGAAAGGAGCAGGAAAGCCCCGGAAGCCTTCCAGATTCAGCCTCTACAGGCAGCTCTACCAGCGCCACCTGCAGGACACAGACAGTGTCACCAGCATGGACAGCGCCTCCAGTAAGTCACGACTTTCCTGGAACTTGTCTCAGCCATACTCTGCTCCCCCAGAGCCAGACACTGTATGCCTGGTTTGAACCTCTCTCTATAATGAAGTAGCAGGAGCAGGGTTGAAAGGTCTCTGTATCACCCTGTCAAGATCATGCCATGTCATGGCTTTGTTTGCCTGACTTAGAACAGGTTTTATTTTATTTACATAAAACAGTCATAACAACCACAATTCATGTTTCCAGTGGTAGCAGAATGACTCTGAAATATGCCAGCCTGTAAAGGAAAATGAAAAGTATTAGATGTACTTTATAAAATATTTTTAGAGGAAATTTCATGTCTCTTTCCATCAAGCTTATGTCGTTAAATATAAGATTTTCTGCATCTTATAAATTTGCTAGTCTTTTTAAATCTGTCTCTAAAGGCCTTCAACTTTCTGTTGCACAGAGTCTTATGAGTGATTTTATAGTCCTGTCTGGTTGTAAAAATGATCAACTTTGCTTTTCAGTCTAGAAAAGTTGATATATGTATGTATATATATGTATTTCTTGGTTGAAAACAGAACATCTCAATTTCTCCAGGTTATTTTAATCACTGTAGAAGTCATCAGAATTTAATCCATGGTCTAAAACCCCACTTCAGACTCTTTCGCCCTTGCAGTGAGTCTGAGCAGGGGCTTTCTGGACCCAGAGCTGGTAAGTGCTGTGTGAGGTGCAGAGCCTCCGTGAGCTGTAGCTTCTGTCATGTCTGCCACGTGGGTGTAGTGTGTCCAGGCTGTTTTTGTGTTGTGCGGTTTTCATGCCGTTTGTGTGCTGAGAGCCTGCTCTATGCAAAGTTCTGGGTCCTACACCTGACCCCCGCTTCCTGAGAACCTACCCTCCAGCAGTAAAGGTGAAATACACCTGTCACAGAAGAGTGCCCAGTAAGTGCAGCTGCGCAGGGCTGCATGGGACCTGCAGGGGGTGGGGTGGGGAGGACTTCCTCTGAGACTATCACAGCACATGCAGCTGCGCAGTGCTGTGAAGGAGCTGCAGGGGGAGGGCTTCCTCAGAGTCCATGGCGGCACATGCAGCGACTCAGTGCTGCACGGGAGCTGCGGGGGTGGGGGAGGGTGGGGGGGTGGGGCTTCCTCTGAGACCATTCAGAGAGACTTTCAGAGGAAGGCCATTTGGTTGGCCTGGAAGTAACTTGATTGGAATAGGAAGATATTGCAGGTCAAGGAGGCGTGTTGAGCAGAGGTGCTGTGATGGGAAGGTTCCATCTGCTTTGACAGGTTAGAAAACACATCATTCAGCTAAGATATGGTTTTTGATGTGAAACTAGGAAGATACACGACAGTTATATTGGGAGTTAGAACTTTATTTTGTTCAAAATCTGGAAGGCCCTTTAATGGGTGGTATCACACATGCTCTGTGAATCTTCAGTGATTATAATCTAGTAGACTTTTATAAGACGATACTTGAATAAATCAGAGTACAGATTATGGTGAATTAATTAGAGCCCAAAGCCTTATGAAGAAGTATTCTGCAACTGATGAGGCATAGGACAGCATAATCTTCGTAATAAATACTGACTATAGGAAAATTATTCAGTGATGTTTACTGTGTGCAGGCTCTGTCGCTGCCCGAGGGCATGCTATGCTTGGAGTAACACCATCTTCTTACACATGAGGAGTGTGAGAAACTCAGAGATGGTGAGTGACTTGCCAAGTGAAGTTTCAGCTCTTCAGGCTCCAGTACTCAGGATTCAGATATGTGATTCAGGAGGAATACAGGTCACTGCATCATGACCTTTGGCTAGAAACCAAGGCCAAGCTTCTCATGTACTGTTGAGGAAATGAGGGAGTTAGGGTCCAGCTAACATGCCTGTATGTGAGCCACTTGTGGCTAACAGGTGCTAGTAAACCTCGTAAGTTAAGCTGCTTAGTGGTTCCCAGCATTCTTTAGTCTAGGGACCCTGTGTTTTACAAAATGCATTAGTTAACTACAGGTAGTGAATTAAAGCTCTAATGTAACTGTTGTACAAATCTGCATTTTGTACATCATCATGACATTGTTACACATTTTAAGATGAAGAACACATCTGAGGAGACATTGTATTTGTTGGGCAAGTGCTCGATGCATGTGTACATTTGGGGATGGCCTCAGTGATTCCTGTGCTCAGCAGCGCCGTCCTGGGAGCCAGGAAGCCTCTGGGAAGTGCAGAGAGCCAGGTGAGGTTGCACACAGTTGCAGATGTCAGAGGTAAAGGGTTATAAACAGGCACAGAGAGTGCCTTGTAATTCTAGTGTGTGCCTTTGCTGCTTTAGAATTGGAGTTGAGGGGTCCAAATTATGACCGAACACTGCTAACAGTAGGACTAGGCACAAGCAGGAAAAGATGTGAGTTGGGTGCTGAGTATGCTGAGTGACTATGCAGGCTCAGACTCACAGGATGGTACCCAGTTGCTGGAAGATACTGACAGTCATGGTCTTCTGCTGTTGACCAAAAGCATCCTTGACATCTGCTCACAGCCCCTCACTAATGAACTGCAGCACTATTGACAGGCAGAACAAGAGAAATCCTGAATGTCCGTGAGTGAGGAATGGTGTGGGACATAGTGAAGGGTTAATTCCTTTGATAGAATTGAGCAACTATTAAAATCTGTAATTAGGGATATAAAAATAGATGTAGAAGATTTATTTATTTAATAAGATATTCATAGAGATCCCGTGACACTCTGGTCACTCTTCTGGGTGTTAGAGATGTAGCCAGCAAAACAGATGAAATGCAGTTCTCTGGGTGTGGGACAAAGGAGGAACTGTGGGTACAAATAGAAGGTCAGACATGCAGTATGAGTTTTCCCAGAGAACAGCAGCAGGATGCAGAAAGGCAGAGGGGAGGGGTCGCTGTCTTCCAGAGAGCTGTCAGAGAACACTTCTTTAATGGGGTCAGTTTCCAACAGAGATCAAAGGAAGAACTGTCAGGGAGAGGACACCCCAGACAGGACAGTGACTGTACAGGGTATGAGGTGGGAGGTCTGAGTGTGCCCAAGCTGTGGCTGCAGTGAGGGGGTAGGGGCAGATAACAGGAGCAAACCTCGGGGGTGGGCCTGGGCTTGCATGCAGCCTTGTGGACATTGCTAAGAATTTTGTCTTTACATTAGTAGGAAGGCATCAGATGGTCCTGTGCAAAGGGCAGACCAAAGTCTGACTTATATTTCAACAGGACCATCCTTCAGAACAGACCAGGGTGGCAAATGGTGGCCATGCCAGTATTGAATATACTTTGAGGGTCAGGCTGACAGCATTTGCTGATGCTCTGACATGGGGGTGAGAGATGGGGAAGATGCCAAGTCTTTGGCCCCATTGAAAAGGTGGGATTTCTATGAGCTGAAATGGGAAGACTGTGGGAGGAACAGGGAAGAGGAGTTTGAGGATGATTGTCATTATCAGAATATGCATCTGAGAGGCTAATGAAGGGTGATAAGTGATGCTAATTTGTTAGGAAAAGTAGAACTTGAGGTGACTTTTTCCCATATTGTTGGTACTGTTTTCATATTGCTTTTATAGTCAAACATAAATACAAATTTAATTTTTTATTATGAAAAATGTTAATTTACTTTTAAAAAGCCAAATTATGGGATAGTCCTTCTACAGCAGTACTCCCCAAACTCTCTTTCCCAGCCCTGAAGTTTCTGGAAGGCTCTGAGGACACTGAAGTAGGTGGCAGCAAGTCCTTCCCGCTGCTTCATTGCCCACTTCAACCAGAATATTCCCGTTCACATCCTTTGTGTATATTGTAGTTCCTTAGGAATTAGTTTTAAAAAACCATAAAAGGTAAGGTTCTGTAAAAGTAATGAAAGAAGTTTGAAGAACAAGGCTGTATATTTAACTTGTGTCATGACATAAACTCATGTTGCCTTATAAAACTTCAAACCCAAATTAAGCGTGGAGTAGCTCTTCACTGGGAATCTAAGCTGAATATTATCTCGAGCTAATAATTTCCTTTTCCTGTGGATGTGAACAGGATAGTTTGTCTGTGGTGTCAGTGTCACCTGACTGCAGACAGTCATGCTGTCTAGGCTCCTGTAAACCTTCTTTGTGATACACCAACACCAGTGCAGAGTGTGCACATGAGATTACTGTGGTTTCTAAACAAAACTACACTAAAAATGTGGCTAGCAACCATGGTAGACTTTTGTAATATATATTTTAACTCAAAATCACTCAGCTATCATCAAAACTTTTTTTCTTTTTAGAATTATGTAGGAAGAGAGAAAATGTTGGAATGACATTATTTTGCTTATGTTATCTATTTTTAAAGGGTTGAATTTCATTCTTCTTATATTCAGCAATTGTTTGCTGATCTTTTCCCTTTAAGCAATTTAAATAGATAAGTGAGGGGGAAATTATTTTTGCAATTTTAGTTGAGACAGGCTTTTCAAATTTGAATATCTAATCATAAGGGATGAGGAATAGTACATTAAGCCACTTCTAAATTCAGTTCTCAGGGATACAGTGGGATGTATGAGACTCACTT
The DNA here is from genome assembly GCF_000181295.1 of Otolemur garnettii. Taxonomy (NCBI): domain Eukaryota; kingdom Metazoa; phylum Chordata; class Mammalia; order Primates; family Galagidae; genus Otolemur; species Otolemur garnettii. The sequence continues at coordinate 9,359,118 of NW_003852473.1, forward strand.
TGTGTTGTCAAAAATCTTATATCTAATGGATGAGCATTAGATTTAAATATTTGACAAGCCAGGTACCTTAATAAGTCATCAAGGGAAAATACTGCTGCTGCCAGGAGTCATCAGTGGAGCCGTTGCCACAGATGTAATACAAGTCCATAGACCCTTATCCACAATTCCAAAATCTGAACAGTTCTGAAAACCAAAAGATTTTTTAAATATAACTCATTGGGGACCTGTATTGGGACTGTCCTTGAACATAGGTGGTAATTTAGTAGGTAGAGACTAAGAAGGGAGAAAAACAGACAGTTCAGGCAGATATTACATCTTAAGGTAGGAATATAGGAAATGCCAAAAGTGTTTATTTCTGCACCTCAGACCTGAGTGTAGAATGCGGTGAGTACACAGAGATCTATAATCTTTTGTACAAAGCCCTTGGGATCAGATGCACTTCAGAAACCAGAAGGTTCTGGATTTTAGAGAGGTAATGCAGGACTCATGCCCTGTTATACTCATCATGTTATATATACTCCCAGAAAGGTCCAGGAGACACCTGGAATGCAAGCAAACCACTTACATTTGTGTAGCACCAAGTGAGATCAGTAAAGATAACAAATCCGTTCTTGTCAACCCAGTCCTCTCGCTGGCAACTGCAGGCAGTAACCTTTATTCATTCCACAGGTGTTTTGCATCCAGTGTGTCTTTGTTACACTCCTCTCTGTGCCTGTGCTGGTCTGTGGTCAGTAGTTCCACTGGTCTTCCCACTTCATTGATTTTGTGGTCAATGTATTTCCCAGTATATAAATTATTTTACTCAAAGTATTTGCCCTTAAGTAAAGTGGTCCTGGCAAGTTCTTTGTGAAATGCTACTGTAGATTGCTGCTTTTGTGCCTGTATCATAAGCTTCTGTCTGTCATTGTTATAATTTTTATGAATATCATTTATGAGGATGGGAATATAGGATGTTAGAGCCCAAAAGAGCTTAGCTGTTGTCTAGGTCACATTCTTCCTTTTACACATGAATTTCTGACCCAAAAAGTTGAATCTCACTGTCACTTAGCTAGTTAGTTCCAGGGCCAGAACATGGACTGTCCTCAATTGAGGTCTTTGCTTTATGAGACATAAAAGACAGAATTATGCATCAGGTGTGCGTTGCGCTGGCTGAGGAAAGAGGAGTAGCATGGGGACTCTGTTGCCTCTGCATGGCAGGCTTCTCCCCTCCCCTGGCTTCCTGCTTCCTCACAGACCTGCCTCATGAGTTCTTTATTCACATTATTCTGTGCTGGTCCTCTAGTGATCTGGTAGGTGGGGAGAATAAGCTGCTCAGCTGCCTTTGAAGGTCAAATTTTATTGTCTGATGGTGAACCTTGTGATAGCCCCAAGCACACACTGAGAATAAATCCATATGAGTCATAAACCCTTGCTAGCCCACAGCCTCTGTCAGAATGGATGGATGCTGCCTTAGGAGTCTGAAGAAAGGGAGAAGTTTTTAGATGTTTAATAAGTGAGAGCTAAGCCTTGCTGTCTGGGGCCCACCTGCTCCACAGCCTCTGAGGGGGTCTGCTGCATTCACAGATACTGGCTCCATCCGTAGTTTACAGACAGGCGTGGGAGAGCTGCATGGGGAGACCAGATTCTGGCACGGAAAGGACTACTGCAATTTCGTCTTCAAAGACTGGGTTCAGCTTGATAAGCCTTTTGCTGGTGAGTAAGATGCTGGTGGCATTTTTCTTTTTCTTTTGTGCATCTCAGCAAGTATGCATGTGTATGATCTAAATGCCTTTTGTTTTACTTTGTTCTTAATTTTGAAAATTTGGTAAAATTTTGGAGACATGATTTAATCATTAGTCTTAAACTTAAGGACCTTTCCTTGTAGTTACAGTAGGAAAAGAACAAAACAGAGCTGAGCTGGTGAAACCTCCAGGTTTCCTATAGGCCAGTGATTTTCAGTGGGTATGCTGTGGTACACTGGTGTGGCATGAGAGGATCATAGGTGTGGTATGACAATTTTTAAAGATCATTAATGAAATGATGGGTATGCTGTGGTACACTGGTGTGGCATGAGGATCGTAGGTGTGGTATGACAATTTTTAAAGATCATTAATGAAATTTTTTTGAAAGAAGTTCAAAGCATAGTAAATATATCCTTTTTTTCACTCTTTTTTTTTGATCAGCATAATTAAGATGTGTTGTGGAAATTTAACTATAGGTTCAGTGTGCCATGAGATTAAAAAAGGTTGAAAGACACTGCTTTAGGCATATTTGGGGGATAATAATATATAATTCTCCAGTATGGAGCCTTTCTTTGATCACCTTAGTTTCTTTCTATCATCTCCGTTTTCCAGCATTGGAAGGGCATATTTTCAGATTATCATTGTGCATAAAATGCCTAAAGAAGATACAGATGGCACTGCCTGCTGCTGTTACAACAGGATGAGGAAATATGTATATAGTGTCAAGTACACAGCCTTCAATAATCTGTACCACTCCTGTCATGCTTTGTCCAGTGATCCTCTAATCTAATTGCAGCAGAAATAGATTTGATGCTTGTTGTTCTACCCAAGCCAAGAAATACACATGGAATAGACAGTGTCATGTTTCCTTTTACAAATCATAGCTGGAGCCAGAGGGCTTCTGTCCCCAGAACAAAGTTAATGACTGATTTTTTCCTGGTGCCCCTGGACAGATTTCATTGACAGGTACTCCACGCCCCGGATGCCGTGGCATGACATTGCCTCTGTAGTCCATGGGAAGGCTGCACGTGACGTGGCACGCCACTTCATCCAGCGCTGGAACTTCACGAAGGTACTGGATGTGGCTTCGATGACTCAGCCCATCGGAAGAGAGGCAGGGCTAGATGGAGGAGGAGTCCTGAGGGGGTATAAGGGGCTTGCTGCCTCAGCCATGCCACCTGACTGCTGTTGGTGGGCATCATCGTCATTGTTACTGGCTGGGCCTCTAAACAAAAAAAAGAAACATCCCTGAACTTTTGCATTACAGACAATTCAGAATGTGGAGGGGTAGACCTCAGGGCCTGTCAGTTTAGTCCTTTTGATGTCTCTTAGTATTGGTTAAGCATATAAGATTCTGTAGCAAACTGTGGCCTCAGCAAGTCATTCGGACTCACTGAGCTTCATGCTCTCATCTTTATGTTGGGAGAGAGCTTTATGTT
>NW_003852473.1:9362676-9367641 GCF_000181295.1 Otolemur garnettii
GGCAAGGCACAATTGTAAGAGGGACTTTACCTAACAAATAAAATCAGTGTAATCTGGTTCTTGTACCTTCAATGAGTCCCTAACAATAAAAAAAACCAGTAGTCACATGGAGGCTATGACAGGGCCTGGGAGCCTGGTTTAGCAGACAGGGCTCAAGCCTCAAAGGCCCTCCCAGTCCTGCGGCTGCTCTGAGGTCGTACTGGTGCAGGATTCTGAGAGCTTATTCTGAGCAAAGCAAGAAGCACAGAAGATGCAGATGTTTTTCTTTTTTCCAGATTGTGTCCCCATCACCCAGTCAGAACTTAGCCTCCCTGAACTAACATCACAAATTAAGTGCTATCATCCAGGTGTTAAAGTTCCACTTTATTCATTTGAAATGAGGACAGGGCATTTTTCCCTCTGATAACTTGGAAATGGTTTGGTTTTGGAAATGGTTTGGAGTTTCACTTATTTTTCATTCACATAGACATTGTGAAAATTGAGCAGAAGTTCTAATGGAAACATTTTAAACAATAATTAGGGGATATGGATGAATAGAGGGGATGTCTGTCACTTTTACTGTACTGGCAAAGATGAAAAAAAACTTCTAATATTTACAGTTGGGTTTGGGGATTTTTGTGTTCTATTACCCTTCTCCTAGGATGGTAAATTGGTAGGACATTTAGTTACATGGCAGTGATAGGACAAAAAGAGAAAGGTAGAGTGAGAGTTAGCATGCAACTTTGGTCCAAAAAAACTATTTCTACATATTTCAAGCTAAAGAAGTAATCTAATAAGGTAATTTACTATCTATTGTATCTAATAATTTAAGTAAAATTAGAACTGAAGTGTTCATTAACAGGAATTTATTGAACAAATGATTCTTTTATACCATTTTACTATGAATTTATTAAAAACAATGATATAGTGCTGTATTGATGTGGCAAGATATCCATAACATGGCAAGAATTAGTTTATAAAACAGTAATCTCATATTTGCAATTATATAATTATACGCTGCTATAGCTATAGATTACCTTTAATCCTTCTTTACAAATAAAGAAAAATGCACACTTGCTACTAAAGGTAAAAGAGGAATATAAGGGAAATAGAAAACAGATACAAGTAGCCTATAGCCTTTCACTTAGAAGCATCAACTGTTAAAATTTTTCTTACCCTTTTTAAAATGAATCTAAGTTTCTTTTATTTTATTGATTTATTTTTTGAGACAGAGTCTTAAGGTGTCACTCTGGATAGAGTGCCGTGGTGTACAGCTTATAGCAACCTCAAACTCCTGGGCCCAAGCAATTCTCTTGCCTCAACCTCCCAAGTACCTGGGACTACAGGCGCTCACAACAATGCTTGGCTATTTTTTGGTTGTAGTTGTCATTGTTGTTTGGCAGGCCTGGGCTGGATTTGAACCCGCCAGCCCTGGTGTACGTGGCTGGTGCCTAGCCGCTTGAGCTACAGGCACTGAGCCCTAAGTTTCTTTTATAATCACAAAATAGGGGGAAATGAACCTCTATTCTCATTTGAATGTTTTCATCTCTTTTTCTGTATTTTAGATTATGAAGTCAAAATATCGGTCCCTTTCTTATCCTTTTCTACTTCCAAAGTCTCAAACAACAGCCCATGAGTTGAGATACCAGGTACCTGGGTCTGTCCATGCTAATGTGCAGGTGAGTCTGGCTTTTCTCTGTGACAAAGTGCCACACAGTGAAATTGCTCTCTGGTACTAAGTCCCTCTGCCCTTGGCTCCAGGGTTTTCAATGACAGCTTTTCCAAAGCAAATCTAGATGGGTCTTTTCAAATTCAGGATTATATTTCCTGTGTTAATTGTATTCAATTCACTCTCTTTAAAAACTCTTTTATAAATGTGATAAATGCAGGTCCTCAGAAAGGGCCATGGTCAAGGAAAGGTTATTTCTATAAGTCCCTCTAAAGTGACCCTGGTTGCATGACCATAGCAAAGCTGGGCCTCAACTGCGTAAGCACCAGGAACGGGACTGACATGCAGCAGCTGGGAAGCTGGTTATGGTTTAACTATTTAATCTAATTTTAGTTCCTAACTAACCAAATGGCTTTTAGTTGCTTTTTTAATGGATTAGGGAATTTACTTAATAGAGTTACAAATTTTACCACATTCTGTTCAACCATCTCAAACTATAAAAAAGAAAACTCAAACTCAGCTAGCTATAGATAGAGGTTACCCAGTTTGCTCCCTTTATCAACCACAGTGCAGATATCCCGAGATCTTGTGGGAAAGACTGGGAGGAGCCACCTTTGGCATTGCCTTTAGTTCAAAGTCACCACTCTCAGCATCAAAGACACTGTTTAAATGAAGAGCCACCTGTTTGCTATGCTGCATGTCACCAGTATGGACTCATGTAATACAGACATGAACCTCAGTGGATGTATTCTGTAAATGAAGTGTTTAAATGAAGTCCCCATTAGCCCACATCACAAAATCCCAAAACTATAGATGTTAGCATGGATGTGGAGAAAAGAGAACACTTCTGCACTGCTGGTGGGAATGCAAACTAATACGTTCCTTTTGGAAAGAAGTTTGGAGGTCACTTAGGGATCTAAAAATAGACCTGCCATTTGACCCTGCAATTCCTCTATTAGGTATATATCCAGAAGACCAAAAATCACTTTATAACAAAGATATTTGCACCAGAATGTTTATTGAAGCCCAATTTATAATTGCTAAGAAGCCCAAGTGCCCATTGACCCACGAATGGATTAATAAATTGTGGTGTATGTACAGCACAGAATATTATGCAGCGTTTAAAAAGATGGAGACTTTACCTCTTTTATGTTTACATGGATGGTGCTGGAACATATTCTTAGCAAAGTATCTCAAGAATGGAAGAAAAAGTATCCAATGTACTTTACTATGAAACCAATATATAAGCACCTATACTTTTATATGAAAGCTATAACCGAACTGCAACCCAAGATGAAGGGGAAAGAGGAGAGGGAGGCAAGGGGAGGGGGAAGGATGGGTGGAGGGAGAGTAATTAGTGGGACCACACCTATGGTGCATTTTACAAGGGTACATGTCAAATCTACTAAGTGTAGAGTATAAATATCTTAACACAATAATTAAGAAAGTGCAGTGAAGGCTATGTTAACCAGTTTGATGAAAATATTTCAAATTGTATATAAAACCAGCACATTATACCCCATAAATGAGTTAATGTACACAGCTATGATTTAATAAAAAAAAAAATTAAATGAAGTCCCAGCTGTCTGCTATGCCACACATCACCCAAATGGACTCACGTAATACAGACGTAGACCTCAGTGATGTGCTCTGTAAATGAAGTGCTTATGTCAGTCACTTTGCACTGTGTGGAAAGAGAGGTGTGTGTGCAGGTATGAGAAACGAAGTCATTTCAGGCCATAGATCAAATAACAGAAAAGAACTTTGTTAAAAAAAAGAGTGACAAAAATGGAGAAATACCCATAGCAAATATTTAGTCATCCCAGACTAAGAAGAAAACTATTTTAAACTTAGAGGCACAGATAGCTATGATTTATGTGTAAGCTAATGAATGTTTTATGAGCTTGTTTAATTTTATTCTACATGAATGAGGAAAAATAACCCAAGCTTGAAGAATAAAATAAGAACATTGGTATCAGGAAAGTAAGTGAATTTAAGATTTGAACTTGCATTAAAGTTGACATGGTATTGAAGTTATTGAAGTTAACTGGTGTTAATTAAGCATTTGTTGAAAGAGCATTGCTGGGAATCATGTGTTCTCATGATCAATGCAGGAAGTTTTACTTAGTGTAGCCTATGTGCGCATTTGCCATTGCGCTGCTGTTAAAACCAGGACTCACACATATCCTCTTCCCGCTGCCCTGGTTGGGTGGACAGATACTCTGTAAAATGCTTCTCTGCGTTTCTCTTCTCTGTGTCACTGGATGTCCTGTCAGAGGTGGAACTAGATCAGATGGTCTCTTGTGATAAACTCAGGTGTTCATCCCTGATATACTCAGGAGGCCTAGACTCAGAAATCTACAAAGCCAATTTATTTAAAAGGACATTTACTAAGACTCACTCACTCACGCATTCATTCGGCCAACAAATTTGTTAAGTGCCATCTGTTGGCATAGTAAAGTCATCAAAGCACACTTGGGTGCTGAGGGAACAGATAGGAAGTTCTGTGCCTCCAGAAACTCCATTAGCTGGGAAAGAAGGCTGTGGTTTGAAAAGTTCAGTTAACAGGGCAAGGGTGGTCTCTGACTAAATGTCAGTTTGAAGGTGTGGACCAGCATACTGTAAGAGTATGGCAAACCAGAGGAACAGAACTGGGTGTCCACTCTAAGCATCCCACCTGCTCAGGAGACAGGAGGATCAACTGCAGCAAACCATGTGCTCGTAGAGAGGAGGTGGATGACTTAGGTGGCATAAGGCCAAGTGGGAGTGCCTGGAGTGCTGTCTATGTGCTCTTGGGCCTGGTCTTGGGCCTGGCACATTGATGAAGTTTGCAATTTTCATGCTGTGGAGAATATGATACAATATCAAGCAAGATACATGGATTTTAGGTAGATGAACCCAGAGACAGAGTTTCCCAAAGTGGTATTTGCCAGAAATAAAGGAGGGGACAGACAGGAGGGGCTTTGAGGAAAAAGACAAGATAGCAGAGTGACTGGACCCTGACAAAAATGTGGTGGTGGGGGGAGAGGTAAGGACGGTTAGTACAGTATTGCTGCCAGAGCACAGAGAAGCACAGGGCGTGTGCCGTGGTCACCAGGCCAGGACAGTGACTGAGACCACAGAGGGACTTGGTGCTCCTGCCGCCCATCTAGTTCTGTGCGACACAAATTCTGCAGTGTGATAATGTGTATGATAAAGAATCTGAAAGCATCTCTAGGCAGAGTTTCTGGAAATACAGGGAAATGGTCCAGCTAACAGAATAAAATATAAGATTCTGTAGCAAACTGTGGCCTCAGCAAGTCATTCGGACTCACTGA
>NW_003852473.1:9368170-9376955 GCF_000181295.1 Otolemur garnettii
CCCCAAACATACATTTAGTTACATGGCAGTGATAGGACAAAAAGAGAAAGTCAGGGTAAGAGTTAAGAATTTCACTGATGAAATTCCAATACTATAAGATTATAATTTCTTTTATCCTGATAGTATTCTAAACCTAATATACCTATAGTTAACTTTTATCATCACTGTTCATAAAGTAAAATCTCCTTCCAGACTGACCAAGGTTAAAGCTTCGAGGTAGGGAGTGAACTGCTCACTCCCAGCATCTGACATAGGTGCCCACATCAGGCAGCGTCCAGGCCCCTTCAAGACCTTTATCTAATTCTTTATGTGTAAATTTATGTTCTTTTTCTTTAAAAAGTTGCCCTGAATTTTGAAAGTGTTACTCTTAGCAAACCCTGGGGCCCTGCTGGTTTTTCAGAAATGCTGAAATAGCTCCAGTTGTTAGAATAGTGGACATAGCTGCAATGTGCATCTTTTTGAGGACAGGAAAGTCTGAGATGGCTAGAAGCTTAAAAAAAAAAAAATTAGCCTGCTGCATTTCTTCTCTGGAAAGTCTTGACCACAGTATTATTTTACTTTCTTTGTCTTATTTCTTTGTCTTATGACTGTAAATATTATATATGTTGTTCTAGACATTATTATTCAAGTCACGACTGTATGGTGTTGTGAGGGTGAGAACCGGAATCTAGTCCAATCTCTGGTTTTCCAAACCTCCAAAAGTGGGCGGAATGAGAAGGACCTGGCTCTGCAGTAAGCTACATGTTCCTTAACGTCGTTCATTGTCATGTTTTCAATGCTTTTACACTTAGATGTCATGGGGCAATAACCAAATGATTGTTATACTCTCAGTTGAGAAATGTAATACTGTTTAAGAAAATTCTTTCTTAGGTTTACTGTTCTCTGACATTGATTTTAATGTAGTTTTTTTGTACTACTAAGAAGGAAGTTTACTTTTTTAATTTATCATGAAATGATATTCGTACACATTTATGGGGTACATGAGATATTTTGGTACATGCACAGACTGTAATGATCCACTCAGGGTATTTGGGTGTCCATTACCTTGAGAATTTATCATTGCTCTGTATTGGGAGCATTGCAGGTCCTCTTTTCAAGCTAATATGAAATACACAATACACTGTTGTTAACTATAGTCACTTTCCTCTGGTAACAAACATTGGAACTTATTCCTTCTATTTACCTGGATGTTTGTGCACATTATCCTCTCTTTATCCCCTGCACACACCTGCATACCCTTTCCAGCCTCTTGTATCTGTTATTCTACTCTGTACCTCCACGAGATTGAGTTTTTCAGCTCCCACATATGAGTGAGAACAAGATTTTAACATAGTGTTTAATATAGTTTATTATTCATCAAATGACTTTGATGCCATAAACTTATTTAATGGTAAAGGGTAATGTAATACAGCAATTAAGAGAGATTCTAGAGCTGGATGTTGTTAAATCCCAGCTTTGCCACCTACTGGCTGTGAACCTTGAGAAAATTACTTCTTAGTATGCGTTTCATTCACCTATAAAACAAGGATAATAATAGTATCTGCCTCACAGAACTGTAGTGGTGGTAAAATAAACTGGTACATGTGAGGTTTTTAGGAGAGTACACTAGTTTGTGTTCTACCAAAATGGCTTCTAGTTTTCCCTATTGTGTCAAAAGCTTGCACAAAGAAGTTGATATTTCTCTAGGCAGGTCACCAGCCTAGTTCTAGATAGAAATTTGTATACTATATATTCGTTGAAGTGGAGAGAAAATGCATTCAATATAAAGTACATAGTAGATAAAATTCAAGTTATTCTTTCATCTGAATATGAAATCATGGGGTACATACTGCTGGTAATTCTACCCCCAGGAGGGACAGGGAGCTGCATCAGGCGGAATGGGTGCCTGCTCTCATAGAACAAGTTGTTGCTGCTGAAAAAGTCATCCAGACCTAAAAGCAGCTTCAGCAGCTTCAACTGTACTTTTAAAATGATTTTGGGTGTTCCCCTCAGTGTTAGGCATTCTCAGAAGCCTGCTAAGAGCACACAGAGCAGACACAGCAGGAAAGGGCATGGAAAGGAGGAAGTGGGAGAGGCTGTTCTGAAACTGCAGAGCGTTTAAAATAACTTGTTTTCTGTCTATTAAAAATAAACCAGGTTTCTGAATGCTCTCATTGCCATTTACAGTGCATTACTGGGACAGGAGATTTGACACTTTCATTAAGTCAGGAAATGTCTGATGTTGCATCAGTATCAACATGGAATCAATGTGTGGGAACAAACATTTCTATTGAATTGGGTAACTCATGGTAGAAACCACTGCTTAGCAAACATGCTGAGAATTCCTACCTATACTCAGAAAAATAGCTCCACTGGAATCATGTCTTCAATCTGGCTTATGCAAAAGGAAGGGGAGTAGGGAAGGAGAGAGGAAGAAAAAAGAAAACAGAAGAAGAAAAAAAATTATAGGCAAATTTAAATGGAACCAAATTATATTACTGGAAAAATTTATTCTGATATTTGAGATTAATATCCAAATGGCACTCTGAAGGGTTCACTAGATCTAAAAGGAGAACAAAATATTTTGATTACAGAATGGTGTGAGAGAAAAGTGAGCAGGTGGGAGTAAAAGGAATCTACTTTGCTCACCTCCAGGGAAGCCACTTACACCATGGAGGAGTTTCCCACATGTGCAGGAGCACCACGTGCATGTGACTGTGGATCTTGGCTGGTAGGAACTGATGTGAACAGTTTGCTGTGCACCTAGCACTGCCCAAGTTGTTTGCAGTTATCTCATTATGTTCACCAGTTTGGGAGCTGTGCCTGTTTATCCCAAATTTTTTAGAAATGAGTAAACTCAAGACTTTGAGAGGACAAAATAATGGCAAGTGGTGGGGATGTGACTGGACTCTGGCTTCAGGAGTCAGTCTTCAGCGCCCGAGTAGGTCACTGTTAACTATTAGCTGTCAAGTTGGAGGCAGTTTCTAATTGGGCCAGGATGGTTGTGCCTGCCCAGGCTCTCAGAGCAGAGCTGCACGTCTGCTTGCCTTTTTGTATCATCTTCTGTTGTCCAAAACCCACATCCATCCCCAACTGTCCTCTCCTTTCTGCCTTCTAGGAGCACCAAGAATTCCATTTTTTCTAAGATTTCTTTCTCCTGAAGTCCTAGTCCTCAAAAATTATCTTTTTCTTCTCTCCTTCAGCCTTAAGCTTTTTTCCCGTTTGTTCAGGTGAAAGGATTGTCCTCTGTAATTGTGGCATGAATGGCCAACACAAAACTGTAGAAAAGTGGCTAGTAAAGAAATAACTTGACAGGATGAGGCAGAGTTGTGAATTACGTTGATTTTGTCGTGCCCCTTGCCTGCCATTCTCTTCAATACAGTCTGGAAGAATAAGGTCCAAAAATCTGAGTTCTTCCTTCTCCCCAATCTACCTGTGAGTGTCTATGCAGACTGCAGACACTGGCCTCTGCTTGAGGGGTACATTAAAAGGCACTTTAGTGCTAAACAGTCTTTTCCCATGATTGTTTTAGAATCTTAGCGAAATAAAAATGAATTAATATAGGTGCTGAATTGATAGGGAATAAAAGCACTACGGTAGGAGAAAGGAAAGGAATTCGGATGAACATTAAGCAAATTTTGTCCCTAAGTTTAACTTTGGTGTGAAGTATGGAAGGGGATTAGGATTTGTGGTTAAAGAGAAGGATATATTTTAAGTTTAAAAAAATAGGACATAGTCCAAAAGAAAATGTCTGATACAAATTGCAATTTTGAAGCTAAACCATAAAATCAGAAGTATGCCACGTTTATATTCTATAAAATTATGTATTCACACTTGAGGTTTGAAAAGTATGGGTTAGATTTGATTCCCAGTACCTTTAGGACAGTAAGACCAGCCACATTTTAACATGTGAAGAGCAAGTTTGAGGCTTATCTCAGTCATACTGGCTTAAAACAGAAATGCGAGACTAGTTGGTTAGGTCACTGAAGAAAAAGGAAGACAGTAAATCTTAACATTTCAAACTACAAAAAAGTCAAAGTGGGTTTTTGACTCATTTGACTGTTGATAAAACTTTCTGGACTATCAAGCATTCAAAGCAGTTGAGTTATTTTTACATAACCTCAGGGATGCATGGCTCAAGAGTACAGGCAGATTAAAAAGGAAATCCATATTTTCAATTATCTTATGGTGCTATTTAATTGGAATAACAGCAATTGAATAATATTCTGAAGTGACCTTATTTCAGTGTTGCTTAAAATATATGTTTCACTTTTAGCCAACAATGATGACTTTTAAAATTAAGTGAGTTTTACACGCCCCCTGGGTGAGGGACTCTTTTACAACTGGAACTGTGGAAATGAGAACAATGTAACCTAAAAATTTGTACCCTCATATTGATTTGAAATTAAAAAAGGAAAAAATTAAGTGGGCATGCATTGTAATATAAGGACATGGGTTCAGACAGTGGGACAAAGGACCACTCTCACAGACGGCTTCATGGGCAGCAGGAGGCCCTTCCACTTGTCCTTAATGCACGGACTGTTACATATTATAAAGTGGTCTTCTTTTGGCTTACTGCTTTGCTTGTTTTAAACATTTAAGCACCTCCAGAAAGGGAAACATTTACCATTATCTTTCTCAGGAAAAATGGCAAATCTGTGACCCTTGCACCTCCCTTCCCGGCAGCCATTGGTAATAACCCTCAGACTCCTTCCCCATCTCTCTAGCTCCAAGAATCTTCAACACAGCTGTTCAGGAAGCACTCTGAATCCATTAAGTGTGACATGTGAGTGGTCACCTGCTGGACACTCTGAATTTATATCTCATGTGATTGTGTTTATTGAATCTTTCAAGCATAGCATCGCTTGAGAGAGAGAAAGGAAAGGAAGCATAAGGTTTTGAGATTTAAGGGAAAGACCCAGGCGTTATGGCCAATGGGGGTTCATAAACTTTGCCCGCAACTTTTTGCAGAGGTAGTAGAGTACCTAGTCCTGAGGGCCACATGCCATTGTCAGCTCTTTGCGTCTGTTATGCCATTTTTCTTCCCAGCAGCTTTGGGGGAGAGAGAGACAGAGGTTTCAATGATACACCACAGGAAACTGACTTTTCCAAGGTGAAAGAGTTAGGTTAGTAAATGCAGAGCTATGACATAGATCTGCGGGTGTCTGTCTTCCCACTATCTTCTGTAATTTTATACATTGTTTTCAGAGTTACATAGAATCTGATCAGGGTGTGTGGTAAGATAAAAATCTTACCTTTTCTCCTCCATGAGAGGAACCCACTTCCAACTCTCTTTAGGAGTTCTCTAAACTTTCTCTTCTTCTTCCTAAAGAAAATCTCTTTGTTATCCTGAAAAAAAAAAAAAAAAAGAAATCTTCTCCAGGTGATTTTCAGAGCCAGCTCCTTAGCAGCAAAACTCAACATTAATTTGAATGGACTAAGAATTCAAAATTCTATTTGTGCAACCTTTGTTATTTCTGTTGATGAATGATAATGCAGATCCTTAAAGATGATGTAAAGTCAAGATATTTTTACAGTATGAATCGTATTTATTTAAATTTTCCTTATGAGTATCTTCTGTAATATTTGACTATTCATGTTCATGGTTAAATTTTGAAATATTGCACATATTTATCTGATAAAATTAAATGAAATGCTTTGAGGACAGATATTTTGTAATAAATACCTTATGCTGAATAAAGAAACAACGTAATTGAGGATGGGATGATGAATGATTTTTAGTAAGTACTGGGTTAAAATTTCATTAGCATTACTGATGCAATTTTAAATTCATTGATTAGAGCAAGAATTTTCTTAGTATTTTTATACAGCACACTGGGTTACCCTATGTATTCGTAACAAGTGTGAGGCAATTCTCCTTGTTTTCAAGTTCAGTTGACCTTGTTAGGGACAGTTTCCACATTCATTTCAAATTATGATGAGCAAATCTGTTCCTACAGTGATTCTTGTGTGATTAGACTTTATTGTTTAAGGACCTGCTATATGCCAACATCATATATAGATTGCAGGAAGAAAATGGCAGCCAGCGGTGGCTCAGTGCTGGGAAAGCTGTCCTTCTATGTCCTTTGTCCTCCCTCCATGCTCAGTTGGGGTCTCCTCTGCAGTCTTTGACGTGATCTGCCATGCTATAAACACACCCTCCAGTGCTCTCCTTAATATGACATGTACACCCCGCTTATAGGTGCCAGCCTCTTGCCATACATTCATAGCAATGCATTTAGTTGGCTCCACAGCCCTATAAAGCAGAGCTCTACTTCATAGCACAAAACTCTGAGGCACAGGGCAGCACCTGTGGCTCAAAGGAGTAGGGTGCTGGCCCCGTATACCAGAGGTGGTGGGTTCAAACCTGGCCCTGGCCAAAAACTGCAAAACAACAACAATAACAACAACAACAACAACAAAAACTCTGAGGCACACACAGGTTAAGAAACATGACCCACACTCTTCTTAGTAAAGTATCTCAAGAATGGGAAAAAATATCCAGTGTACTCAATACTAATATGAAACCAATATATAAACAACTATATGCCCACATGAAAGATAAAACACAAATATAATCTAGCAAGGGGGAGGGGAGAGGAAGGAAAGAGGAGGGGCAGAGGGAGGGCAGTAGGCAGGATCTCACCTAATGTGCACAATGTGAGGGTGTTCAGCACGCCCTCTGGATGAAGGGCTCAGCTACAACTTGAACATTACCTTAGAATTGAAAACAATGTAACCTAAACATTTGTACCCTCATATTAATTTGAAATTAAAAAAAAAGAAACATGGCCAATATCTACATGCAATAGGTGGCTGAGCACAGCTTTGAACTCAGGCAGCCCTGCTCTGTGTCAGTGCCTTTAACAGTACAGGTGTGAGACAGAGCTAGAAACCCTGGTAACCCAGGCGCTGAGAGTGAAGGTGGGAGGGCTACAGTGTAAGTGTGAGAAAAGGGCAAAAAACTGACAAGTCTTCTGTGGAATAAATAGAATCAGATGTGAGATGGGATGCAGACGCTGAGAAGAGACAAAGAAAAGAGCCCAAAAGGCCACTTACTAAAAACTAATAGGACAGTGGTTTACCCCAGCCCGTTTGGTATTTGCAATGGAAAACTGCTTAGAGAAGAGTCATGAAATCAACTTTGTTTAGTCTGAGGTGATGGGTCTGGTCCAGACTGATTGATATAATACACAAATGTGATGAAATGGCAAAACAGTGTGGTGGTATAGGGACAGATGTCAGATATGGAATGAAAAGAAATGAGGTCCAGCTCTGATGCCACTGTCAGTGCCCCTGTGACACCATGCAAGTCACTTCGCTGCTCTGAGCCTCAGCCTTCTTTCTTGAGATGGTTTCCTACTGTTATCACCATGAGAGAGTTTAGGTTAAAATGACACATCAAGGAACAGACAGCTAGTTAGAAGCAGAATCAAGATTATGTGCCTGAATGAGCTACCTTTTAAAATGTATTAATCTGAACAACATATTTTGGGGAGAAAAAGAATAATCATTAAGTCAGAGCGAGGATGACAATATCACATGATCTGAACTGGGACCCTTTTGAGAGTGAAAGACTGTGAGTGAACACACACACCAGCACACAGGATGTGAGTGAACACACATGCACACAAGCACACAGGCAGTGAGTGAACACACACGCACACCGGCACACAGGCAGTGAGTGAACACACACGCACACCAGCACATAGGCTGTGAGTGAACACACATACGCACCAGCACACAGGCAGTGAGTGAACACACACGCACACCGGCACATAGGCAGTGAGTGAACACACACGCACACCAGCACATAGGCTGTGAGTGAACACACACACGCACCAGCACACAGGCAGTGAGTGAACACACATGCACACCGGCACATAGGCAGTGAGTGAACACACACGCACACCAGCACATAGGCTGTGAGTGAACACACACGCACACCAGCACACAGGCTGTGAGTGAACACACGCACACCAACACATAGGCTGTGAGTGAACACACGCACACCAGCACATAGGCTGTGAGAGAACACACATGCACACCAGCACACAGGCAGTGAGTGAACACACACACACCAGCACACAGGCAGTGAGTGAACACACACTCTCACCAGCACATAGGCTGTGAGTGAACACACACGCACACCAGCACACAGGCAGTGAGTGAACACACACACCAGCACACAGGCTGTGAGTGAACACACACTCTCACCAGCACATAGGCTGTGAGTGAACACACACTCACCAGCACACAGGCAGTGAGTGAACACACACCAGCACACAGGCAGTGAGTGAACACACACGCACCAGCACACAGGCAGTGAGTGAACACACACACCAGCACATAGGCTGTGAGTGAAAACACACGCACGCCAGCACACAGGTTGTGAGTGAACACACACGCACCAGCACACAGGCAGTGAGTGAACACACACACCAGCACATAGGCTGTGAGTGAACACATACGCACACCTGCACATAGGCTGTGAGTGAACACACACACACCAGCACGCAGGCAATGAGTGAACACACACTTACACCAGCACATAGGCTGTGAGTGAACACACACACACCAGCACACAGGCAATGAGTGAACACACTCACACCAGCAAACAGGCTGTGAGTGAAAACACACGCACGTCAGCACACAGGCAGTGAGTGAACACACGCATGTCAGCACACAGGCAGTGAGTGAACACACACGCACACCAGCACATAGGTTGTGAGTGAACACACACTTATACCAGCACACAGGAAGTGAGTGAACACACACACCAGCACACAGGCTGTGAGTGAACACA
>NW_003852473.1:9378882-9383650 GCF_000181295.1 Otolemur garnettii
TGAGTGAAAACGCACGCACGCCAGCACAAAGGTTGTGAGTGAACACACACACCAGCACACAGGCAGTAAATGAACACTCACACCAGCACACAGGCAATGAGTGAACACACACTCACACCAGCACACAGGCATTCTGTACAGCTGTGGGACCGTCACAGGAAAGGACTAGGAATGGCACCCTACTCATAGGCACAGAAGATGTACTTCTGAAATATTCTTTATAGAAACCACACCTCTGGGTTTCCAATTGTGAATGAAAATAATCCTTGTAGAAGAGGGTACATTCAGGGTGTGATTTCCAGCAGAGCCACTTCCTCATGGACTATGGGACAAGCTCCTTTCCCTCCTCTTCCTCACAGTGTTGTCCACACCCCCACTCTCCCTTGGCTCACACGTCACATTTAAGCCACTGTAATCATTCAGTCATTTCTAGGAAAAGGAGTGACTTTATTACATTAATATTTCTGGTGTCCTCTTCATTGCCCTGGGTGTGCTCATCTCTGACCACTGCCTTGTAGCTGCTGCGCTCTGCTGCGGACTGGTCTGCTGGCATAAAGTACCACGAGGAGTCCATCCACACTGCCTATGTTTACGTGATAGAGAACAGCAAGCACTACATCTATGTCGAAGTAAGTCTGCTGTTATAGGTTCACGTGACAAACTCTTCACATAAATAGCACACTGAGACTGCAAGGTCCCAAGCTCAGGACCTGCTGTATTCACCTCCTGTGATATAAAGAGTGCTGTGGAAAGGCTGGTTCATTTGCACCACCCAGCACACACTCAACTTGCTCTGCACTGTCATTAACTCAAGATTGCCATGGGAGTCTCCCAAATCCTAGCTATTAAATTGCAACTCTTTGTCATATCATTAGCTCAAAATATCCCAGTATGTATGCATGAGTTTTGATCTGGCTTGGGTCGGAGGGTTTCAATGTGGAGTGTGTGCTGTTTCAGGGCAGCACACATAGGAATAAGTTGCTAAAATAGAGACAACTGGATGCCTCTGATTTGGGGATGGTAGAGTCAGGAGAGCACAGTGAAAAAACATGGAAAAGGAGCCCAGCACTACACATACGCATACTCCGGAGCACAGCAGCTCAAGGCTGCAGTATGCTACAGTCATGTCACTGGACTCCAGCCTGGGCGACAGAGTGAGACTTCTTTTTCTAAGTTAATCAATAAATAAGTAAGTAGTAAATGAAGAACCTGGAACAGGAAGAATGTGAAGACATTAAAGGCAGATACCACCTTTTTTAATCCTGTGTGAACTAGTGTTCATTATAAAGCTTTTTCAGAGTTCATGTTCAGAGTATATGAGAAAATCTGGGGACACTGAGGTTAGTTTTGAAACTTAAAGTACACTTCAAAGTTAAATAAAAATAGTTCAGAGCACTTGAAAAACCCTGAGAAAATAGAAGTCACAATAATGGAAATCATAAAGCAGAGCACTTACCCTTTCTTTATTCTAATCTTTTCTTTCCCATTGAATTTTTTAAAACTATAGGAGAGAAGAGCTAGCTAGGGAAAACCATTCTACCCCTATTTTCCTTCCCCCAAGTCCTGGCCTTTCCCCCCTCTGTGCAGTGACAAGTCATTACAGGCAAGCAGAGAGGAATTGGAGCCCTGTTTATTTCATGGACCTGAAGAGAGAAGGCTAATTAAAAATGTTAGCAGGCCCAATGCATTTGTGGTATACCAGATGGGATCATGCAATAGATACCAGACACTGGTAAAAAATTAGTGAACTCTGCACAAAATCTGGAGTTTAGTAATACCATTAGTATTATTTGACAGTTATACCACAGTAATGTAAGATATTAAGGTGGCTCCTACATTACCAGAATCATTTTGCTTCCTAACTTTCTGGAGGCATTAAGATCAACTTCTTAATTTGACGATAATATTAAGTCAGGTCAGTCATGCCACATAAGTACATGTGCTTGTGGTCCGGGAGTTGTTGGACATTCCTATAGCTGATTTAAGTGGGCATCATTCAAGCATTCCCTCTATTCTTCCAGAAAAGGAGGGTGGAGATAATTAGACTGGGCTTCTGCCATCAACCCAGTTGAAAAAGGGAAATTCACATGAGATAGAATATTTGTAGATACAGAAATTTCAATCACAGGATTTATACATTGTGTGAATCTGAACAAACCTAATTTCCCTGTTGATTAATTTTTGGAATGTTCCTAAACATGCTAAAAATGTCATTGCACAGGGAACTCCCATAGTGAGATAATAGTGTAGCCTTCCACGCTACTAAGATGTTGTAAGTGATATGATCTAGAAACATGTGAGACCCAGAGTGAAATACAACTGCTTTTATTCTGGCATTTATTTTCCTGATGTGACTTCAGTGATCAGAATATTTGCTGTGTGAAACATTGTTTTTAAAAAAATCTGAATGTATTATTTATTGCATGTAATACTTAGAAAAGACTTACACGATCATCCTGTCTATTTCTCGTAGAACCAGTTTTTTATAAGCTGTGCTGATGACAAAACTGTGTTCAACAAGGTTGGTGATGCCATTGCCCAGAGGATCCTGAAGGCTCACAGGTAGGAGGCCCTTGGTCAGGAGCTGCTGCTGGGGGTTCCTGTATATACTACTACAAGGACTTCTGAAAGCCCACTTTTTTTTTCCTTTCTTTCTTTTTTCTTTATTAAATCATAGCTGTGTACATTAATGCAATCATGGGGTACAATGTGCAGGTTTTATATACAATTTGAAATATTTTCATCAAACTGGTTAACATAGCCTTCACGGCATTTTCTTAGTTATTGTGTTAAGACATTTATATTCTACACCTAGTAAATTTTACATGTACCCTTGTAAGATGTACTGTAGGTGTGGTCCCACCAATTACCCTCCCTCCACCTGTCCTCTCTCCTCCCCTCCCTTCCCTCTCCCCTTTCCCCTTATCCTTGAGTGAAAGCCCACTTTTAAAGTGCTGCTATTTCCCAACAGACTTGAACTTGGTTCAGCAACCAGTATGTTACTGATTACTTTAATCTGAGTCAGCTACTAAGAATTTTTGAGTCCCTTTTTGAGGGCATTTGAATTCTTCCAGGGCACAATTATTTTTTCCTGGCCGATTGCTTTCCCATGCATGAGGCTTATGATTTGATTTATTTAATGGCAGACAGTGAACTGTGTTTTCTTAAAAAAACAAAGTAAAACAGACATAATATTTTGCTATTGGTTATATTTATTTTTTATTTTTTCATTTTTTCCTTTTATTAAGTCATATACACATAGATCATGAATACATTTATGCATATGTGGGGTACAGTGTGTCGATTTTTTAATACAATTTGGAGTGTGTACATCAAACTAATTAATATAGCTTTTGCCTCATTTGCTTGATTTTTGTGTTAAGACATTTATGTTCTATACTTGATAGATTTGACTTGTACCCTTACAATATGCTCCATAGGTGTGGTCCAACTGTTTACCTCCCTCTATCAAAAACTCCCCCTCTCCCTTTCCTTCCCACTCCATTTCTTTCCTTCATCCTGGGCTATCGTTGTGCTCTATACTTTTTCTTCCATTCTTGAAATACTTTACTTAGGATAATATGTTCTAGCTCCATTCATGTAAACATAAAAGAGGTAAAGTCTCCATATTTTTAAAGGCTGCGTAGTATTCCATGGTATACATATCCCACAATTTATTGATCCATTCATGGGTCAGATTTAAATTCTTGTCAGCATCTGTCTTCTTTCTTTAGCTTGTGGGATTATTTCTTTCACAAGAGTTTTATTTAGGTACAATTCACATACTATAAATCCCCCTATTTAAACTATGCAATTCAATGTTGTTGTTTTTTTTTTAGTATATTCACAGAGTTGCACAACCATCACCTAAACAATTTTCTACTTATGTCCATCACCCTAGAAGGAAACCTGGTCAGCTGTCACTACCCATTCTCTCCTTTCTTTGACCCCAGAAAACCACTACTCTCTTTTTCTATAGATTCTCCTACTGTGGATGTTTCACGTGAATGAAATCATGCCGTGTGTAGTCTTCAGGACCAACTTCTTTCACTCAGTATAACTCTCTCAAGGCTTATTTATGTTATAGGCTGTGTCAGTATTTCTTTTCTTTTCGTTACTTCTGCCTTTTCATTATTCCAGCATTATGAAAACTTATGTCATTTCCTTTAAAGAATTTTATAGTTTTAGTTCTCATACTTAGGCCTTTGATACATTTTGTTACTTTTGCAAATGGTTTGAGTTAGGGGTCTGACTCTATTCTTTTGCATATGAATATAGAGTTGTCCCAATGCCTTTTATCTAAAAGACTATTATTTCCCCTACTGAATTGCTTGAGACTATTTCTTTTTAAGACTATACAAGTAGCAAGGTACACAAAGAAACAAAACCATTATATTTTATTATTTTAAGTCATTGGACATATGGATTAAATGCACATAAATAATTTGGGAATTAAAACATTTTTTGGCCTCCATTGTCTTGTGGTATTTTCATATCTTTCTTTCACATGTGGGGATTTTTAGACTTTGAAGCATTTTATAACAGTAATTATCAGCATTTTATATGAGTCATTTTATATCTGCATTATCTCACTGAATATTCAGAACTACTCTTATTTCATTTTATTTTATATTATATCATAATTGTGTACATTAATTCTATCATAGGATACAGTGTGTTGTTTCCATATACAGTTTGAAAAACTCTCATCCAACTAACATAGCCATCATGTCTTTCTCATAATTGTTGTGTTAAGACATTTATATTC
>NW_003852473.1:9389252-9390291 GCF_000181295.1 Otolemur garnettii
GGGGCCAGCAGGTGGGTTGATGCAGCCCCCCCTGGAGTAGTCAGTGTTGATCTCAGGCCACCAAGCCCCTGAGAGGCAGGTGCAACCTGCCCCAGTAGAATCAGTTGTCCTCACTGGCTGCCAAGGTCCTGGAGGTAGGCACGTGGCTGGCTGGATGATGCAACCCTTCCCAGAAGGAGATGGTAGCGATTGCGGGTGGCAAGGCCCCGGGATATGGGCGCAGCTGTGTGACCTGCCCCAGCAGAAGTCAGTTGCCCTCATGGGCCGTCAAAGCCCTGGAGGTGGGCGCAGGGCTGGCAGGATGGCCCGACCCTCTCTGGCAGGAGTTGGTGGTGATTGTGGGCCAGGAGGCCCCAGGAAGCAGGCGAGCAGCTGCACTACCTGACCCAGCAGAAGTCAGTTGCCCTCATGGGCTGCCAAAGCCCCAGAGGTGGGTGTGCAGCTGGCAGGATTGCGCAACCCTCCCTGGCAGGAGCAGCTGGCGACTGCCAGTGGCAAGGCCCTGGGATGCGGGCGTGCAGCTGTGCAACCCACCCCAGCAGAAGTGAGTTGCCCTCACGGCCCCCAAAGCCCCAGAGGCGGGTGCGGGCTGGCAGGACAGCGCTACCCTCCCTGGCAGGAGTTGTTGGCGACAGCAGGCCAGGCCCCAGCAGTCGGGTGCATGGCTGCATGACCCGCCCCAGCAGAAGTCAATTGCTGTCAAGGGCCGCCAAAGCCCCGGCGGTCGTGTGGCGGGATGTATAGCCCTCCCTGCCCAGCATTAATCCCGGTCACCAGCACCAAGGTCCCAGGAAGTGCAGGTAGCAGCCAGGGAGACAGCTGAGCGCAGAATGTGCTGGCTGAGGGGGATCCATCTGCACGCAGAAAGTGTGGATCAAGCAGTTCTCCCAGTGAAGGACCGGAACAGAAGCTTGGTCTTGCAAGGGTGGGTGGATGCTTTTCCTGGGGAGGGAGGGTGGACTGGAAACTCAAAATGGCAGTGCAAATGCCAGTTCCACTTTTCTGCCTGGGGGAGGGTGTTCCAAGTCTCAGCTGGGTT
>NW_003852473.1:9391609-9394335 GCF_000181295.1 Otolemur garnettii
GCACCATTTATTGAATAGGGAGTCTTTCCCCCAGTGTATGTTCTTGTTTGGTTTATCAAAAATTAGGTGGTGATAAGATTTTAGTTTAATTTCCTGGTTTTCTATTCAATTCCAAATGTCTTTGTCTCTATTTTTGTGCCAGTGCCATGCTCCATGCTGTTTTGTCCACAATGGCCTTATAGTACAGCCTAAAATTTGGTAAGCTGATGCCCCTGGCTTTGTTTTTATTGCTACTTAGCAAAAAATATAGCTAAGGGCTATCAGGGTTTTTTTTTTTTTCTGGTTCCATACAAAATGAATAATTATTTTTTTCCAAATCGTGACAGTACGATGTTGATATTTGAATAGGGATGGCATTGAATCAGTAGATTGCTTTGGGAAATATAGACATTTTAACAATGTTGATTCTTCTCAGCCATGAGCACAGTGTGTTCTTCCATTTGTTAATGTCCTCTGCCATTTCCTTTCTTAGGGTTTCATAATTATCTTTATAGAGGTCCTTCACCTCTTTTGTTAGGTATATTCCTAGGTATTGCTTTTCTTTGAAGCTATGGTGAAGGGAGTTGTGTCCTTAATTAGCCTCTTATCTTGGCTGTTATTTGGCATATACAAAGGCTACTGACTTGTGGACATTGATTTTATATCCTGAGACATTACTGTATTTTTTTATGACTTCCGAGAGGCTTGTGGTTGAATCTTTGGGGTTCTCTAAGTATAAGATCATATTGTCAGAAAAGAGGGAGAGTTTGACCTCCTCTACTCCCATTCTAATGCTTTTTATTTCCTTCTCCTCTACTCCCATTCTAATGCTTTTTATTTCCTTCTCTTGCCTGATTGTATTTGCTAGAACTTCCAGCACTATGTTGAATAGTAATGGTGACAGAGGAAAACCTTGTCTGATTCCAATTCTAAGTGGAAAAGCTTTCAGTTTTACTCCATTCAGTAAGAATGCTGTGAGATTGTCATAGATAGCTTTGATCAATTTAAGAAATGTGCCACCTATGCCTGTACTCTTCAATGTTCTAATTAGAAAAGGATGCTGGATTTTATTGAATGTTTTTTCTGCATCTATTGAGAGGATCGTATTGTCCAGCGGTTCTCAATCTGTGGCTTGCAACTCCTTTCACAGGGGTCACCTAAGACCATTGGAAAACATGTATTTCCAATGGTCTTAGGAACCAAGACACCGCTCCTCATGTGTGGGGGTCACCACAACATAAGGAAATGTATTAAAGGGTTATGGCATTAGGAAGGTTAAGAACCACTGATACAGTCTTTGTTTTTGCTTCTGTTGATATGGTGAATAACATTTGTGGACTTGCGTATGTTAAACCAGCCTTGTTGCATCCCTGGGATGAATCCTACTTGTTCATGATATATGAATTTTTTGATGATAAGCTATAATCTATTGGCTAGGATTTTGTTGAGAATTTTTGCATTCATATTCAATTGGTCTGAAGTTCTCCTTTCAGTTGGGTCTTTTCCTGTTTTGGGTATCAAGGTGATGTTTGCTTTGTAGCACGTGTTGGAGAAGATTACTTCCTCCTTAGGTTTTTGGAATAATTTCTGCAGTATGGAAATAAGCTCTTCTATGAAAGTTTAATAGAATTCTGGTGTGAAGCCATCTAGACCAGGGCATTTTTTTTTTAACTGGGAGACTTTTTATTGTTTCTTTGATCTTAGTGGTTGAAATTGGTCTGTTCAGGACATCTATTTATTCCTAGATAAGTCTAGGGAGAGGGTGTGATTCCAAATATTGATCCTTTTCCTTCACATTGTCAAATTTCTGGGCATAGAGGTTCTGGTAGTATTCAGAGATAATCTCTTATATCTCTGTGGCATCAGTTGTTATTTCCCCTTTGTCATTTCTGATTAAGGTTACTAGAGATTTCAATTTTCGATTTATAGTTAGTCTGGCCAAAGGATTATCTATATTATTTATTTTTTCAAAAAGCCAACTCCTTATTTCATTAATTTTCTGCATGATTCTTTTATTTTCAATTTCATTAATCCCTGATTTAATTTTGGATATTTCTTTTCTTCTGCTGGGTTTAGGCTTAGATTGTTCTTCTTTTTCCAGTTCCAAAAGATGGCTTATAAGTTTGTTGATGCACTGTTCTTCAGTTTTTTGAATGTAGGTATCTAAAGTGATAAAATTTCCTCTCAAAACTGCTTTTGCTGTATCCCACAGGTTTTGGTAGGTTATGTCTCCATTGTTGTTATGCTCAAGGAAGTTAATGATTTCCTCTTTTATTTCTTCCCGCACCAAACTGTCATTCAGCATAAGGTTGTGTAATTTCCATGCCTTTATGTGGGGTTGAATGTTTTTGTTGGAGTTGAGTTCCACCTTTATTGCCTTGTTGTCTGAGAAGATACAATGTAAAATTTCAATTCTTTTGATTCGTTGAAGTTTGTTTTGTGTCATAGGATATGATCAATTTTGGAGACTGTTCCATGGGCCAATGAGAAGAATGTATATCCTTTAGCTTACGGATGGATTGTTCTATATACATCTATCAAGCACAGTTGTTCTAAGGTCTCATTTAAGTCCCTTATGTCTTTGTTTAATTTCTGTTTATTTATTTATTTTTATTAAATCATAGCTGTGTACATTAACACAGTCATGGGGCACAGTGTGCTGTTTTTATATACAATTTGAAATATTTTCATCAAATCGGGTAACATAGTCTTCATGTCATTTTCTTAGTTATTGTGTTAAGACATTT
>NW_003852473.1:9394425-9402988 GCF_000181295.1 Otolemur garnettii
CCTCCCTCTCCCCTTTCCCCATATTCTTGGGCTATAATTGGGTTATCGCTTTCCTATGAAAGCTATAAATCAGTTTCATAGTAGGGCTGAGTACACTGGATACTTTTTCTTCCATTCTTGAGATACTTTGCTAAGAAGAATATTTTCCAGCTCTATCCATGTAAACATGAAGAAGGTAAAGTCTCCATCCTTCTTTAGGGCTTCATAGTATTCCATGGTGTACATATACCACAATTTATTGATCCATTCACGGATCAATGGGCACTTGGGCTTCTTCCATCACCTAGCAATTATGAATTGGGCTACAATAAACATTCTGGTACAAATATCTTTGTTGTGGTGTGATTTTTGGTCTTCTGGATATATACCTAGTAGAGGAATTGTAGGATCAAATGGTAGGTCTATTTTTAGTTCTCTAAGTGTTCTCCAGATATCTTTCCAAAAGGAACATGTTAGTTTGCAATCCCACCAGCTGTGTAGAAGTGTTCCCTCTTCTCCACATCCATGCCAGCATCTCTGATTCTGGGATTTTGTAATATGCGCTAATCTTACTGGTGTTAGATGATATCTCAAAGTAGTTTTGATTTGCATTTCTCTGATGATTAAGGATGGTGAGCATTTCTTCATATATCTATAGGCCATGCGCCTGTCATCTTCAGAGAAGTTTCTCTTCAAGTCCCTTGCCCACCCTGAAATGGGATCACTTGTTCTTTACTTGGTAATAACATTGGAGTTCTCTGTGGATTCTGGTTATTAAACCGTTGTCAGAGATATAACCAGCAAATATCTTCTCCCATTCTCAGGGCTGTCTGCTTGCTTTACTTACTGTGTTCATGGCTGTGCAGAAGCTTTTTAGTTTGATCATGTCCCAATAGTGTATTTTTGATGTTGCTTCAATTGCCCCGGGGGGTCCCCCTCATAAAATTTTTGCCCGGTCCAATTTCTTCAAGAATTTTCCCTACACTTTCTTATAGTAATTTTATAGTTTTAGTCTTAAGTTTAAATCTTTAATCCAGTTTTTATCTTAGTTAATAGTGAAAGGTGTAGACCCAGTTTCAGTCTTCTGCAGGTTGCCAGCCAGTTCACCCAGCACCATTTGTTAAATAGGGAATCTTTTCCCCACTGAATGTTTTAATTGGCTTGTCAAAGATCATATAATGGTAAGTAGTTGGGTTCATCTCTTGGTTCTTTTTTCTGTTCTATACATGTACCTCTCTGTTTTTGTGCCAGTACCATGCTGTTTTGATCACTATTGATTTATAGTATAGTTGATGTCTATAGTATAGTTGATGTCCAGTAGCGTGATTCCTCCTGCTTTGTTTTTATTTCTGAGTAATGTCTTGGCTATTCGAGGTTTTTTTTTTTTTTTTATTCCATATAAAACGAAGTATTATTTTTTTCAAGATCTTTGACATATGACAATGGAACCTTAATAGGAATTGCATTAAAATTGTATATTGCTTTCAGTAGTATGGACTTTTTAACAATGTTGATTCTTCCCAGCCATGAGCATGGTATGTTCTTCTATTTGTTAAAATTTTAAGTATCGAGTTGTCCAGTGGACATTTTTAATCCTTTGACCATTTGGAAAGGATTTTAAGGATCAAGTTGTCCAGTGGAATTTGGAATTTGATCAAAAGTTTCTTAGTGAGTTTACTTTTGTGGTGGAGGATTGCACTGGTAATTATGGAGGATAGGTCTGAGAATATCTTGGAGAGCTGGATTAGTTATGGAAAATTTCTTCAACATGTGAATGTCATTAAAATATTTAATTTCTCCCTCATAAATGAAACTCAGTTTAGCTGGATACAGGATCCTGGGTTGTAAGTTATTTTGTTTTAGGAGATTAAAAGTCTACGGCCACCTTTCTAGCCTGAAAGGTTTCAGCAGAGTTATCTGCAGTCATTCTAATATTTTTCCCCTTTTAGGTTATGTTTTTCTTCTACCTAGCTTCTTTCAGAATTTTCTCTTTCATATTAACTTTAGTGAAGTTTATTGTAATGTGCCTGGGGGACATCTTATTCGGGTTGAGTCATGCTGGGGTTCTGTCTGCTATCTGAATTTCAGAATCTCTTGGCATATCTGGAAGGTTCTCTTTCATAATTTTATGAAGAAGAGCCTCTGTGTTTTGTGAAGCTACTTCATTACCTTTAGGGATTCCTATAAGGCGAATATTAGTTTTCTCTGAATTATCCCAGAGCTCTCAGAGAGAATGATCCATTTTTGCTCTTCATTTCTCTTCTTGTTTGAGCACTTGGGCACATTCAAAAGCTTTATCTTCAATGTCAGAGATCCTTTCTTCTGCCTGCTCCACTCTGTTAGCGAGGGACTCTACCGTATTTTTCAGATCTTTGAGGGTTGCAAACTCTTGCCTCAACATGTCAAAATCTTTGGTCATTTTATCTTTGAAATCATTCAATTCTTGAGGTATCTTTTGAATAATTTCTTAAATTTCTAATTCCCTTCTTTCCTCCATTCTGTTGATCTTGTTTGCTTTCTAGACTCTGAACTTGATTTCTAACATCCCAGCCATTTGCTTATGAATGGGATCTTGTGCTGTATCTGTCATATCATTCCTTGGGGGAGTTGATCTACTCTGATTATTCATATTACCAGAGTTTTTCCACAGATTCTGCCCCATGTTTGTTTTTCACCATTTGCTAGATGGGCAGATAAGGTGAAATTGGATAGGGATTTTCTAGGGTTGTGGTTAATCAGCTCTTTGTCAAGGATCTGGGACTGATGGCTGCAGCTTTTTCCTTACAACTTTGCAAAAGACCTGTATGGTATTAGTCTGAGGCTGAGGAAACCTGCTTGGTATGATGGGGTTAGGTGGCTCTGTCTTGTGTTCAGCTGGTTCTTGTCTGATCCTAGTGGATCAGTGACTCTGGTGGAGTCTTAGCTGTGGAGAGATACAAGCAATTAAGACAGCCCACTCCCTGTGGATATCTATTGGAGGAGGAAAATCAACCCTTCCCGTTTCTACGCAACCAAGGTATAAACCGAGGGGGGCCTTGGGAAATTGGCCCAGGTTGGGAGTTCCAAACCAATAGACCCAGTCTGTATGAACTCTCAAGTGGGAGAGTTCAAAAGTTTCCCAGCAACTAGAAGGCAGAGATCTACTAGCTGCTCAAGTTTGGCTCACTCTGATGCTCTATGAAGAACAAAAAGGCTCGCCCGGTAGCAGGGTTGGACCAGGGGTCTGAATCTCTTTCTCTACTTTGCTCCTCTTTCATGCCCAGTCAATGGTGGCCCAATAGGGCTGAAGTCCTGCTCCCTCCAATGAGCAGGTGTGCTGGGAGTTTGTGCCTGTCAGAGTCAACGGAAAGTCAATGCCCCCACAGCCCAGCCACTACCCTCTGCTGTCAGCCGGTTGGGGGAGCTGAGGCCTGCCCGCCTCAGGTACTCAGTAGGCACTGGCTAGTGTTCCACTTGGTCTCAGTTTAATCCTGAGGGTGGCAAGTCAGGGAATACTTTTTTCCTATAGCCACTATGCCTTTGCCCCTGCCACTCTGCAGCACTGGTATCTGTACAGAGTGAGTTCTGGTTTCCTCTGGGAGACTGTAGAGTTAGGGAGATATCTCTTCAAAATCAGACCCTGGTGGGCTCACTCTATTCAAGTTGGATCTTTGTGGGAAGTGACCCTGTGCAGCTCCCAGGGCGACTGCCACAGCCAGGGAGTTCTGGCTGTAGGAGCAACTCTGGGAGTGTGGGCACACAGATCCAGGAGCAGGGATGGGGAGGCTGTAGCAATTCCAGCAGTCCCTGGTGCCCATTGACTTTAGCAAGGAGAGGGCTCCACTTAGGAGTCTGGTTGGGCAGGGGCACGGCACAAAGGAGGGCACTCAGGAGTCTGGGTGGGTGAAGGCAACACAGAGGCTGGAAGGGTGCAGGGAGGTGGGGAGCAATGACTGGAGAGCGCCAGCTCTGGCAGTCTCAGGCGGGCCGGCCATGTGTGTTGGGGGGGGGCGGGCGCAGGGAGCACAACCCAAGGATTGTGGGCTCTGATGGTCACAGGCGGGCCATGAGGTTGCGGGGATCTCAGCCCAGGGAGCACTGGCTCTGGCAGTCCCAGATGGGTGGCTGGGTGGGTAGGAGGAGGCTCTGGCAGTCACAGGTGGGCCAGCTGGTCATGGGGGCCAGTCGGGATGGGAGGGCTGGGCATGGAGAGCACAGCCTGGGGAGTGCTGGCTCTGGCAGTCACAAGCAGGCCGGCAGCAGGGTGCTTGGTCTGGCCTGGGTGGGGGGACTATGCTCTTGAGCCTCCTCTCACAGTCTATGTAGGCAAGGCTGCGGAGGGGTGAACTGGGAGTTCAGAATGGCAGTGAAAAAGTTAGTTCCATTTTTCTGCCTGGGAGAGAATGTTGGGAGTCTCATCAGGATTCCTCTAGGGAAGTAGACCCCACTTCCTGTACCTCTCATATGTGGTGTGAGACAACAGGTCCTTAGTTTACTGCTCACCTGGAGTCGCAGGATGCCTCAGTAAAGGTGACCTGCAGATATCACTCTTCTCTCTCAGCTCAGCTCCCAATCTTCAGCTTAATCAGGTATTTTCTGGACTTTATCTTCTAGATGGGAGCTTCTGTTGGAGGCTGACTCCAGTCTGCCATCTTGCCCTTCCCCCCTAATTTCTGTTTAGAGGATCTCTCCAGCTCTGTAAGAGGAGTGTTAAAGTCCCCTGTTATTATGGTGTTATGGGATATCATATTGTTCAGACTGTTAATGTCTGTTTCAAGAATCTGGGAGCATTTAAGTTGGGTCCAAAAATATTTAGAATTGAAATGTCTTCTTGTTGTATTTTTCCCTTGACCAATATGAAGTGACCATCTTTGTCTTTTTTGACTTTAGTTACTTTAAATCCACATATATCTGAAAATAAGATTGAAACCCCTATTTTCTTCTGTAGTCTGCTTGCCTGAAAAATTGAAACCCGAACTCTGAGTTTTAATCTGTCTTTTGAGGCTAGATGTGTTTCCTGTAGACATCATATGGCTGGCTTGTGTTTTTTTAATCCAGTCAGCCAATCTATACCTCTTCAGTGGGAAATTCAAGCCATTAACATTTTTGAGATAATTGATAAGTGTGGTGGAGTTCTATTCATCTTGTTTAGTGAAAGTCAATTGCTTAGTTTGTCTTTTCCCTCATTGTGGAAGCTAGGTTCTGTCCTTTAATTTCTGAGTACCCACTTTGCTGGTGGTCCATTGTGATAGTCAGTGTGTAGAAGAGGTTGAAGTATTTCCTGCAGAGCTGGTCTTGTTGTAGCAAATTTCCTCAGTGTTTGCATATCACTAAAAGATTTGATTTCTCCATCAATTTTAAAGCTTGGCTTAGCGGCATATAGAATTCTGGGCTGGAAATTGTTCTGTTTAAGTAAATTAAAGAGAGATGGCCTTTTCTTGGCTGCCATTGCTTGGCGCTCAAGGATGGCAAGATGGCAGCACAACAGCAGGAGCTTGAGGGTGGTGTGCAGCAGGCCAGGTGGGTAGCGGAGGCCGACTCCCTAGGCCGCTTCACGTGTCCAGTGTGCTTAGAGGTGTACAAGAAGCCTGTGCAGGTGCCCTGCAGACACATCTTTTGCTCTGCATGCCTGCAGGAATGTCTGAAGCTGAAGAAACCTGTCTGTGGGGTCTGTTGCAGCGCTCTGGCACCTGGCATCTGAGCTGTGGAGCTCAAGCTGCAGATTGAGAGCACAGAGACTTCTTGCTATGGCTGCCGTTAGAATTTTTTTTTATCCAAGATCCGGGCCCATGTGGCTACCTGTTCTAAATATCAGAATTACATCATGGAAGGTGTGAAAGCCACCACTAAGGATGTGTCCTTTCAGCCAAGGAATGTCCCAAGTTGTTATACCTTTCCTTGTCCTTATTGTCCCGAGAAGAACTTTGACCAGGAAGGACTTGTGGATAATTGTAAACTATCCCACAGCAAGGATACCAGATCTGTGGTTTGTCCGATATGTGCCTCTATGCCCTAGGGAGACCCCCAACTACCACAGCACCAACTTCATAGAGCACATCCAGGACCAGCACCAATTTTCTTATGATACTTTTGTGGATTATGATGTTGATGAAGAGGACATGATGCATCAAGTGTTGCAGCATTCCATCACTGGCCAGTGAGCAGAGTCTGTGCCATCCATCTCATGTTCCAGAGCTTCCATTATGTGTTAAACATCAAACTTTTGACTCCTACACCTTAAATGTACAACAGACTTGGAAATGATCTATGGCCTTGGGACAGAATCACTTCTGACAGGGTCCCCAGGTCAGAGCCCTCCTTTCCTTTGGGTTCTTGCTAAAGCTGTCTTCCCTGCTGTTAACTTTGTTTGTCACATGCTCCAGTCTATTGGTTCTTAGTTGCATCTTGGAGCTTCTGCCTCTTCTTCTGGAAGAGAATCCAGCTTTTTCACCTCTACCCTGTTCCCTGAAGTGTGTGGGCTCTGGTGACAGTGCCCCTGACCTGTGCTGAAGCTGCTGTGTGTGGCGGAGCTGCTTGCCAGTGGGCATTGGCGGCAGCTGCTGCAAGCTGGGGGTTGTGTTTCATAAGTCCTCAGGGTGAATGTTCTGAGTTCAGCATGATCCAATGCTGGAAGTTTGATTAGTGTTACTTTCCTACTACTCCTGCACATCCTTAGAATTAACTGGTTTGGTCTTAAATGCCTGCATGGTGCCGTTTTAGGATAAGGTATAACCATATGTTTTTAGTGGAAGTGTTCCAGGTCAGGAAGATTGAAATTTCTTTAATCTGTAAGTAGGGAGGAGGGTCAGCCAGGTGGGAGTCCATAGCTTTTTGGTTCTAATTTCCAAACTAATGAGGTATTTTCAAATGATTGGGTCATGTTTGCCTCTCTGGGACCTTACCTGCATTCTTGTTCTTGACACATGAAAAGGAGTCCTCAAATGAATAAGAAGGAAGAGAAGGCTCCAAGCAGATACTAATTCTTTTATTTCTTCTTGGTAACTTAAACTGACCATTGTTTTTGTATCACAGATGGTTTATGACACTGGTTTCAACATGTAAATCCATATGTGAAAATCTGCGTTTCTGAACGCAGAGC
Organism: Otolemur garnettii; assembly: GCF_000181295.1. NCBI lineage: Eukaryota > Metazoa > Chordata > Mammalia > Primates > Galagidae > Otolemur > Otolemur garnettii. The sequence goes on from NW_003852473.1 coordinate 9,401,483, forward strand.
ACAGCTATAGGAAACCCAGTATTGCACATTGTTGTCTCTTCCACGAGACACATTTCATAAAGCACATGTCATAACGAGCAGTTGTTAGTAAAAGCTGTCTACTAGAAACTTCAGTAACAGCTTTAGAAGCTTGAAGTTCTACATATGCTACAAATATTTGTAAATATAAGGCTAAGAGCTACCAGCCTAATCTGTAAAACAGAACCTCTGATTGACCAAAAGGCATATGGATTTAGGTTTCTTCTTTCATGTCACACATCTAGTCTGAATATGGGAATTTTTTCTGGTCAGCGGCTGAGGTTCAGATGACAGTGGGTTTGGGCCTGTAATTGCTGCCGTGGTCTCTCCCTGCCTGCCAATAAAGATCTGTCAGTGCTTAGTCACCAGCGAAGATGGAGCCCATTGGCGCAAAATAGTTTTTTCCGATGTGTACTTGGGAGGACCCAAATGTTAAAGGTCAGCTTCTTCACTATAATTTCTGTGAAAAGTTTACTCAAACCTCCCTGGATTGAAATCATCTCAGTAGAGGTTAGGAGGGAAATTTGACAAAACCCTCATTTGAGGGAAATAATAAGAGCATAATGTCTATCTCACTGGTGGTACCAAGAAACTTATTTCATTGTATTAAGTGCACTTCATGTATTTCTAATAAGATGACTTTCTTTTCTTTTCTTTCTTTTTTTGATGATGACTTTCAAAAAAAAGAGAGGTTACCATTGTCTTCTGGCTTGAAAAGTTTCATTAGAGAAGTCTGCAGTCACCCTGTTGGATTTGCCCCTGTGGGTCAACTGGTGCTTACTCCTGGCAGCTTGCAAAATCTTTTCTTTTGTCTTACCTTTGGACAAGCTCATTACAATGTGTCTCGGAGAAGCTCTATTAAAGTTGAGGTGACCTGGGGTCCGATATCCCTCTGAAAGGAGTGTGTCAGAATCTTTGGTGATATTTGGGAAATTTTCATTTATAGTATTCTCTAGTATGGCTTCCATTCCTCTGGGGCATTCTTCTTCCCCTTCTGGGATAACTATACCTCGTATGTTTAAATGCTTCATGAAGTCCCATAATTCTGTCAGTGAACATTCTGCTTTCTCTCTCTTCTTTTCTGCCTATTTACCTATCTGAGATATCTCAAGAGCTTTGTCCTCTACCTCTGAGATTCTTTCTTCTGCATGGTCTAATCTGTTGTTGATACTTTCTATTGCATCTTTAAGTTCCCTAATTGACTGCTTAAATTCCTTCAACTCTGCTATGTCCTTTCTATATTCTTCATATTGTTTATATCTTATTTTATTCTGTTTTTGGATTTCCTTTTGGTTATTTATTTTCCACTTTCTCAGCAATTTCCTTCATTTTTTTAAAGGAAATAAATAACTAAAGTGGTTATTTTCCACTTTCTCAGCAATTTCCTTCATTGTTTTCATCATCTGTATTTTAAATTTCCCTTTTCTCATTTCTAACATTTCTTTATAGGTGGAATCCTCTGCAGTAGTTACCTAATGGTTCCGGGGG
>NW_003852473.1:9403008-9422853 GCF_000181295.1 Otolemur garnettii
GCGGTTTGCTATGAACTGGTTTTTCATGTTGCCAGGATTTTTCTGCTGATTCTTCCTCATGAGTGTTTTATTTTATCTGTTTCCTTGCCCTAATTTTCCTTTCAGTTCCTCCTGCTCTTTAAGTTACTGTGACTCTGGCCTAAGGTATTTATGAATCCTTTTGATACAGGACCAAAAGGATGAGAAGATTGAAGAGTAAGAAGGGAAAAAATATTTAAAAAGGAAAGAGAGAAAAGAGAGGGTTTGAGTAAGAGGGAATATTGTCAAAAGGAAGAGAGGCACAGTAAGAGGGAGACAGGAGTAATAAAGGTGTACAGTAGGTTACTTTGACCCAACCTGAAAAACCCCCAATCTCTGGGGGTGCTGGGTTAGGTAGTTCCCTTCAGGTCAGCAGCTCTTTGCCAGCCTGTCAGACACAGTACCCCATCTCCACCAAATAGAGAGGAAAGACAAAAATACTGTAAATCAAACCAAAGCAAACAAACAGAAAACTTTATAGGATAAAATTGGAGGGGAAACCATATAATAGGGGGAGAAACACTAGCAAAAATGAAGTTCTCATTATTAAAGAAGGCAACAATGGAAAATTGTATTTAAACTAGAAAAATGAAGAAAGAAAAGAAAAATCTAGAGGTAAAATATTGAAAAAAAATAAAGCAGTAAATATATATTGCTGAATATTGTCTGGTCAATAAGTGATCTTCTGGGGTATGACATGTTAATCACAATGCTGATACAGCTGTATGAGATGAAGACTGGAAGCCTCTGCTAATTTCTTAAACCCCACAGGGTTGAGAGCCTAATCTCTCCTCAGCCTGCTTAAAAGACACTTTAATCTGTTAACCTTGCTAAGGAGAAGCTTTCCCAGGATAGCACTTGTCACTCGGATTTCTCCTCAATTGGCTGCCTGCTTATCCAGTGTGCCAAAACCGTTCTCACTCTATGCCCTTGAGGGCTGAGGCTGCAAGGCAGCCCTGCTACTGCTAAACACTGAAATCCCCACTCTTCCCCAGCTTCCGGACTTTGGTGCTGCCCAGTCACTAAATCACTTGCCCAAGGTCCAAGCCTGCAGCCTACCTCTGCAACCCTGAGGGCCTGCAGGGGCAAGTCTCCCACAGTTGCCATGAGTGGCCCACAACCTAGCAATAGTAGCTCCATTCCAGCTCAGTGGCTCAGTCTGGGGCCCTAGACAATGCTTAAAGTCATCCTCACTCTCACCCAAGTTCTCCCAAGTTAGTTCAACTGAGTGAGTAAGTCCATAAAAAATAAAACAGCCCACAGGGATGGCCTTCCCTGCTTGTAATCTCATTGTTGTTATAATTACAGCTGCAGCAGCCACTTGCCACTTCTCCACTGCTTTTGTCCTCCTTCTTGGGTCCAGTAGTCTTTCGCTATCTCCCTGTGTCCCCAAAGGTATGTTTCTGAGCAGAGCTCACAACCCGGAGATGCCTGGAGTTTTCTCTCCCCGATCTTACCTCACCCAGTTGCAAAGAAGCTGTTACTGGGCCACCATCTTGCTCCCTCCAAAGCTAGCTATTTTCAAAGGTTAACCAGTGAAGTCATTATGAGTGTGTTGCCACACCACATATAGTATTTCATAATCTGTAAAGTCACACAAATAACTCAGGGCTAAGTAGAGCCATCGTTTCTAGGGGACTAGCAATACAGGTAAGGAAGCTGAAGCCTGGTAAGATCATCTGCATTTTAAAAGATTTGCCAAATACAAAATAAAAACGGTTATGTACCAAGCCACCAAGAAGCTACAGATCCAGTTCCAACAGAATTGATAGCCCCACAGTATAATGTTCTCTGTCACATACAAAAAAGCCCGCTAAGGTGAAACCACTTATTCCTGATAGTATTCTTGGCTTGCATAATCTATAGCCAGGAGAGGAGGGATAGCAACTCTTGAAGTTTATGGTAATGAAATCCAACCTATAAATCTCAAATTCTCAATAGATAAAGTATCTTGTGACTAGAGAAGCATGTTGAGTTTCTTCTTTATGGCCTTCTCACAGATCCTGAGACCCAGTTATGAGTGGACTGTGCTTCTTCTAACCTCTCTCCATGCTGGGGAGGGACCTAGGGGTAAGCAGTAGGGCTTTGCAGGGGAGAAGAACAAGAAAGGGGGGTGGAGGGGCCTATCATCACTGTGATCTATGTGGTGAGGTTAGTACTCTGCTTTTAAAGGAACAAGCAGTGTCATTTGCACTCGAATGTTTGTAGCAGCACAGTTTACATTTGCAAAGATGTGAAAACAACCCAAGTGCCCATCAATATATGAGTGGATTAATAAACTGTGGTATTTGTATTTGTATTTGTATACCATGGAGTACTACTCAGCATAAAAATGGTGATCTAGTTCTCTTTTGTAACAACCTGGATGGAACTGGAGACCATTCTTCTAAGTGAAGTATTTTAAGGATGGAAAAACAGGCACTCAAGACTAAATTGGAGCTAGTCAAACAACACTTATGTGCACATTTGGAAGTAAAACTCAGTGGGAATCAAGTAGGTGGGGGAGTGTTTTTAAATTCATACCTAACTAGTACAAAGCACATATCCTGGGGGAAGGGCACACTTATAACTTTGACTTTAAAAGTATAGAAGCTAATTATGTAACCAAAATATATGTAGCTGGCTCAGAGCCCATAGCTCAGTGGTTAGGTCACTGGCCACATACACCTGGGCTGGCAGGTTCAAAACGCGACCCAGGCCTGCTAAACAACAATAACAACTACAACAAAAAAATAGCCGGGTGTTGTGGTGGGCACCTGTAGTCCCAACTACTTGGGAGGCTGAGGCAAGAGACTTGCTTAACCCAACGAGTTGGAGGTTGCTATAATTTGTGAGCCATGATGCCACAGCACTCTACCCAGGGAAACATAGTGAGATTCTGTCTCAAAATAAATAAATAAATAAAAGTGTACCCCTGTAACATTCTGAAATATAAAAAAGAAAAAAATTAATCTTGTAGCACCTACAAACTCAGCACCCCAAAATTCACGATTTTATTTTTCTATTTCCTTTTTTGTCCATGTTAAGATATACACTTCTATTTTGTCTTGAATTGTAACTTATTTTCTTTTCCTGCAACTCACCTGAATTTCTGGTTCAAGCCTAGTTTCTACACAATAGGAGGAAATTTACTTTAGGCACTTAGATGAATGTGGCTGGACTTAGCAACTTCTTGTTCTCTCTGCTTGGGGTTCCAGGTTCCAGCGCTGTCTCTGCTTCCCTTCCTTGCCCATCTTCAGACTACTGCTAAGGGACTCCATGTCTCTGCAGAGAGACTTCCAGGTCTTAGCATTGCTTTCCTCAGCCTGCTCAGCCATATGCTTTCTGTGCAGTGATGTGGGGATGTGTAATTTCTCCTTCAGACCCATCACTCTGCCATGTCTCCTGTGCTCCTACCACCATTGCATACTGCTAGACATGCCCTCTGTGTTCTCTGGGGTTGCCTGGGAGAGAGTCTCAGTGCTCCAGGCTTTCAGAGCCTCATGTTTAACCAGTAATGGGGTCTACCTGTTTTCCTGGAATTCTGCTTGAGGCCAAAGGACAGAGTCCCTACCCCAAGTCTTGCTCACACTTCTTTTCACTCCTGCCTCAGCTTAGAGAATCTCTCTCCAGTTCCCAGATCTGAGCAGCTGACATCCTTGTGCCCTGGGTGCCCTGTAAGTGGTATGTGAGCAGTGCCACCTGCTCCATATGTCCAGGCAATGTGGCGGGGTGGGGGGGGAATTAACACATTTGTGGGGAAATGATTTGATATTTCATAGTATCAGCCTGTTACAGCTCTGTTGTCTTGTAATTGTGAGTTTGCACTGGGGCCTTTGTAACATGATACCAGAAGTGCTTTGTGACCGCTATCATAATGATCCTCCTCCTCAGTGGCTGTAAAATATGCATGGCATTGAAAGACTGTAACATAGTCTAGTTAACCTTCCCCCTGTTACCACACATTTATTTCTAATTTTTAGCTACTGTACATAGCATTGCATAAGAGTTAGTGAATTTTTAAAGAAAAACTTAGTATAACTAGAAGCCTGAAAATACAATTTTATAAGATTTCTCTCAGCCAATGTAGACAAAGCAATTGCCCCAGGATGGGCAGCTACCTGTGCTTAGAGCCTACTAGCTCTTACCATGCTCCTAAGATCATAGACAGTTTTGTATGTTAGAGACCAGGCTCTTGCCTTCAGCTGCTGGCTGCCATTGTATACCCCCAAACATATGAAGATGCAGCATTTCTGAGGATTAGAATCCCCAGCATCTGGGAGTGTTGTTCTGTCTGGGAAGGATCAAGGACGCAGATTGGACATACTATCCCATGGCATTTTTTCTTTGGCTTACATTCAGCAACAATTTTATGGTTAGGAATTCCAGAGGTCTTTTTGTTGTTGTTGTTGTACAGCAGTGAAAAATCTAAGTAGTTTCTAATAGTTTGCTGAACACACTTTACAATTTTTTTTCAGAAAATTTATAAACTAGTGCATTGTAAAATGGCAAAGGCCTTGATGTGTATCTGAAAGTCCTAAAAACAAGAAAATGTGAATATTTGGATTCTTATAAGCTAAAATATGCAAAAATATTTTAAAAGAGTTTTATAGGACATTTCTCAATATCCTACTAAAGAGATTTTCATTTTAAAGTTATTTTTGCTTCTGAAAACCACAGAGATAAATGAAATCATCTCTACAAACACATAACAAAGATTTGATATTCAAGGCCAGCAATGCCATTTATAAGGTTTTTCCAATAAATGCAAAAAGTGACATATCAGTCAGCATGAATATCAAAATAGTTAAATCTGATGGCTGACTGGACCTAGCTTTCCACAGAGGCTCCCGTCCAGAAGGAGAGTTAAAGGACATAAGTTTAGTAAGTATGCCAATGGTTTGGAGCTGAGCCAAGCAGAACGTTGAAGAATGCACATCAACTCTGCTGAGGTGAGCTACAACCCCAAGGATACAAACAAAAGGTACAAAATCCATCACCAAGCAGATGGGAGTCCCCTCTCCCATGAGAAGGGCTTGCAGTATACTCCATACAAATAAGCAAGCAGAGTTCAAACATCCTCCCATTTTACCCTACAGAAGATACCCTCTAAAAATAGGACCTCCTTCCCCTACTAGGGAGCCATAGCACTCTCCTACCAGGCATAAAACTGTATAAAACTGTATATATTCTCTACCTGCAAGTCTGAACTCCTAGCACTCTGCTCCACTCACACCCCGAGGTCTGCAAGCCTGTCCCCCATGGAGCCCAGATTCTTGGGCATTTTCTTAAGAGGTTTGGACAGGGCAAGGGCTGTTGCTGGTCTGTGCTGATTCTGTGGCATGGGAGTAAGGAGAAGACGGTCAACTGAGAGGGAACCATACAGGAGAGGAGGTACCCCTGGCACAGAGCAGTAGCTGCAGCAGAAACAATAGGGCTCACACCACTGGGGATATTCCGGATAGACACTCCCTGTCTCTCTGGACAACCAGAGGAAGCCGGGCATCTTCTCCAGTGACAGCCACTGGTGAAACAGATCTGCGATGGAAACACAGGCCCCATGAGTAAAGGGTATGCCTGAGGCAGTACCAGCCTGGGTGGAGGTCAGGGACTAGAATACACAGGCACAGAGATGGCAGACTTCCAGGGTGGGGTTGACCCAGAGGATTGCTTTATTGAGCCTAAGATACACCCAGCCCTCAGGGGATCATAGACGAGAGAAAGGCAGGCAGGCAAAGGCTGGAACTGACAGCTAAGTGTGAGCTCTAACTGCACCCACCCTAACACAAACTGCAGCCAAGACCAGACAGCAGCATAGGCTGAGGCTCAGTCATGGTTTCTGTGGACTCAAACAGCATCTGCTCTGCAGGGGAATATAGCTAGGACAGAAACAAATTCTGCAAAGTTGTTCTGTTCTGCCAGCAACATCAATCAGGGGTGGGGCTAGAACTGAGTGAACCACCCTAGCCTCCATTAAGCACCCAAGGTTGTCGAGACTCACTTCCCCCTGCCGGATACTGGCAGAGAGTGGCAGCCTGGCTGAGAAGACATAGATCTCCCTATAACTCAGGCAGGCACAAAACCCTGGAACATCTGCTCTTTGGAGGGAACGGGGTTGCAGCCCTGCAGAGTTACCAGTGACTGGGTGTGACAGAGGTGCAAGGTGGGGAAGGAGGCATCAACCTTCCCAGACTAATTTATTTGCTGGGTGGGTCCTTCTGACCTCAGGGAGCACTGGAGCGAGTCATACTTGAGCTACCAGCAGACCCCTGCAGTCTAGTTGACAGAGACCTTTTGAACTCTCCCACCTGAGACCAGTGCTTATTGGGACAATTGATTTGGACCTCTTGAACTGGGCCAGTCACCTAAGAACTATCCAAAGTGTTACCCTGGGTGTGTGGTTGTGGGAAGGTTTGATTTTCCTTTTCCAATTGTTGCCTGGGGGGGTGGGGTGGGGTGACGTAATTGCTGGTATTACTCCATAGCTTAAACTTCAACCCAGAGTAACTGATTCACTAGGGTAGAACAGAGACCAGCTGAAAACAAGACAGAGCCACTTAGCCCTATCACACCAAGCAGGCCCCCAGTTTCTTAGGCAGCACTGTACAGGTCCATGGCAAAGCTCTAGGAGAAAAGGTACAGACACCAGTCCCAGCTTTTGGGCAAAGGGCTAGTTAACCACTACTCCTGAAGCCCCCAACCCAACTTCTCCTATATGCTCATCTAGCCAAATGGTGTAAAATAATCATGGGGCAGAATCAGTGGAAAAACTCTGGTAACATGAATAACCAGAGTAAATTAACCCCCAACCCCCACCCCAAGGAAGGATATGGCAAACACAACCGAAGATCCCATTCATAAACAGATGGCTGAGATGTCAGAAATCGAATTCAGAATTTGGATTGCAAATAAGATTAATAGAATAGAGGCAAAGTTGGAATTAGAAATTCAAGGAGCATTTCAAAAATTGTCTCAAGAATTCGATGAATTCAAAGACAAAATCACCAAAGAATTTGACACATTGAGACAAGAATCTGTAGCCTTCAAAGATCTAAGAAATATAGTAGAATCCCTCAGTAACAGAATGGAGCAAGCAAAAGAAAGGATTTCTGACATTGAAGACAAAGCTTTTGACCACTCCCAAACTCTCAAAGAGGAAGAGAAATGGAGAGCAAAAATGGATCATTCTGTCAGAGAGCTCTGGGAAAATTCGAAGAAAACTAATATTGACCACATAGGAATCCCTGAAGCTGAGAGATTCTGAAATTCAGATAGCAGACAGTTTCAGAATCCCAGCATGACTCAACCCGAATAAGATATCCCCCAAGCACATCATAATTAACTTCACTAAAGTGAATATGAAGGAGAAAATTTTGAAAGCAGCCAGACATAAGAAAAACATAACCTACAAGGTGAAGAATATGAGAATGACTGCAGATTTCTCTGCTGAAAACTTTCGAGCTAAAAAAGGGTGGTTATCAACTTTTAATCTCCTAGAACAATATAACTTTTAACCCAGGATCTTGTATCCAGCTAAACTGAGTTTCATTTGTGATGGAGAAATTAAATACTTTAATGACATTCACATGTTGAAGAAATTTGCCATAACTAAATGGAAAAACATACCATGCTCGTGGCTTGGAAGAATCAACATTGTTAAAATGTCCATACTACCCAAAGCAATCTACAGATTTAATGCAATGCCTATTAAAGCTATACTGTCATACTTTAAAGATCTCAAAAAATAATATTTCATTTTATATGGAATCAGGAAAAAACTCGAATAGCCAAGACATTACTCAGAAATAAAAACAAAGCAGGAGGAATCATACTACCAGGCCTCAGATTATACTATAAATTGATAGTGATCAAAACATCATGGCACTGACACAAAAACAGAGTGGTAGATGTATGGAACAGAATAGAGAACCAAGACATGAACCCAGCTACTTACCATTATTTGATCTTTGACAAGCCAATTAAAAACATTGAATGGGGAAAAGATTCCCTATTTAACAAATGGTGCTGGGTGAACTGCTGGTGACCTGTAGAAGACTGAAACTTGACCCACACCTTTCACCATTAACTAAGATAGATTCTCACTGGATTAAAGATTTAAACTTAAGACATGAAACTATAAAAATACTAGAAGAAAGTACAGGGAAAATTCTTGAAGACATTGGCCTGGGAGAACATTTTATGAGGAGGATCCTCCGGGCAATTGAAGCAGCATCAAAAATGCACTACGGGGACCTGATCAAACTAAAATGTTCTGCACAGCCATGAACATAAAAAGTAAAGCAAGCAGACAGCCCTCAGAATGAGAGAATATATTTGTAGGTTATGTCTCTGACAAAGGTTTAATAACCAGAATCCACAGAGAACTCAAATGTATTAGCAGGAAAAGAACAAGTGATCCCATCTCAGGGTGGGCAAGGGACTTGAAGAGAACAACATCTCTGAAGAAGACAGGTGCATTGCCTACAGACTTATGAAAAGATGCCTATCATCCTTAATCATCAGAGAAAGGCAAATCAAAACTACTTTGAGATATCATCTAACTCCAGTAAGATGAGCCCATATCACAAAATCCTAAAACCAGAGATGTTGGTGTGTATGTGGAGAAAAGGGAATACTTCTACACTGCTGGTTGGAATGTAAACTAATACGTTCCTTTTGGAAAGATGTTTGGAGAACACTTAGAGAACTAAAAATAGACCTGCCATTTGATCCTACAATTCCTCTACTAGGGATAAATCGAGAAGACCCCAAATCACACCACAACAAAGATATTTGTACAGAATGTTTATCGCAGCCAAATTCATAATTGCTAAGTCATGGAAGAAGCCCAAGTGTCCATTGACCCATGAATAGATCAATAAATTGTGGCATATGTACACCATGGAATACTATGCAGCCTTAAAGAAAGATGGATGTTTACATGGATGGAGTTGGAAAATATTCTTCTTAGCAAAGTATCTCAGGAATGGAAGAAAAAGTATCCAATGTACTCAGCCCTACTATGAAACTGATTTATAGCTTTCATAACTCAATTATAGCCCCCAAATATGGGGAAATAAGAGAGGGATGGGAGGGGAGGGGGGAAGATGGGTGGAGGGAGGGTAATTGGTGGGACCACACCTACGGTGCATCTTACAAGGGTACGTGTGAAACTTAATAAATGTAGAATATAAATGTCAACACATTTAGTTAACACAATAACTAAAAAATGCCATGAAGGGTATGTTAACCAGTTTGATGAAAATATTTCAAATTGGGGTGGTGTCTGTGGCTCAAAGGAGTAGGGCACCAGCCCATATGCTGGAGATGGCAGATCCAAACCCAGCCTTGGCCAAAAACTGCAAATAAAAAAATACATTTCAAATTGCATATAAAACCAGCAGATTGTACCCCATGACTGCATTAATGTTCCTAGCTATGATTTAATAAAAAAAATAGTTGAATCCAAAAAAGCCAAAAAGTGGAAATGATTTAAATCCCTATCAGTGGAGAACTGGTTTAAGTATTTAAGGTACAGATAATATGACAGAATACTGAATACTACATCCCTGTTGTTAAAAAATGAGTCAGTCTTTATGTTTTGATGTGGAAGAATTTCCAGTATACCCTTTTAAATGATAACAATAATGTTCAGAAAAAATGTTTATAGTATTCTAATATTTTTGTAAAAGGCAAGAATATCTATATGTACTTGTTAGTTCATAGATGGTTTCTAAAAGAGCACTGAGGAAACTGGTAGCGGGAGTTGCCCTCAAGGAAGGGAAACAGGACCCAGGGGACAAAATGGAAAAAGGGAATTGTTTCACCATATGATCTTCTGAGTCCTAAATTTTGTGCTTCAAGGATATGTTATACATTAGAAAATAATTTATTTGGCAGTTCCTTAAAATGCTAAGCATAAAATAACCATAAGATCCAGCAATTTCATTCTTAAGTACATGCTGTGAGAACTGAAAACAGGGACTGCTGCAGGTGCAGTTCACTGACATTGAGAGCAGCATTAGTCACAAAGCCAAGAGGTGGACACAAACCACGTGTCTGCCAGCAGCTGGATGGAGCATACACTTACACTGGGATGTTATTTGGTCAGGAAAAGGAGGGAATTCTGACACACACTACTGCATGAATAAACCTTGAAGATGTTATGCAAAGTGAAGTAAGTCAGACAAAAAAGGAAAGGCCTTGTATGATCCACTTACACAAAAACTCTGGAGTAGGCAGATGCATGGAGACAGAAAGCAGAGGAGAGGTCCCCAGGGTCTGTGGAGAGGAGATGGGCTACTTGTCACTTGATAGTGATAGACTTTCTATTTGCAATGAGGAAAAAGTGTCGGGAATAGATAGTTGCACAGCATGGTGAATGCAGTGAATGTTGCTGAACTGTACACTTAAAAAATGAGTAAAATGTCAATTTTTAAATGTGACTTAAATGTCCTGTGCAGCTTAACCTCTTCTGTACTACAGACCTCCCCGGAAACATTCTTCCCACCTCCCTAACCTCCCCAAAACACTGTACCAAATGCACAGTGTGCCATGTCCCCCCCTGGACACTGCCTAGGGAGGAAGGTGTGTGCACACTTGGCCTGTGTTTCTGAGTCCTCCACCTAGACTGGGCAGCAGGCATGTGAAAGGGACACTCCAGCCATGTGCTGACCACAGAGCAGGGGTCATTACCTATGACCAGGAGGTCCAGGGAGGCTTCACAGGCCAAGTGGTTTTGTAAGGGACCTAGGAGACATGGAGTTCTTTTTAGGCTAGGAGAGCCAGTGAGCCAAGTTGTATTGATCTGGATATGAACTTCTGAACACAAGGCCGTGGTGGTCTTCTGCTGTGACAGGAGCTTAAGGTGAGGATTGTTCTGAAGATGATCTGCAAAGGTACTGGCCACTACACGTCGATTTTTAGGTGTTAGAACTTCTAAATACTGGGTATGGGGAAATAGCTTACGTATTTTATTTACCATTACCCACTGTCTTATTTACCATTTTGAGCTATTTGCCCTTATCTAGCAGCAACTTTTAAGAGTTTACATTTTTTAAATGTTTTCTTTCCAATTACACTGGCCACTTAAAATTCCTTGTTTCTTAGCTCTGCTGCCAAGGAACTGTCACCTCTGCCCTGAGCTTCATTCTCCACATGCTGAGTGACATTAGTAACAAAAATCTGATCCCTCAAAGAGTAGTGATAATATTCACATGCAAAAGTTTTAGCTGTTTAGGAGAAAAGGATCTTTAAAAAGAAAGTATTATAAAAAGTTTAAGTAGGGTGCTTGCTTCGAGGGCACATATACTAAAAAAAAAAGTTTAAGTAGGGTCAAACTTAAATATTAACCAGAAGCAACACATGTGCATGAGTGTCCACCTCTCAGATACACCGGTAGGATTCCTTAACCACAGTGGATGCCACATTCATTTCCAGGCTTTTTCTTCTCCTGTCCTTTATGTCTCATACATGGACATAAAGACTTGTTATATCATTAGGTGGAATTCCTGTTCTTTTGAAAATTGTCATTAATCAGTTGAGAAAGTGGGTCATGATATGTTTTGTTATATGTGCAAATGCACAGAGGATTTAAAAACAAACATTAGTCACGGGCGGCACCTGTGGCTCAGTGGGTAGGGTGCTGGCCCCATATACTGAAGGTGGTGGGTTCAAAACTGACCCCTGCCAAACTGCAACAAAAAAAATAGTTGGGCGTTGTGGCAGGTGCCTATTGTCCCAGCTGCTCGGGAGCCTAAGGCAAGAGAATCGCCTAGGCCTAGGAGTTGGAGGTTGCTGTGAGCTGTGCGATGCCACTGCACTCTACTGAGGGTGAAGAAGTGAGACTCTGTCTCTACAAAAAAAAAAAAGACAAACAAACAGCAAAAAAAAAAAAAAAAACCCTACCAAACATTAGTCACTCAGAATTCTTAAAGAGCCAAAGGTAAGATTTTGCAGCTGAAACCTCAGAGTTTCAAGATACACGATGATAACATCAGTACTGGGAAATATGCTGGATCCAGTATTCCTTTGCCTGTGAGATGTAATCTATGGAAACTTACTCAGCAGTTACTGAGTGTACACCATCTTCCAGGTTCGAGTTTGGTGCTGCAGATACAACTTGTTACACATGTAACTATTACTAAAACATCCTCTTTCAAAACGTTTTTATAATTCTCCTTTTTTCCTGAGATCCAAGCACGGCTTTCTTGACACTGAATTTTGTCCTACAGAGGATTTTGCTGTAGAGAGTTAATGGGTAAAGTTCCCATTTTGCTGTCAAGCCCAGCTTCCTGTCCAGGCTGACACCTGAGAGCCCAGGTAACATCTGGCTCCATCCAGAAGCACTCTCTCCCACCCCCAGCCCTGAAAAGTGACAGAATGTTTTGTAGCAAACCATTCGGTCAATCCCTAAAACCATGGAAACTGCTTGGCTGTCGTTTTAAACTAATGCTTTATCTTTATTTGATTAATTTCTCTGTGTATGAATGTTTCAGGGAAAACAAGAGATATCGTGTGTATGTGGTGATACCACTTCTCCCCGGGTTTGAAGGAGACATCTCTACCGGAGGAGGAAATGCTCTCCAGGCAATAATGCACTTCAACTACAGGTGCCGAGTTCTAAACTGTCTATCTCAAGCTTGCAAGCAGTAATGCACATATGCAGGTGAAGGAGATAGTAATATTTCTCCAAATCCATTTAATGGAGCATTCAACAAATGAATACTTATTTTACTTTCAAATCTTAGTCTGTTTCCTAGTTGATAAAATTCAAATAAAGCCTAAAATTATGAAACAGTGGGACTAGGGCACATGGCAAATATAAAAGAAATAAAATAATAGTCTATCTTTATATTCATTGTCTATTTATGTATATGTATAAAGTTGACTTTGAATTATCTTTAGGCAGTTAAGTAGTTGTTGAGCTTTGCATATTCATTGCAGTAAGTAAATAAAAAAATGAAATACCTAAAATGATATGATATGCATCTGTTTGGTTATGATTCCTTAAATAGTGAGTCCTCCAGCAAGGTAATAAAGCCTCTGTGAGGAAATGGAGTGTGAAGGGCCTTTCCTATTTCTGGGCATTTACATTCTGTCTTTACTGCCACATCCATGTTAAGATTTTAGGTAATGTCCTGCCCCTGATAATTTAGAAAGCTGAGTTATCATAGTTACTCAGGCAAAGTTGGGTCTCCCTGGGTGTCAGAGGTGGCCAGTGAGCACTGTGGAAAGAGGGTCAGAGGGACTAGCAGACAGTAGGGGTTAGAGCAGTAGCGTGGAGGGCATAGAAATGGGATATAGTGAAGATCTGGCCTAGTTCTAAGCTCTGTGACCTCACTCAGTGACACAATTTCAGCGAGTCACGGTAAAGGCTAGACCTGGGTGATTTCTCCTAATATCTATCCTCTCTTTTTTTTTCTTCTGCAGTTTTTGGCCAGGGCTGGGTTTGAACCTGCCACTTCCAGTATATGGGGCTGGCACCCTACTCCTTTGAGCCACAGGCACCACCCTAATATCTCTTGTTTTTCTGCATGACCTGTAGCTTCTCACCTTTCTAATCAAATCCTTTTAAATGGTGGGAAAAGAAAAATGAAACCTTACACAAAACCCCTGAGGTACAAAGTAGATAATCATTCAGGGTCCTGGACAAATGAGGGTGGCATTTAGACGCCATCCTGCTCGGGACTGCTAGCCAAAAACCCCACTGCAGAATCGGGTATGGTTGGAGTGCATCATTGTGGTAGAGTTTTTATTTTAATCCTCTTGTTTCCTACCAGCTTTTCAAGTTTGTATCTTTTTATCTGCCAGTGCTTAAAGATGTTTTTTTGTTTCCTCTAGAATAATTTTGTCTAGTTACAATGAGAGAATTTTAACTGTGCTTTGCTCTTTATTCTCAGGTTGAAGATTTGCCCATTTCTAATACTATCTGATTAAACAAAGATTTCCAAGTATTTAAGGCACTGACATAATGTTTAATTGTATCCACTTCATTTGCCATTCCAACATTAATTTTGGAATTTATCAATTGGAATTATTTGCTATAACTCTTTTCTTGAGCTTCAATCAGCTGAATGAAATGGCATGTTTGGCTTTTGTTCAGTAACCCAAACTATAATCTTTTATTATGCAAAAACATCTCTATTTGCAGGAATCACCTTTGATAACAGCATTTCCCAGGCATAAATATATTTTTGATTATTTTTATAGAGCAAGCAGATAGAATATAGAATTTTTGGTTTTGTCAGTCTTTATAATTCACTAATTATTATCAAAGTCTGAAAAAGTGAAATAATTAGCAGTTAGTTGAGACTTCATTTTTCACTTTAAGGGGTTTTGCTGACTTTACAGAGATAGCACATGATAATAGTTTGTTTAATTCCTAAAATTAAAATTATTCTGCTAAGTGTTTGCCCTTCTACTTCTGAAAGTAATGTGTATTCTTATCTATCTGATGCATTCTAAATGTATCTTTACTGTCATCAGATTTTATAAGAGGTAAAGTTTATCTTTTTCCATCCTTTTTTTCCAATAGCTTCTCTTTCTGAAATGTGACATCAATTTTATAACTTTTCTATTTATCAATCTCAAAACAACTATCTTCTCCCATTAGTAACATTGCAAAAGTCATATTCATGTAATTTTTTTTAGCTTTAAAAATATATGCAACGTCTAATACATTATACTTGTTCTGTTTTTACTCAAGATTAAACCTACAAAGATTGCAATTGTGATTAGTTGTTTTGAAACCTAAATAATTATTTCTTTCCTTTACATATTTTCAGAACCATGTGCAGAGGAGAAAATTCCATCCTTGGGCAGTTAAAAGCAGAGCGTAAGTAGCTGCTTTTCTTTTCCCCACATGGTGGTTTTCCTGTGTGAGGTGAGCTATCAGTAATAATTAATGTTGTCCATAGAATTCTGCTTATAAAAGGTACTCCACAAAATAATCAATTGAGATAAAGTATTTATTCTCATTAAGTTGCCCAAACTAATGTTCAAATAAAGACATCAAGAGTTGAGATGCACACACAGGTAATAAGAAATGAGTGTTGGGTGTCTTCATAATTGCCAGGATCCTGACCTGGCAGAAGAGTCCATTAAGACCTGTGGATCTGGTGGTCATCGACTGAAGAAATACAAAGGGGCGGCACCTGTGGCTCAGTGGGTAGGGCACCAGCCCCATATACCAAGGGTGGCAGGTTCAAACCCAGCCCCAGCGAAACTGCAACAAAAAAGTAGCTGGACATTGTGGTGGGCACCTGTGGTCCCAGCTACTCAGGAGGCTGAGGCAAGAGAATTGCCTAAGCCCAGGAGTTGGAAATTGCTATGAGCTGTGACACCATGGCACTCTACCGAGGGTGATAAAATAAGACTCTGTCTCTAGAAAAAAAAAAAGAAGAAATACAAAGTTAGAAATGATGAGAAAGAAAGAGATGAGACACGCAGAATAGAATGTTCAAAGGTGGGAACTCAGGGGACCATCGCTGCTTATGAGGTTCTGGTAGTGACTCTGAGTGTCAGTTCTACTCAGCTTTTATTGAAGGCTATTTGCTCATTAGCCCAGAGGATAAGCTGAGGAAGGGAACAAAGATGCCAGCAGTTTCTCTGAGCGAGCATATCAGTGCCTATTGTTTCCATAATCATTAACTTTAGGGTATGAGCAGTCTTGAGAAATCCAGAACCTGAGCCTTGTGTGGGAGCAGCCTCCTGTCTGAGGTCACACACACAGATTCCTAGGGAGGTATTAAACTCCACTAGTTCACTGTGGAGGAAAATGCCACAGGCATCAGTCTCCTCTGAAGAATTGGTGGGAGAGAGGAATTTTCCTCTCATCACCACCACAGAGGGTCTTCCTCTGCAATAAGAGATGTAAACCCTCCTACCCATATTTCAGGGCTCAAGCTGTTCCCTTGATCTCTGCCCCAGCCAAATACAAATCTCTACAATAGGTATTTGCTTTGACTGTTTACTGGGCAGGAAATGGCCTAGTTAATGTATCTTTCAAGGCCTTGCCACAGCATCTTCTGTGGCCATAATTTCTTTTTTGTTCTGCAGTTTTGGGCCAGGGCTAGATTTGAACCTGCCACTTCTGGCATATGGGGCTGGTGCCCTACTCCTTTGAGCCACAGGCACTGCCCAACCATTATTTCTTCATATTGTTCACAGACCCAGCAGGGATCTGTGATGCAACATCTAATAAATTATATTTGTTCTGTAAGCTGTATCCCAAATAGGTCAGAGTTCTAGGAAAAGCAGAAAACTTGCTCAGATAAGAAACTTAGCAGCAGCTGGTTTAAAGTTAAACTAGCTGACTTTTTTTCTTTTTCTTTTTTTTTTTTTTTTTTTTTTGAGACAGAGTCTCACTATGTTGCCCTTGGTAGAGTGCTACAGCTCACAGCAACCTCCAACTCTTGGGCTTAAGCAATTCTCTTGCCTCAGCCTCCCAAGTGGCAGGGACTATAGGCACCCACCACAATGCCTGGCCATTTTTTTGTTGCACTTGTTTAGCTGGCCCAGGTCAGATTTGAACCTGCCATCCTCAGTTATGTGGCTGGCACCATAACCACTGTGCTACAGGCACTGAGCCTGAACTAGCTGATTTTTCTTTGTTCTGCCTCACTCACCTTACTTTTTTATTTTCCCCTTTTTTCTGGGGGTATTTTCCCTTGCCAATAATGGGGTCTTCAGTCCCCATTCTTCCTGCACATATTTTTTTATTTTTTATTCATAATAACTCTGTTGTTAATGACTGAAATTTTAAAGCATTAAATTAATGGGGCCCCTGCATGTGTATTCTCTGCTGTTTCTGCACCACAGTCCTGGAGCACAAGCTTTACATGGGGAAACAAATGCTACCCGTCAGCACGTGTTCATGTGGCTCACTATGTATGCAGAAATGCCAGCGTTCTTACACTTTTTTATATTTATAGATGAAAAACCAACATATAACCATATTTCTGTCACAATGACTAACCTTTGAGAGTATTGTTGGAAATAGAGAATAAAAAGACAATAGAAATATGTTTCACTTCTTCAGTCTTCCTACTTTTCAATTGGAAATTTCTCAGATATCTTCTTAACTGATTCTCCTACCCTAGTCTTGGCTATAATATATCGTAACTACAGACTTACTTATCTATATCTCCGTGTATTAACTGAGTGCAGCAAATAGTAGAAGTTCAATAATGGCCTATAATTCTGTGCAGTAAGTACAAATTGAGCTGGAGTCAGAACACAAGTTGTATGAATTCTGCTTCAGTTTGGGTCCCAACTGTGAAACTTGGACAGCTGCACTAAAAAGATGAGATTTTATCCAGAAGAGGAGGCTGGTAGAAGTCTTTGGGCCCCTGGAGGGAACTCACTGCAGTGGTGTTTATATGAAGGTTTACTACCCTCTCTGAGAGAGTGGAGAGAAGCTTGTGGTAGCCAAGAGGTAATGGTATGTTGGTGATGGAAAAGGAGGTTCAGGGTTGGGTAAGACTTTGAGGGAAGACTCTGAGGGAGTGGGAACAAGGAGAGTGAGGGGCATTCTAGGGAACCCTGAGAGTTCTGACCCCATTGACCAGAGAACAGAGCAGCCCCAAGGAAGCCCAGAGATACCAGGAGGAGCCATCACAGTCACACCAGGCTATGTGTGGTGCCTTCAGATACAATGTAAACCTCAACTGAGTGCTTTGAAGGGAGATTTTGTTTTATGATGGCCACATTTTGTTTTATGATGGTGATGCATTACAATGTGGGGAGAAAATGCTGTACATTAGACTTTTTAAGTATGTATGTTTTTAGTTTAAAAATAAGGAATTGGCAAAAATTACTCCTCCAAAAAAGCAACCAGAACACTGACACAAATCACCAGCATCAACATTTTGTGTTTTCAGTTGATTTTGGAAATTAACCAAAGATTTGTAACAATCCAAGGAATTATTCATGAAAAGCAACTTAATCTCAGTAAGAACAGCAGCTTTGTGGCATTTTAACCTGCCATAGACCCACACCTCCTTCCCTTTAGCTCCATAACAGTCTTGGAAACCAGGAGCTCCTCTGTCTGTGGGTGCTTGCTGTGCCCACAGCCACCAGTAAGAGCCAAAGAGGCTCGAAGCTCCACCTCTGCAATTCTCAGAGTGCTGTCATTATTTGACCTATTTGCCAGTTTCCTTCGAACTACCATTCAAAGGACTAGTATTTATTTCATCTGACTCAGAACTTGTTTGGAAAAATAGCCTTTTACCTGGGTATTATCAAAACCCATCAGCAACACTTATTTAATATCACAGCTGCCTGAGACAGTGATAATAGTTGAACAAAGAAGCTGACTAAAAAAACTTAAAAGGAAAAGCTAGGGAACTGGAATCCCTGGGGGCGTTACAAAGAGCCAACCTGTTCCTGAGAATGCATTAATAAATGCTGTGGGTAAGGGTAGGGCTGTTGTTGTGTGTTCCTTGGAGCTTCTGATCCGGTGACGCAGGGGAAAGAACTGCAGAAGGAATGAATCTTCAAGGGAGACCGGGACTCGTTCTGGTCGGCGGCCCGGCTAAACTTTACTGATTATCTTATATACTTTCCAACATTTAGTAAGAATTTAACACCTATACAAAGAGGTGAAGTAACATTAAGAAGCAACCATTTAAGATTACAATTTAGTGTGAAGGCTGAGGAACGCATATACAATTGATTTTGTTTAGAGTAAAACATTTTGGAGCCTGGCTGTTGGTCCTCGCTTGCCCAAGGTAAAGTTACACATTATAATGCTAATGAAGGAGGAAGGCAGAGAATAGAACCCAATGCTCCAAGACCGGTCTGTCCACCCCCAGCTAACACCTCGGCTGTTTCTCCACACCCCCTAGGGAGAGTCACTCTATGCACTCCTGCACATCAATAGGCAGGTGTAGAAGCTCAGATCCTCAAGGAAATGCTTCTTTGAAACAATCTCCGGAGGGAGCATGTTGAGGCGAACTGCCATATCTTGAGCAAAGGGATCCTATCTCCTACATAGGGCTGTGAGTGTTCCCAGGGCTATTTGCATGCTCAGGAGAAATGAGAAGGCTTTAAGCTCACACCTCTGGCTGACCTTAAGGTGTTGTGGGAGCAGAAAGGGAAGCCTAAATTGAATTATAAACTGCATGCCCAAGCCCTTCCAACAAGCAGAGTCCCTCAGTTGAAGTGTAGGAGACTCACTTGTTCCAGGCATTTAAGAAATCATATATAGTAGGTTCTCTGGCCAAATGGAATGAAATTATAAAAAACAAAAGGAAATTTTTGGAAATTAACAAATAGGTGGAAATTAAACAACATACTTCTAAGCAACCATCAGATCAAAGAAGATACTTCCAAGGATATTATTAGAATATTCTGAGAAGGATGAAATTGAAAACAACATATAAAAACTTATGAGAGGCAGCTAAAACAATGCTTAGAGGGAAGTTTATAGCCAAAGACATTTGTATGAAAAAAGAAGATCTCAAATAAATACCCTAATCTTACCTTTTAGGAGAGTAGTAAAAGAAGAGCAAACCAAACCCAAAGTAAGCAGAATGAAGAAATAATGGAGATTGGATAGGGAGATACAAATGAGATGACAGAAAAACAGTAGGGAAAATCAGGTAAACCAAAAGATTGATCTTTGAAAAGACCAACAAAATTAACAAACCTTTGGCTAGGCTGACTAAGTAAACAATGGAAAAGATTCCAATTACCAAAATTATGAAATAAGAGGAGACATTATTATTGACCTTACAAAAATAAAAATTAATATAAAAGAATACTACAAACAATTGTATGCCAACAGATTATTTATGCTAGATTGATGAGCATAATTCCTGTAAAGACACCTTACTGATCAGAGTT
>NW_003852473.1:9428092-9433199 GCF_000181295.1 Otolemur garnettii
ATAGCTTGCCGAACTTCTTTCTGGGCTCAGCTCCCCGTCTTTGACTTCATAGATTCTGATTCCAACCAGTTTTTCTTCCTTTGTTCAGGAGCCTCTGACCAGGGTTGCTACCAGTCAGCCATCTTCCCAGAATCCCCTCCCTGATCAGAGTTCTTGAGAGAAACAGAATCAATATATAGAAAAAGAGATACAAGGAATTGTCTCACATGATTGTGGAAGCTGATAAGTCCCACATTGCTGCCTGCAAGCTGGAGACCCAGGAAAACCAATGGAGTGATGAAGTCCAAGTCTGAAGGCCTGAGGGTCAGGGGAGCCAGTGTGTGAATCCCAGTGAGAGGGCCAGAGAAGGCCAGTGTTGCAGCTTGAGAAGAGAAGGAAACAGAAAGAAGACAGGAAGGGAGACGGGGAGCAGTGAGGTGAATGCCTCCCTCATCTGCCTTTCGCTCTCTCCAGCTTTACAGGTTGGGTGATGCCCACCCACACCAGGGAGAGCCCCTGCCTGAGAGTTCACCAGATAAAGGCTAATCTCACTCAGAAATGCTCTCACTGACTTATGCAGAAATGTGTAATGTGGGTACTCCTTGGCCCAGTCCAGTAGACACAATTAACCACACAAACACAAAGTACCCAAAGTACCAAAATCACAACTGTGACTAGACCACTAACAAGCAAAGAGATTAAATTAACACTCAACAATCTTCTTACAAAGAAAAGCCCAGGCCTAGATAGCTGTCTGGTTACTTCTTCCAGCCATACACAAGTAACTCCAATCCTTCACAAACTTTCCAGAAAGACTATAGAAGGAAGGAATATAGTTGTGTGCCATATAATGATGTTTAAGTCAGCCACAGATTGCGCTGTGGTGGTGGTACCCTAAGATTACAGTGAAGCTGAAGAGTCCTGTGACCTAGGCTGCAGTGTCTGAGGCTTTCACATGCACTCATCACTCACCCAGGACAACTTCCAGTCCTACAAGCTCCATTATGGGAAGTGCCTATACAGGTACACCGTTTTTTATGTTTTATATTGCATTTTTACTCTGCCTTTTCTATGTTTAGGCATGGTTAGATGCACAGGTGCTTATCTGCCATACTTTGTACAGTAACATGCTGTACAGATTTGTAGCCTGGGAGCAGCAGGCTACTGCATACAACCTAGGGCTATATGGGCTGTGCCATCTTGGTTATGTAAAAAGTACCTTTTATGATGTTCCCACGACCACAAAATTGCCTCATGACACATTTTTCAGAACATGTCCCTGTCATTAAGTCATATATGACTGAATTTCCCAACCCATTCTAAGTCCAGTATTATTCTGATACTAAAACTAAAGTCATTATAAGAAAAGAAATACTCCTTATAAATATAGACATGAAATTCCTCAGTTAAATGCTACTAAACTGAATCCAACAGTATAAAAAGAATTGTGCATCATGACCCAAATGAGATTTTATCTAGGAATGCATGATTGGATTAACATCTGAAAATAAATTGATGTAATGCACCCTGTTAATGGAATAAAGGACAGAACACATGTGAGCATCTCAGTAGCCACAGTAAAAGCACTTGACAAAATCCAAAACCTTTCATGATAAAATAAAAAACTTCAACAAACTAGGAGTAGTTTATGAAGTTCTCAATTTCATAAAGACACCTACAAATTGAGCCTGTGGCTCAAAGGAGTAGGGCATTGGCCCCATATACTGGAGGTGGTGGGTTCAAACCTCACCCCGCCCCCCCAAAGAAGACACCTACAAATACCTAAATTTTTTTTTTTTTTTTTGAGACAGAGTTTTGCTCTGTCACCCTGGTGGTGTCACATGGTGGTACAGCTCATAACAACCTCAAACTCTTGGGCTCAAGCAATCCTCCTGCCTCAGCCTCCTGAGTATCTGGGACTACAGGTGTCTACTACCATGCCTGGATATTTTTTGTGTTATTTTTTGTTTGTTTTTGAGAGACAGAGTCTCATTTTGTCACCCTCAATAGAGTGCTGTGGTGTCACAGCTCACAGAAATTTCCATCTCTTGGGCTTAGTGTATTCTCTTGCTGCCACCTCCCGAGTAGCTGGGACTATAGGCTCCCACCACAACACCCAGCAATTTTGTGTTACAGTTTGGCTGGGGCCGAGTTTGAACCCACCACCCTTGGTATATGGGTCAGCACCCTACCCACTGAGCCACAGGGACCACCTGTTATTTTCTGCTTTTAGTAGAGATGAGGTCTCACTCTTGCTCAGGCTGCTTTTGAACTCCCGAGCTCAAGCGATCCTCCCTCCTTTCCTCTCAGAGTGTTAGGATTACAGGTGTGAGCCAATGTACCTTGCTGCCTCCTGACTGGCCGGCGGCGGCGTGTTGGGGAGTCGGCATATGAAAGGGGAAGACAAATAAGACAAAGACAGACACACTGGGAAAGGGACTGAGCCGAAGCTGTTTATTGTAATAGGTAGGGGTTTATATAGGTTCCGTTAGTGGGGGAACGAGGGGTACTTCTAGATTTGGTTATGTATGTAGTCCTGGTTTGTGATAGGCTAGTATTGTGAGGATGAAGTAGGAAGGAGGTGGAGAGTGATATGAGTAAATTTCTTTGGAATGTGTGCATGTGTTAAACTGCCTCTGGTCTTTTGTATCGTTTCTCTTAATCAGCAAGGTCGTTAGGCACCTCCTTCTAAGATGTACTTTCTCTTGAATGTGCTTTAATATAGTTGTTAACCCTTACAGTACCTGGCCCATCATCTTACTAATGAAAGACTGAAAGCTTTCCCTCCTATGATTGGGCAGGAAAAATGAATTTTTTTGAAAGGGAAGGGGGAGAGGATGGAGTTAAACTGTCTCTATTTACAGTTGACATGATCTTGTACATAGAAAATTATAAGGAATTCACACATACACTAGTAGAGATAATAAATCAGTCTAGCAATATTACAGAATAGAAAATCATACAAAAATCAGTTCATTTTTATATACTATGAATGATAAGCTGAACATGAAATTAATAAAACAATTTACAATGGCATCAAAAAGAATAAAATGCTTAGCAATAAGTGTAATAAAAATAATATAAGACTCATACACCAAAAATTACAAAGTATCATTGAAAGAAATTGAGGAAGAGTTAAAGAAATGGAAAGTTATTCTGTGTTTAGGGATTAGAAGACTTAACATTGTCAAGACAACAATATTCTCCAAATTGATCCCTGTCAAAATCTCAACTGCCTTTTTGCAGAAATTGACAAGCTAATCCTAAGATTCATGTGGGCTTTCAAGGCATTTAGCATTGCCAAAACAATCTTGAATAAGAACAAATAGGAGGACTCAAAATTCTGATTTCTGAACTTGTAACAAACCTACAATAGCAGATCAACAGAGAACCCGTGACAATTCAAAGGACATAGAAGGCTTTGCAACATGTGCTACTGGAACAGCTAGAAATCCACGTGCAGAACAAAATTGAAGTTGAACCCCTTCATACCATATACAAAAATTAACTCAGCATAGATAAAAGGATAAATGTAGGAGCTAAAACTGTAAATCTTCTAGAATCAAACATAGGAATGAATCATTGTGACCTTGGAGGATTAAGCAACAGGTTAATGGTTTTTATATCAAAGGCACATGGAAACATAAAATTAGACAAATTGGATTACGTTCAATACAAAAGATTTTATGTTCCAAAGAACATAATCTAGGAAGTGAAAGAAAACACAAAGTAGGAAAAACGTTTGAAAATCATTCATGTAATATGGGACTAGAGTCCAGAATATATAAATAATTCTTATAATTTGATAATAAAGAAAAATAACCCAATTAAAAAATGGACAAAAGATTTTCCTAAATATACACAAATGGCCAATAAGCACATGAAAAAATATTCAACATCACCAGTTATTGGGAAAATTCAAACCAAAATCTTAGTTACTAAGGCTTAGTAAGGGGGAACTTTGTATCTTCATGTCCACTAGGAAGGCTATAATAATAATGATAATAATGATAATAATAATATGAAATATAAGCAAGGATGTGGAAATAGTGGAACTGCAGAAGTCACTGCTGGGAATGCAAAATGGTGCAGCTTCCTTGGAAAAACAATTTGGTAGCTCCTCAGAAGTTACTGATAGTTACCCTGCAACCCAGCAATTCTACTCCCAACTATACATTCAAGAGAATTAAAGACATGTGCTCTGACAAAATCATGAGTCTTCATAGCAGCCTTATTCAGAATAGTCAAAAAATAGGAACAACCTAGTGTTATTAATGGATGAATATATAAACAAAATGGGGCATGTCCATGCAGTGGTATATTATTTGTATTTATTTATTTATTTTTATTTTGGGGGATTCATTGAGGGTACAGAGAACCAGGTTACAATGATTGCTTTTGTTAGATAAGGACCCTCTTATAATTGTGTCCCACCTCCAAAAGGTGCACCCTACCCCTTATCCCCCGTCCCCTCCCTTCTTCCTTTTCTCAGCTCTCCCCATTCCCCACCCCCTACCATATACTAGGATCTCACTTGTCCTCATATCAGAATGGAGTACATAGGATTCTTGTTTAGGTATTAAGAGGATACTGATACATGGTACAACATGGATGGACCCTGAAAACATTACACTACACTAAGTTAAAGAAGCCAAGTACAAAAGGCTACATATTGTCTGATACCATTTTTATGAAATGCCTTTAATAGGCAAATCTGTAGATATAGTAGGGATTAGTGGTTGCTAGGGTCTGGGAGAGCAATTCGGTGACTTAATGATAAAATGCTTTACAATTAGACAGTGGCAATGGTTATATAGCTTTGTGAATATATATAATTTTAAATAACCTGTGAAATAGTACACTTTAAAGGAAAAAATTTTATGGTATAAATTGTCTGACAAAATTTATAATTTCTTTTTTTTTATTGAATGGTAACCGTGTACATTAATGCACTTCTGGGGTACCGTGTGGTGTTTTCACACACAATGCGAAACATTTCCATCAAACTGGTTAACATAGCCTTCATGTCATTTTCTTACTTATTGTGTTAAAATGTTCATATTCTACTCATAGAAAGATTCACTTGTACCCTTGTAAGATAAACCACAGAAGTGAACCCTCCAATACC
>NW_003852473.1:9436718-9452940 GCF_000181295.1 Otolemur garnettii
TCATTCAGCATAAGGTTATTTAGCTTCCATGTTTTTGTATGAGACTGCAAATTCCTGTTGTTGCTGAGTTCAACTTTTATTCCATGATGGTCCGAGAAGGTGCATGGAATAATTTCTATTCTTTTAAATTTACTGAGGTTAGACTTATGACCTAAGATGTGATCAATTTTGGAATATGTTCCATGGACAGATGAGAAAAATGTGTATTCAGTTTTGTTAGGATGAAATGTTCTGTAGATGTCTGTTAGGTCCAAAAGTTGAATAGTTAAATTTAAATCTAACATTTCTTTGCTGAGCTTCTTATTGGAGGATATATCCAACACTGCCAAAGGAGTGTTAAAATCTCCAACTATGATGGAGTTGGGAGAGATAGAGTTGCTCATGTCTGTTAGAGTATCTCTTATAAATTGAGGTACATTCTGGCTGGGTGCATAGATATTGATAATTGAGATCTCATCATATTGAGTGTTACCCTTATCAAATATAAAATGGCCATCTTTAGCCTTGCTTACTTTTGTTGGTTTATCTTTTAAAGTAAGATGCGATTCTTGAATACAGCAGATGTCCAGTCTGAATTTCTGTATCCAATCAGCCAATGTGTGCCTCTGTAGAGGACAATTTAAGCCATTCATGTTGATAGAAATTACTGATAAGCCTGATAAAATTTTGGACATCGAGTTGCTCAAAAGTCCAGTAGACATTTTTAATCCTTTTGCCATTGTAGAAGTTGGAATTTTATCAAAAGTTTCTGGATGGGTTTACTTTTGTGGTGGAGGATTGCACTGGTCATTATGGAGGATAGGTTTAAGAAATTCCTGGTGAGCTGGTTTAGTTATGGCAAATTTCTTCAACATGTGAATGTTGTTAAAGTATTTAATTTCTCCATCATAGATGAAACTCTGTTTAGCTGGATACAGGATCCTAGGTTGAAAGTTATTTTGTTTTAGGAGATTAAAAGGCGATGCCCATCCTCTTCTAGCCTGAAAGGTTTCAGCCAAGAGATCTGCAGTCATCCTAATACTCTTCCCCTTGTAGGTTATGGTTTTTTTATGTCTGACTGCTTTCAGAATTTTCTCTTTCATCTTAACTTTAGTGAAGTTAATTATGATGTGTCTGGGGGATGTCTTGTTCAGGTTGAGTCATGCTGGGGTTCTGAAACTATCTACTATCTGAATTTCAGAATCTCTTGGCATATCTGGAAAGTTCTCTTTCATAATTTCATAAAGATGTGCCTCAGTGCTTTGTGAAGCAACTTTATCACCTTCAGGGATTCCTATAAGTCGAATATTAGTTTTCTTCGAATTATCCGAGAGTTCTCTGAGAGTCAGATCCGTTTCTGCTCTCCATTTCTTTTGATCTTCACATTCCTGGGCTTCTTCAAAAGCTTTGTCTTCAGTATCAGAGATCCTTTCTTCTGCCTGTTGCACTCTGTTATGGAGGGATTCCACCGTATTTTTCAGATACTTGAGGGCTGCAACCTCTTGTCTCAGTATTTCAAAATCTTTGATCATTTTATCTTTGAAATTGTTGAGTTCTTGATACTTCTTTTGAATAATTTCTTGAGATATCTTTTGAATAATTTCTTTAACTTCTGATTCCTTCCTTTCTTCCATTCTGTTAATCTTATTTGCTATCCACATTCTGAACTCAATGTCTGATATCTCAGCTATTTGCTTGTGAATGGGGTCTTCAATTGCGTCTTCCCCATTTTTCCTTCGGGGAGTTGATCTACTCTGGTTATTTGAGTTGACAGAGTTTTCCCGGTGATTCCACCCCATGCTGAGTTTACCTTGTCTGGAGGCCTTATCAGAACTGTTCAGTTGGTGGCTTCTTCTGGTTGCCCAGAGAGACAGGCAGAGCATGTCTGTTGTCTTCTCCCAGTTCTTGGGTGCTGGGGCAACTGGGATGCAGTGGAATGGCAGCTGCTGCATGAGACTGTGCATGGCTGGATTAGACCTCATTCAGCCTGCCAGGGCAACTAGGGGGCAGGAGACCGGCAGTAGTCAGATCAGTCCTAGTTCAGCCCCTCCTGGGCAACCGGTGGAACAGGGGAACTGTAGTGGCTAGATCACTCCTAATTCAGCACCCTGGAGCAGCCAGGGGGTAGGGGATGGCAGTGGGAGTGCAGGGTACGTGTGTGATCAGATCAGTTTTAGTTCGGCCCCACCAGAGTAGCTGGGGGAGGGGAGCGGAGGACTCCTTCACCGTCACCCGTTGGACGCGTGGGGCACTAGGAAGCCGATCTATGCCCTCCCAGCACGCGACCCTGGAGTGGGGAACTACTCCACCTCCGTCTGTGGGATGCACGTGGCTTTAGCAAACAGTTCTGGGCCTGCCCAGAGCAGTTGACTCCTCCACCACCACCTGCAGAGCACGTGTGGCTCTAGCAAGCAGTTCTGGTTCCCACCCAGCATGGGTGCCTGGAGTGAGGAACTCCGCTGGCCCCCGTGGGGTGTGCGTGTCTCTAGCAAGCTGTTTTAGGTCTGCCTGGGATGGAGGACTCCTCTGCCACTGCTTGCGGGATGCCTGCGGCACTAGCAAGCAGTTCTGGGCCTACCCAGAGCAGGAGCCTGGGGCAGGGATCTCCTCTGCCACCCGTGAGGCGTGTGACTCTAGCAAGCACTTCTGGGCCTGCCCCAAGTGGGGGACTCCTTCACCACCACCTGTGGGGTGCGTGTGGCTCTAGCAAATAGTTCTGTGCCTGCCCGAAGCAGGGGACTCCTCTATGGCCACCCACTGTCCACCAGAAGCGTGAAACTCTAGTAAGCAGTTCTGGGCCCATCCAGAGGAGCGGGGATTTCCTCTGCCACCCGTGGGGTGCGCAGCTCTAGCAAGCAGTTCTGGGCCCTCACAGAGTGGGGGACTCCTCTGCCACTGCCCGCGGGGTGCGCAAGGCTCTAGCAAGTAGTTCCATGCCTGCCTGGAGCAGGGGACTCCTCTGTGACCACCCGTGGCCCACAGGAGGCGTGTGTCTCTAGCAAGCAGTTCTGCGCCTGCCCAGAGCCCTGGAGCAGGGATCTACTCCGCCACCCATGGGGCGCGCAGCTCTAGCAAGCAGTTCTGGGCCCTCCCAGAGTGGGGGACTCATCCGCCACCACCCATAGGGGTGTGCAAGGCTCTAGCAAGTAGTTCTGTGGCTGCCCAGAGCAGGGGAACTCCTCTTCAGCCACTGCCACCCGCAGGAGGCTTGTGGCTCTAGCAAGCAGTTCTGGACCTGCCCAGAGCCCTGGAGTGGGGGTCTCCTCTGCCTCCTGTGGGGTGCATGCCTCTAGGCCCTCCCAGAGTGGGGGAATCCTCTGCTGCTGCCTGCAGGGTGCGCAAAGCTGTACCAAGTAGTTCTGTGCCTTCCCAGCACAGGGGACTTCTCTGCGGCCACCCACCACCCACGGGAGGTGGGTGGCTCTAGCAAGCAGTTCTAAGGCCCACTTTGTACCTGTGTTTTGTGTTCTTAAATGCTATTCCTTGGATTTACAGCTTGCTGAACTTCTTTCTGGGCTCAGCTCCTCATCTTTGGCTTCATAGATTCTGATTCCAACCAGTTTTTCTTCTTTTGCTCAGGAGCCTCTGACCAGGGTTGCTGCCAGTCGGCCATCTTCCCAGAATCCCCCCAAATTTATAAATTTTTAAGAATTTTTTAAATTATTTGGAATCTACATGTATATAGTTCAGAGACATACATATATATTCATACATATTAGTGTTGTGTATTTAATGTTTTTCACTGATGATCTACTCAATCTATAAACTTCAAGAAACCGTGTTAAACATAAGACATGTACATTACCAATAACAAATATTTCTAATTGTATCCAAGACAGAAAAGACTTACCAGAGTATTCTGTCCACATTTCCTAAGGGCTTAACATGAATATGGCAGTGCATGAGCACATCTGTAAAAGATGCATTGACAAAACAAAAATGGGACAGTCACCCAGTGCTGGCTGCAGCTTGTAAAAATGTAATGTTGAGGTTATAGGGGAATAAAGAATCAAAACAAGACTCTTATTTAGTTTCTTAATGATATAAAGGTGCTGAGTTTATTATAAAGCATTTTCTTTGGCTTTGGACTCTTTCCCTGCCTTTGTGTATTTAGAGAAAACAATTGAATTTTAACACAAGAAGTAATTTCAATGTTAATCCCATTTATGAAAATATTTTCGCATACCCTGAAAACAAGTCAAAATAAGGCATCTCAGTGGGGAAAGTGTTCATATTCTAACTATGAAGAGAACAGATTAATTACATAATGCCCTTTTTCAAAGCACAGGGTTGTATTGTTGGCTTTTAAAAATATATGTAGTGGGTTTTAAATGCATAAAATAATTGATATCTAATTGGATAGAGAAATGTTGTTTTCTACTGTTTTAATTTTTTTTTTTTTTTTTTTTTTTTTTTTTGCAGTTTTTGGCCAGGGCCAGGTTTGAATCCATCACCTCCGATATATGGGGATGGCTCCTATAGGTGAAACGCCTATATGCCTCTGGCCAAAAAAGTCATTTGAGAGAGCAGTGAAAAGACTTTGAGCAAGCATACTTGTGAGAAACTGAGGCAGAATCCCATATGGCCAGGTTAATTGCAGGCCTAATATGACCAAGGCTTTGACTGGAATAGCATTTCCAGAGATGTCCAGACTGTGTTAAGGAATTAAGGTTGACTTTATAAGGCCAATAAAAAAGCCCTTTGGAAAACTGACCAGATACCCATCATTAACCTTTCCTGATCTGTGGTAGGTGACGAAGGTCTCTTGCTGATGGGTCTGGGAATGGAGTAACCTTTCCTGATCTGTGGTGTGTGATGAAGGTCACTTGCTGACAGGTCTGGGAATGTGCTCAGGGACCTCAAGAGAAGAGGAATTTACGCAATGCATACAGGTATCTAATGGCACAGATGAACCTTGGGCTCATGAAAGGCTTTTGAGAAGTTCAGCCTGAGAATTCCTTATGAAAGGCTCCAGCAAGAATCCCTGACTTAAAGCTCACATGGGAGCAAAGTTTCGCACACAGATTCCTGTATCCCAAGAAGTTTCTCTATGCTTTGCTTAAGGATTCAAAGTAACAGCCTCCAAATGGCAAGGCAAGCAAGGGCAGGTATTCAATCTACCTTGTTCCTCCCTAGCCTCAGGCATCATCAGATAAGAACAAAGACTAATGGCTAACAACATTTTCTCCATTAAGATTGGGTTATGTTGAAAGGGTTATGTTAAAAGGTGTATGTTGAGTGGATTATCAGATGTCACATGACATTTAATTGGATCAATGAGGTCATTGCTATATGTACAAAATTCCCTGTATAAGCCAACTGCAAATAAAGAAGCTCACCATTTTGCCTGAGCAAGCAGATGGTCACCTTTATTTAAAACACAATTTCAATAAGCATGCTTATTCTCTGCCACATCACTTTTCCGTGAGATGCTTACAGCAACAGCTCCCTACTTCTTTGAGCCACAGGAGCCACCCTCTCTACTGTTTTAATTTTTAGAATAACAAAACTGCTACTAAGAATGTGTTAAAATTCCTGAGAGGATCAACAGCAGCTATTAATATATAATTATCTGATACTCCAGTCTTCAGAGATTTAATGTTTAATTAAAGCATTTCTTTATGACCTTCATAATTTTTGTGAATTACTATAGCCAATTTAATATAACTTAAGATAATTTCTAGAGGTCTTCAGTCAGGATTAGAAATGTATATATGCCAAGTGCTACATGTTTTTAAGTAACACTACCAAAACTCTTGGTGTTCTTTAACAAAATTTCCTTCTCAGCATTAAGTCTATTGTATTGAACTACTCTTCTTCCAAGGTACATATGCCCCAGTGTTCACAACAGATATGCCCTGGGACCCATGCAAACCTCCAGATTCTCAAAATACTTTCGTGAAAAACAATTAGAAGTCTCTCTGCTACTTGCCTGCCTATTGCTTGATATTAATGCTTATATAGACTCCTGGCTTTCTTATATTTTCTTCAAAAGGTACTTTCCCCACAGTATATCCTCAACATTAATTAATATCACCAACCTTGTACCCATTACATGTTGAAATAGTATTCGTCATGGACTAAAGTCTGTGAAGTAGTGGCTGGAATATTTTCTCAGTCAGCTTTTTTTTTCTGTGTGAGTATGTGGGGATTCTTCTGTGTTGTAAACAAGCCCCACTGCATTTGGGGCAGCATCCAGCATGCCCACTTGCTGTCTAGAAACAATTGTCTTTCTTGCAGATCTGTTAGTGGTTCTAACTTTTAGTTTTCTTTCCAAGGACATTTTTTTCCAAGGAAATAAAGATTGTATCACATTTTATGAGAGCTGCCAATAGCCAGGAATGAGTGGGAAGTAGGGGGGGGACTGAGAAGCCCTTTGTCTAGTATCTCAGTTTGACACACCCCTTATTCTACAGAATAACCAAGTAGATTTAAGCTGTGCATTTCAGGCAGGAATATCAGAGAAGTGACATTCTTCTTAGTGTAACATATCAGGAGGAATATGATCCTGATTTGTTAATATTACTGGTTATATTAACTTTGATCATTTATCCATGGCAGATCTGCTAGAGCGCTTCAACGTAAAGTTTCCGTTTTCCCTTTGTAATTAATAAGCATTTTGTTGTAAAATACTTTGATTTGATATTAATATCCTCCTCATTAAGGGAGTGGTGGTATATATTTAGGATAAATTTATAAAATGGGATTGCTGAATTAAGAGATGAATATATAGGGAGCTTTGTTAGATTTTGCCAAGTGACCACACCAGTATATGAGGGGGCCTGATTCAACCCATTTTTACTGGCAAAGTATGTTTTATATTTTGTCAGTCTCATAAGTAAGAAGTAGTTTCTCAGTATAGTTTTAATTTGCATTTTTATAGGAATGAATAAAAATAAATTCATAAGAATTCATATCTTAATAATAAGATCTTATTCTTAATAAGAATTCATTCATAGGAATGAATATCTTTTACAAATGTCTTATGCCCATTTTTCTATCAAGCTATTGATGTCTCTTTGATAATTGAATTCTCTTCCCCTACCTTTTGGCCCGTGATATATATACATTACAAATATATTACAGTTGTTCTTTTGCCTTTTGCATTTGTTTACAGTGTTTTGTGTCATTCAAACATACTGTTTTTGTTTTAATCTAGCCAACATCACCAATCTTTTTCTATTATTACTTCTGAATAGTTACAGAGTCTTCCCTACATTAGGGGTATTCAGAAATTCACTTTTATTGCCTTCCAACACATGTCTGGTGTCTCCTGCATACATTTCTATCTCTGATCCATTTGGCGTTTATTCCTAATAAAATCTAGGAGTTTTGTCCTTTTCAAGTGTTGATGCAATTGTACCAGCACCTTTCATTTAAAAGTCCTTGTCCTCGTTATTTCAGATGCTGTCATTATAACATATGAAATGTCCATTCCGTTTTCTAGCTTCTGTATACATTTATGTGCTATATATTCTCGGCTTTTTATACTGACTTCAGTATATATATATTATTAATAAACCCTGCAGAGGTAGTCCTCATGCATGCTGAGAGTCACTGGTGTGCTGTGTTGTTCTGTGTGAATGTTTAATGGGAAATCACTGCAGGACATGTTTACTTTAGCACAGAGCTTGCTCTATGATTCCTTTAAAAGACTTCTTCATGTCTTAAAATTATAGATTCCATATCTAGAGCCAGCTGTAGGAAAGTAAATGACATGAAGAAACTAAAACCTAAGGTAATATCTGCCACTTCAATATTTATCCACTGATCTAGTCACTCATTCTTTTTTTTATTAAATGATAGCTGTATACATTAATGCAAACATGGGGTACAAGGGGGTGGGGAAGGGGAGGGGAGAAGGGCGGCTGGGTGGTGGGAGGGTCACTCATTTATTCAACTATTTCTAGCACTATGTAAGGATAAGGATACTTATATGTGTAAGACATATCTTCTGTACAAGAGTAGGAAAAATTGAAGATTATACAAATATTCGTAAAATATTAGGCATTATGTTAGAAATATTTTCCAGAAATTGTATGCTCTTGAGGGAGGAAATGGGTCAGAAAAGATTTTTAAAAGGAAGTAATGCTTCCAATGAAGTATCTTTGTAGTGAGGGGAGGAAATTGATTGCAAAAATCTTACTTACACGAAACACTTTAGAAGTGCATTTTTTACATATGATGCATTAGTACACAACCTACCAAGTTCTGTTAAACACCATTATATAAGATCACTCATCTACATAAGGAGGAATTTTAAAGGAGGAATCTCTGTATTTAACCTATTACTGAATTTATTTCCAAGATGTCCAAACTTAATAGAAATATTGAATAGCATTGATAGCAAAAGAGAAAATATCAGGAATAAATGGAAACTTCAATAAATGGAATATGAACTACCATTATTATGCTTTAAAAATTCTCTTAAAGAAAACAGTTTGTGGGTGGTGCCTGTGGCTCAAAGGAATAGGGCACTGGCGCCATATGCCAGAGGTGGTGGATTCAAACCCAGCCCTGGCCAAAAACAAACAACAACAACAACAACAACAACAACAAAAGAAAGAAAGAAAAGAAAAGAAAACAATGTATACTCTTTTTCCGTTAGAATCCATGATGGTTCTGCTCCATTTATTCTTAGTGTCAGACTTTGCTATTCCAGTACAACTGCTGTGTGAAAGCGGTACCATAAAATGCTGCAACTAACTCCTACACCAGGGCAGTGGATTGGAGGTGGCTTGGGATGGATGCATTTTTTCTTACCACATGATGAGATAAGAGGGCAACATTTTAAAGTACAAACCTGGTGCCCTTTGCTCTGAAGAAGATTCTCCTGAGTAAGGATTCTTTATTTCCTAATTTTAATTGCAAATATTTTTATTTACCCAAAGTCTGTAAAATTTCCTGCTGCTTTGGATTGAATGTGCTACAACTGATGTGTGCATCTGGCAGCATTGGTGCACACCTGGCATCTGTTGTAAACTCCCACCGGTGTCAACTAAGAGGGAAGCAAATGTCACACTGAGGCAGTGGCTAATCTACTCCATCACTCTGCAGTTATTCATTAAATCATTAAGATAAAGTGTTCATATTTGAATACCTTTGGGGATTGCCTTGCCAAAGGGAAGACAGAAAGCACTTTAGTATGACTTTTAGCAAATGCATAGCCCTCCAGATTAACAATGTATATCCTGCATGCATCCTGAAATAGAAAAATGCCTGTATGTAATATACAATTTATTCTGAACACCCTGTTTAAGTAGTATATTTGCTTTGAAAAACAATAAAATTTAATGTGCCTTTATTGACCTTGGCTATATTAATTTTAGCAATTTATTAATTTACAGTTGGAAATCAGTGGATAAATTATATATCATTCTGTGGTCTCAGAACACATGCAGACCTTGAAGGGAATCTTGTCACTGAGCTTATCTACGTCCACAGCAAGTTGTTAATTGCTGATGACAACACGGTTATTATTGGTAAGTATGGTGCATGGTCCGTGATTGTTCCCTGCCATTCAGCTCACCCCAGGCAAAACTTCTGCTGCTCTTCCTCTCAAGCTTTCTCTGTAGCTAAGATAGTAACACAACATCTAAAACTCTTCTGAAGCAATCACTTTCTCTCATATCCTTTCCAACACATTTTTACCTATGCCGAGGCTGAGGGGCAGAGCAATTCTATGGACTTTGTATGAATTTCAGTATCCAGAGCAGTTAGTTAACCCAGCAGTCCACTAATTTGCCTGATCTCTTAATTCTTTCTTAGTCCCTTATGTTTATTTTGACTCCAAGTAACTGGGTTTCAGGGATTGGAGAGTGGGGAGAAATAGGGAGGAAAAGTGTGTTATAAGCAAGTACCTTGTAATCTGTCTGTGTTTACACCACATCCACCTTGACCACCTAACCATTACCACAAATCTGAAGTTGTGTAAAAATCAAATCAGAAGAATAGTAAGGTACACTGCCTCTGTGCTTACCCTGGCTTTTCCTAACATTGTGTCTGGGTGCTGTTAGATGTAGAGCAGTCTGGCTTTGCTAATGGGTGAGGGTGAGGAGAGAATTGTGTGTTAATGACAGAACACAGCTCTGTGCTAAGCTCTTCAGTCTTTTCTGGTCAAGGATCAAGGCTTTCTCCCAAGCCTCTACCCATAGAAGAGGATTGAAGAGAGAGTTATGGTTAAATGTTCTACCCAGATTAGATTAACTTGGCCAGAAAGCTTCCTTTTCATTCTTTTATATGAATGGAAAGTTTTGTATTTTCCATCATTGACTTGTTTTGCCTTCTAACATTATGTAAAATGAACACTGGGAAGCCAGGATGAGCAACAGAGTATTAATAAGCTGCTGGATACATGTACATGAAGAAACCAGGGTGGGGCATATCACTTAGAGATAGGATGTGTCCTACTTTTGGAAATTCTCCTCATCTGTTTTAAGTAAAATGTAGTTTCTCATCTATAATAAGATCCTTTCTTATTATTTAAGAAACTAAATGTTATGGAGTATTTTGAAAGTTTTTGACAATAAATATGATCTTTGTCCTCTGCTGAGAAAAGAAAAAAGTATCTCACATCTAGGAGTGATGAGGCTGCCTTGTGTGGCATGGATTTAAAAAGGAAAGGTACTTCTGAAGTCAGAAGATGCATACACTACAGTATGCTGCATTGTAGGGAGACACACACACATTCTACACATTCTTTTAATACTTGAATAGTGTGTTTAAGAAAAATATCTTGTTCTTTGATATCTTTTTCTATAGGGATTGAACCTCTGTAGGGGGTTAGTCTTCCTCTACTTCCCCAACATACAAGGTGTCTCTTATTTCCCACAGGCTTCTCTGGCCTTGCTCTTCAAAAAGTAACCTTAGAATATTTTTATTTTAAATTTGGCAATGACAGAAGGAAAGAAAAAAATATTGATGTTTCCTGAAATGGAAAAATGAATAAGCAAAGCCAAGTAAAATTCGGTTGGTCTCTTGAATAAGATTTCAGGACTCAAAGTGAAAATTGACAGATGTAAATATTTTCTGTTGACAGGTCATTTTGACATTCAGCCTGCTTTACTTTACATAAATTATAAACAAAAAGTAATTTTCCATGTCAGAACTAACAGATAGATTAGTTCAGTTTTAAATAGATTTGTTCAGTTTTTTTTTCCCCACTGGAAAGCACCCAGTACTACTAACAGTGCACTGTGTATTCTCTGCATTTCTCGTTCACTTTTCTTCCTCATGTATTACATGTCTGCCAGTCTGAATTTTATTTTCAGAATACAGGAACATTTAATAGGAATGGAGGTAGTAGAATTTACATCCATCTATAGCGCATTGTCAGTATCTCGTTTATTCAATTCATCTAGAATTTTCTCATCCCTTTCTTCCCACTCTTGTTAGACAGCAGCCCTCCTGTTAGACAAGGCCCTTTTGCTCCATGTCATTTTTACAAAGTGGCTGAGAATCAGTGCTCTGGGCAACACCAGACTGGCCTGTAAAACCCTGCCTCTGAGAATCCCACCTCAGAATGCAGGATGTCCCTCCGCTCCAAAGTGTGGGGGCCACTGTAGTGAGAGGGCCTGGGGTCCTTGTAGGAGAGGGTGTGGGAGGTGTGTGGGAGGCTTCTGCTTCCAGGAGGGCTCAGCCCCAGCTCTCTTGACAGTGATCAGAGCAGGGTGGGCGTCCACCTAGTCCAGCCCCCTTCTGCCAACAGCTTCTGCTAGGTCTAGGGGAGAGTAGTATCCTAAAGTAGCATGATGAGGACTTCACAAGGCACACATAGGGTGACTTAGCCAGAGAGGAGACTTCTTTAATACGAATGCTGTTTTCGAGCAAATTGTTCCTCCCTGTGGCAATATTCTCTGGTGCTGTTATTAAAGAGTTAGTAAGTGTCTAATAAAGTCAATAATTAACCTTTGTAGAGTAAGTGTTTTTACGTGCTCTTACTTAATTATCACAACAACCCTATAAGGTCTAGATTATTATCTCATTTATGAAAGGTTATATTAAAGCTGAGAAAGATTAAGTAAATTGTCCAAAGTAATTCTGGGCCCAAAGATATAGCTACAAATTTTATATCTTAGCCAAAACATCAGTATACACATAAAGGATGATTTGCTAACAATAAAACAAAATGTTTCAAAGGTTTTCCACCTTAGTGCTCCATCCTTTCTCTGTCATCCACGGCCACCAGAAGGCACCACTTACATCCACAGTCATCATAGATTTGTATATCATCTATATGGTAAGACCCTGACAAATGAATTGAACTCTCTTCAAGAAAGGGCAGCTTTTTCTCATGCAGAATTCCCGACACTTGGGCTCGTGCAGGGCTACCATCACCATAGACTCTGGCTGCCCTGGTCATCTGTCTGGCCTGGCCCTTCTGCTCCATGTCAGCAGAAGCAGCCAGTGTTGTAATTAGGGCAAGAGAAACAAGAAGGAGAGTCTGTCCAGCCTATTCTGTAGTGTGTAAGTGCTTGAAAGGCATCATGAAGCCTCCTGATCAATGCAGAAAGTGAGTGGGGCTTTTATACATGGCAGAGGACAGCAGAAGATCTAGGCTGATGACAGAAAGTATTTTCCCTTCACATGTGAAAGCTACATCCTCAGCTTACTTGGACTTAGAAGAGAGGGAAGATGACACAGAAGCTACTGGCACACCACACAGTGAGGCAAGAGAGTGAGAAGCCCAGGCCACAGATGATGCCCTGTACTTGAGATTATACTCTATTGATCATGAAGGTGCTCTTGGGCTTTGTTGTTCAAAATTGTATGGCCATGACTCAAAATCTGCATTTTAATCCTGAAGGCGGAGCCATCCTCTGCTGAGCTGGTAGGCACTCCGACTTTCCTTCAGTGCTCAAGGAGTCTATCAGAATCCTTTGCACCACAAGTTAAAAAATTCAACTAAAAGTATGTAAAACAATAATGAAAATAAATTATTTCACATGAAAGGTCAGAAAGTTCAAGAGCTGAAGAACTTTTTTTCTGCTCTGCTGTCTTCAGCTTATCTGTTTGTCCCCTAGTGGTTGCAAAGTGGCTGCAAAAGCCCCTGAAATTAATCTCTTCAAGCCAATATATTCAAAGGCTGGAAGAGACAGCTATTTCTTGTGCTCCTTTATGCAAAGGAGAAAAACTTTCTCAGGAGCCCTTAGAAAATTTTCCTTCATGTTCCACTGATGAGAACCACATCTAGTGCACATTCTTACATGTCACATGAAAAATGATGAAATTACCATCGCTGGCTTAAACTGATCAAGACCCTCCCTGTGTTAGGGAAGGGGCATCTCCCCATAGTACATCTTTTCTAAATAACCTGAACAAAAGAAAGACCTGAGTGGGGAGGGCAGGCAGCAGGGTCTGCCACAGTAGAAGATGTTCAGTCTCATCACTTTCTCCCTACAGGCTCTGCCAACATAAATGACCGAAGCATGCTGGGAAGGCGTGACAGTGAAATGGCCATCATTGTGCAGGACACAGAGACAGTCCCTTCAGTAATGGATGGAGAAGAATACCAAGCTGGCCGGTTCGCCCATGGACTTCGGCTACAGTGCTTTAGGTCAGCCCTCCAGAGTGGTGTCTCTCTGATGTAGTTATTTCTATGGCAACAGGTGCTGGGACCCAGCCCTGCCCTCTGGCCCTTAGCACACATGTCATCCCAAGTTCTTCTTTGTCTAAAGCAGAATCTCCTGAAGTATAGTGTGTGTACCCCCAGCAGTGTGTCAAACAACTTTGCATGTACATGAATACTTTTCGTTATTTTTATATGCGCTAGAAATAGCATTTTAAATATATATGTTTTATCTTTTTTATTACTTGGGATTCAGAGGGTACAAAGAATTAGGTTACACTGATTTCATGTGTTAGATAAAGTCCCGCTTAGAATTCTGTCCTGCACCCAAGAGGTATGCCGTATACCACAACTCCCTAACCCCCCTTCCCTTCTCCCCACTTGCTCATTCCCTACCCACCCTTGTATTAGCTCATCTACTGCCTTCATATTAGAATTGATTACACTGGTTCCTTGCTTCTCCATTCTTGTGATGCTTTACTAAGAAGAATGTGTTTCACCTCCATCCAGGTTAATACAAAAGATATAAAGTCTCCATCTTTTTTAGTGGCTGAATGGTAT
Organism: Otolemur garnettii; assembly: GCF_000181295.1. Taxonomy (NCBI): domain Eukaryota; kingdom Metazoa; phylum Chordata; class Mammalia; order Primates; family Galagidae; genus Otolemur; species Otolemur garnettii. The sequence goes on from NW_003852473.1 coordinate 9,450,826, forward strand.
TCCATGGTATACATATACCACAGCTTGTTAATTCATTCCAGGGTTGGTGGGAATTTAGGTTATTTCCACATTTTTGTGATCATAAATTGAGCAGCAATAAACAGTGCAAGTGTCCTTTTTTTTTTCCTTTGGGTAGATGCCTAGTAAGGGGATTGAAGGATCAAATGGGAGGTCTAATATGAGTTCTTTGAGGATTCTCCATACTTCCTTCCAAAAAGGTTGTATTAGTTTGCCATCCCACTAGCATTGTAAAAGTGTTCCCTTCTTTCCCCATCCATCTGCAGCCAGCTTCCACAGCTTTGAGAATTTTGTGAAGGCTAGGTGATATCTCAGGGTAGTTTTGATTTGCATTTCTCTGATTAAGGATGATGAGCATTTTTTCATATGTTTGTTAGATGATGAGCATTTTTTCATATGTTTGTTAGTCCTTGGTCTGTCTTCTTTAGAGAAGGTTCTATTCATGTTTCTTTCCCAGTGATATATGGGATTGTTGGGTCTGTTTTGTTGATTAATTTGAGTTCTCTTTAGATCCTAGTTATCAAGCTTTTGTCAGATTGATAATATGTAAATATCTTTGCCCATTCTGAAAGTTGTCTATTTGCTTTGGTTGTTGTTTCCTTAGCTGTACAGAAGCTTTTCATTTTAATTAAGTCCCATTTGTTTATTTTCATTATTGTTGCAATTGCCATGGAAGTCCTCTTCATAAAATCTTTCCCCAGACCGATATTTTCAAGTGTTTTCTCTACACTTTCTTCAAGGATCTTTATTGTTTTGTTCCTTAGATTTAATCTTTTATCCATCTTGAATCAATTTTTGTAAGTGGTGAGAGGTGCAGTTTCAGTATTTTACATGTGGTTATCCAGTTCTCCCAACACCATTTGTTGAATAGGGATTCTTTTCCCCAGTGTACGTTCTTGTTTGGTTTGTCAAAGATCAGGTGGCTGTAAGATGTTAGTTTTACCTTATAGTTTTTTATTCAGTTCCAAATGTTAGTGATATTGGTACTTTTATGCCAATACCAAGCTGTTTTGATCCCTATAGCCTTGTAGTGTAGCCTAAATTCTGTAGGGTGATAGCCCCAGCTTTGCTTTTATTACTAAGAATTGATTTGGCTATACGGGATTTCTTATGGTTCCATGCAAAATGAAGAATTATTTTTTCTAAATCTTGAAAGAATGTTGATGGTATTTTAATGGGATTGCTTTAGGTAGTAAAGACATTTTGACAAAGTTGATTCTTCCCAGCCATGAGCATGGTATGTTCCTCCATTTATTAATATCTTTTGTTATTTCTTTTCTTAGGATTTTGTAATTTTCTTTGTGGAGGTACTTCACCTCTTTTTTATGTATATTCCTAGGTATTTAATTTTGTTTGAAGTTACCATGAAGGGAACTGTGTCCTTGATTAGTCTCTCATCTTGGCTGTTATTGGCATATACAAATTTGTGGACATTGATTTTATATACTAAGATATTGCTGTATTTTTTGGTCACTTCCAAAAATCTTGTAGTTGAGTCTTCAGGGTTCTCTAAGATCATACCATCAGCAATGAGCAGGAATTTGACCTCCTCCGCACCCATTTGGATGTCCTTTATCTCCTGCTGTATTGGCTAGAACTTCCAGCACTATGTTGAGTAGTAGAGGCAACCTTGTAAGTAGAAACTTGAAAGTAGAGGACAACTTTGTCTGGTTCCAGTTCTAAGTGGAAAAGCTTTCAGTTTTACTCCATTCAGCATAATACTAGCAATGGGTTTGTTGTAGATAGCTTAGATCAGATTAAGAAATGTGCCACCTATGCCTAAATTCTTAACTGTTCTAGTTAGAAAAGGAGGCTGAATTTTATCCAATGCTTTTTCTGCATCTATTGAGGGGATCATATGGTCTTTGTTTTTACTTCTGTTGATATGGTGAACTGTGTTTGTGGACTTGCGTATGTTAAACCAGCCTTGTGTCCTTGGGATGAAACCTACTTGATCACAATGAATGATTTTTTTAATGTGTAGCTGTAATCTATTGGCTAGGTTTTTTTTTTTTTTTTGAGACGGAGCCTCAAGCTGTCCCCCTGGGTAGAGTGCCATGGCATCACGCTCACAGCAACCTCCAACTCCTGGGCTCA
>NW_003852473.1:9454056-9458901 GCF_000181295.1 Otolemur garnettii
TTTTTTTTTTTTTTCAGATTCCATAAGATGGTTTGTGAGTATGTTGATGTGCTCTCTTTCTGTTTTTTTTTTTATTATTATTGTTATTATTGGAGATTCATTGTGGGTACACAAAACCAGGTTACATTGATTGCTTTTGTTAAAGAAAGACCCCATTATAATTGTATCCCTCCCCCAAAAGATGTACCACACCCTTTGTCCCTCTATCCTCTCTCTCCTTCCCTTTCTCAGCTCTCCCTATCCCCCACCTCCCACTGTGTACTAGGACCTTAATTGCCTACATATCAGAATTGAGTACATTTTGTTCTTGTTTCTCCATTCTTGTGATGCTTTACTAAGAATAATGTGTGATAAATTTCCCTCTTAGAACTGCTTTTGCTGTGTCCCACAGATTTTGGTAACCTGTGTCTTCATTGTTGTTATGTTTGAGGAATTTAACAATTTTCTCTTTTATCTCTTCCTGAACCCAAATATCATTCAGCATAAGTTTGTTTAATTTCCAAGTCTTGGTGTGGGGATGAACATTTTTGTTGGAGTAGAGTTCCACCTTTTGCCTTATAATCTAAGAAGATACAAGGTATAATTTCTGTTCTGTTAATTTTACTGAAGTTTGATTTGTATCCTAGGATATGATCAAGTTTGGAGTATGTACCATGGGCTGATGAGAGAAATGTAGCTTTGGGATGGTGTGTTCTATATGTGTCTATTAATCCCATTTGTTCTAGGGTCATGTTTAAGTCCTTTGTATCTTTGTTTAGTTTCTATGTAGAGGACCTGTCTAGTTCTGTTAGAGGGGTATTAAAGTCCCTAGCTATTATATGTTATGGGATATCATATTGCTCAGATCCATCAAGGTCTGTTTCATAAATCTGGGAGCATCTATGTTGGGTGCATAAATACTTAAAATTGAAATGTCTTCTTGTTGTATTGTTTCTTTTCCTGGTATAAACTGTCCATCTTTCTCTTTCTTAACTTTAATTGCTTTAAATCTGCTTGTATCTGAAACTAAGATTGCAACCCCTCCTTTTTTCTGATTTCCATTTGCTTGAAATACTGTTTTCCATTCCTTAACAGTGAATCCTGATTTGTCCTTTTGTTCTCCCGGAGACAGCACAGGGATGGCTTGTACTTTTTAATCTAATCAGCCAGCCTGTGCCTGTTCAGTGGTGAATTCAGTCCATGGACATTTATTGAGAAAACTGATAAGTGTGGTAGAATTCTATTCATCTTATTTTGTGAAAGTCCATTGTGTAGTTTTATCCTTTGAACCATTGTGGAAGCTGTTTTGACCTTTAGCTTCTGGATATTTATTTTGCTAGTGGTCCATTGTGGTGGTCACTGTTGAGAATAGGTCTAAATATTTCTTGTATGCTCGTCTTGTTGTGGTGTATTTCCTCAGTGCTTGTATATCCACAAAAGATGTGATTACTCCATCAAATTTGAAGCTTAGTTTAACAGGACACAGAATTCTGGGCTGAAAGTTGTTTTTTTTAAGAATGTTGAAGTTGGATGACCATGCTCTTGTGGCTTAGAAGGTTTAATTTGAAAAGCTGCTGTCATCCTAATGGCCCTGCCTCTGTAGGTCAGTTGGCACTTACTCCTGGCTGCTTGCAGAATTTTTTCTTTCATCTTGACTTTGGACAGGTCTATTACAATGTGTTTTGGTGAGGCTCTATTTGAGTTGAGATGACTGGGGGTTTGATAGCTGTCTGAAAAGAATGTGTTGGGGTCTTCAGTAAAACTTGGATGATGTTCATTTATGATAGTCTCCAGCAGGGCTTCCCCTTCCTTTGAAACAATGTTCTCCCCCCTCAGGGATCCCTATTATCCATATGTTTGCACACTTCATGAACTCTTACATTATCTAAGTGCCTGTTCTGCTTTCTCTTTCTTCTTTTCTACCTCTTAAACTACCTGGGTTAACTCAAACACTTTATCCTCTAGCTCTAAGGTTCTTTATTCTCCATAGTCTAACCTATTTTTGAAATTTTCTACGGCATCTTTACATTCCCTATTTGTCTCCTTCATTCCTTTAAGCTCCGTCATATCCTTTCTATATTCTACATATCTCTTGTCTGACTTTTGGTTCTATTTTTCCATTTTCTCCTCCATTCCTTTTATTGTATTTATCCATATTTTATCCATATTTTAAATTCCCTTTCTGTCATTAATTTTTTATAGGTGGTCTTCTCCAGTAGCTGCTTCATGGTCCCTTGTGGAGAGTTCCTCTGTTTTGGTTTTTCATGTTGCCTGAATTTTTCTGTTGTTTCCTTGTCATGTGTCCTTTCTTCTTGTTCATCACCTGTCCTTTTTCCTTCTCACTGCCTCCTTTGTTTTAAACAGAAGTTCTTGCATTTGATCCTAGTATATTGCAGTGTGTTACCAGGACACCGGGTGGTACTGTGGTTTTTTTTTTTTAGGAGACAGCACAGCCAGAAATCTCTATGGTACTTATTCCAAACTTTGTTGCCTTTGGTGATTGCCTGATTGTTTTCTCAGTATTCAGATTATGCCAAGTTGGACTAAGAATCCTTCAGGGGCAGTTCTCACAGTGACCCCTGACTCTAGTTCCTGTGGGGTATGGGAGTCCCTCAGCCTGTCCCAAGACTGGAGTTCTGATCCCAGGAGGCAGCATTAAGATGGCTGTGCTTTAGGCCCCACCTAAAACCTTCTCACGACCTTCCCACAATGGCAGCCCCCTGGCGGCTAAGACCTTCTCAGTATGGCTGCCTCACCAGCCACCAAACCTATGGCAAATCCATTCCAACTGGTATTCAAATTTGGTTGCTGTATACTGTTTGAGTCCACCTATTTTCCAAGCTTTCCTCTCAATTTTCAGCTTCCCCCCAAAACTGAAAACTCTGTAAAGGCTTCCTCCCATCCAAGACCTCTGTGGGGGGGCCAGCCAACCCAGGCCAGTCCCAATCACTTGCCTATTTCATCAGATTTCCAGCATACCAGATCATATGCTGTGTGCAGCTCACTGTGCTCCCTGAGCTATGACTCTGGGTAAGGTCCCCATGCCAGATATCACTGGGCTCTCTCTTTTCCCCCAGTTATTCTAGGAGAGCTCAGCTGAATGTTCCTTTTTATCTGCCATCTTGCTCTGACCCCCACCCCTATATTTATTGATCTAAGACAACCAGGTCAGACCATCTGGTGTCCATTTAAGGTTCTAAAAGCAAGTCCAATCTTAAAAATCAAAATAATTCCAGTCATACAAGAATGTAACAAAAAAGGAGTATGCCAGTGGCTACTGGCATCAAATTCAAATGCTAGGAACTTCTGTTCTCAGGTTTAAGATGACTCCAGCTGTGGAAGAGTCCCTGGACTTTGGCAAGAGGAAGTGAGTTTTCAATAAATCTGTGGTTGAGCAGAGAGCACACAAAACTGAGGGAAGAGCAATCTCTATGGGCCTTATTCCAAACTTAGTTGCCTTTGGTAATTGCCTGATTGTTTTCTCAGCAGAGAATGCTGTGATGTCTCCTAAAATCTGTGTGTTGAGCAGAGAGCACACAAGACTGAGCTGGACTCATTTAGCTGTGTGACTTTCCTCCAATAAAGTGTTATTTAGAAGTTTCCAGGTTTAGGCTCTGACTGTCCCCAGCCCCTATTGTCTATTCTCCTCAGCAGAGTGACTCTTCTAGAACCTTTTAAATCATAGTGCTCCTCAGCTCACTCATGTCCACTGGCTTCTTGTCCCACAAGTAAACACAAAGCAAGTAAAATCCTTGTTCTTAACATGACCCCCTTTCTGTCCCTCTTTCCTGGCTCACTATAGACGTGTTGACCTCACATGCTGACTACTCACCCCTGCTGGACATTACAGGATGCCCATAGCTGTGTGATTCTAGAACTGCATTTGCTATAATGTGACCTTATCATGATGCACTTAAGCATGGACCTGATGCCCCATGGGGAGGGGCACTGCACAATAGCTGTTACTTTGATCTTCTTATGTGTGAAGATCCATTTGGAAATGGCCTCACTCACAGATAGGCACATGATGAGTGCTTCACTTTACAAATGTGCAGCCACTTCCCTCATTCCTGCCAGTCCATATCCTGGCTTCCAAGACCAGGATAAGCTGCAGTTTCTAGAGACATTTGTTCTAAATGTCATTCATTCTCTCTGCCCACAGAGCTCAGCAAATACATCCCTCAGAATCTGTTAATACCTTCTACAACTTTTATTGCTTTATTTACTGCCCATGTTACTAATTGTTTTGCCAATAAGAATATATTCAAACCATTGATATTTCAGTAAGCTTCTAATGTTCATGTGCCTCATTGAGCAGCAGAGAATTTAAAATTAGTGCTGTGTTAGTGAGTCTGTTGATTGCCTACTGTAGTATATATAAGGAAACAAATATTTTCTTTTGTAAGCTGAAAATAAGCCATATCTTTTCAGTTCTCTAAGAACTCAGGTTTTCTCTTTAAAGAGGTGGACTTCTTTGTACCTTTTTAAAATTTCAGAATATTACAAATATTTTGTTTACATAAATTGGTTTTATTCAGTTTGAGTCAAAGTTGTAAGTGTTCCCTTCACCCAGTATTTATAACTCTGTAAATGTTTAATAATTATAGACGTAGAGAGAGTTCTGATTCAAACACATTTTTTTCTTAAGTACTATTTTTTTCAAGTTGTTTGAAGTATGACAATGGTGCTTTTATAGGGATTGCATTAAATGTATAGATTGCTTTGGGTAGTATGGACATTTTAACAATGTTGATTCTTCCCAGCCACGAACATGGTATGTTTTTCCATTTATTAACATCTTCAGCTATTTCTTTTCTCAGAGTTTAATAGTTCTCCTTATAGAGATCTTTCACGTCCTTTGTTAGG
>NW_003852473.1:9459647-9461051 GCF_000181295.1 Otolemur garnettii
GTGAAGCCAGCTGGTCCTGGACTTTTATTTTTAGGGAGATTTCGGGTTGATGATGCTATTTCAGTGGTTGATATAGGTCTATTTAAGATTTCTAATTCTTTCTGGTTGAGTCTAGGAAGGTGGCGTGCTTCCAGGTATTGGTCCATTTCCTTTAGATTTTCATATTTCTGGGAATAGAGATTTTTGTAGTAATCATTGAAGATTTTTTAAATTTCTGAAGTGTCTGTTGTTATTTCTCCTTTATCATTTCTGATAGATGATATTAGAGATTTTACTTTTCTATTTCTAGTTAGGTTGGCCAAAGGTTTATCAATTTTGTTATTTTTTTTCCAAAAAACCAACTTTTTGTTTCATTGATCTTCTGAATAATCCTTTTGTTTTCAATTTCATTTAATTCTGCCCTAATTCTGATTATTTCTTTTCTTCTGCTGGGTTTGGGGTTGGAATGTTCTTCCTTTTCCAGTTGCCTGAGATGATCCATTAAGTTGTTGGCCTCCTCTCTTTCTGTTTTCTTGATGAAGGCTTCCAATGCTATAAATTTCCCTCTGAGGACTACCTTTGAAGTATCCCTCAGTTTTGATAATTTGTGTCTTCATTTTCATTTAGTTCCAAAACTTTGGTGATTTTCTTCTTAATCTTGTCTTTGACCCAGCTATCATTCAGCCTAAGATTATTTAGCCTCCGTGACTTTTTTGAGTATGGAGATTCCCATTGCTGTTGAGTTCAACTTTTATTCCATGGTGGTCTGAGAGGATACAAGGAATAATTTCCTTTCTTTTCTTTCTTTATTTCTTTTATTGTATTTTATTTTATTTTTTTCAGACAAAGTCTCTCTTTGTCACCCTCTGTAGAGCTTTTACAGCTTACAGCAACCTTAAACTCTTGTGCTTAAGTGATTCTCTTGCCTCAGCTTTCCAAGTAGATGAGATTACAGGCACCCACCACAATGCCCAGCTATTTTTAGAGATGGGGTCTCACTCTGGTTCAGGCTGGTCTCAAACTCATGAGATCAGACAATCCACCCACCTTGGCTTTCCAAGTGCTGGGATTATAGGTATTAGCCATAGTGCCCAGCTTTTGTCTGCTTTTTTTTTGAAATTTATTGTTGGGGATTCCTTCAGGGTACAAGAAACTAGGTTTCACTGATTGCATTTGTTAGGTAGAGTCCCTCTTACAATCGTGTCTTACCCCCAAATTATGTGGCACACACCAAGACTCCACCCTTTCCCTCCTTCCCTCTCTCTGCTAATCCCTTCCCCACTTCTACCTCCTTCTTCCTCTCTCAGCTCACCCCCTCCCCTTGTTTGATTGTCCTCATATCAAAATTGAGTACATAGGATTCATGCTTCTCCATTCTTGTGATGCTTTACTAAGAAGAATGTGTTCCACTTCCATCCATGTTAA
>NW_003852473.1:9461329-9462579 GCF_000181295.1 Otolemur garnettii
ATCAAATGGGAGGTCTAGCTTGAGTTCTTTGAGGGTTCTCCATACTTCCTTCCAAAAAGGTTGTATTAGTTTGCAGTCCCACCAGCAGTGTAAAAGTGTTCCCTTCTCCCGCATCCATGCCAGCATCTACAGTTTTGAAATTTGGTGATGTGGGCCATTCTTGCTGGGGTTAGATGGTATCTCAGGGTTGTTTTGATTTGCATTTATGTAATAATTAGGGATGATGAGCACTTTTTCATATTTTTGTTTGCCATTCGTCTGTCTTCTTTAGAGAAGGTTCTATTCATGTCTCTTGCCCATTGATATATGGGATTGTTGGCATTTTTCATGTGGATTAATTTGAGTTCTCTATAGATCCTTGCTATCAAGCTTTTGTCTGATTCAAAATATGCAAATATCCATTCCCATTGTGTAGGTTGTTTATTTGCTTTGGTGGTTGTCTCCTTAGCTGTACAGAAGCTTTTCATTTTAATTAAGTCCCATTTGTTTATTCTTGTTGTTGCAGTTGCCATGGCAGTCTTCTTCATGAAGTCTTTCCCCAGGCCAGTATCTTCTAGTGTTTTTTCTATACTTTCTTTGAGGATTTTATTGTTTCATGCCTTAAATTTAAGTCCTTTACCCACCTTGAATAAATTTTTGTGAGTGGGGAAAGATGTGGGTCCAGTTTCAGTCTTTTACATGTGGATATCCAATTCTCCCAGCACCATTTATTGAATAGGGAGTCTTTCCCCCAAGGTATGTTTTTGTTTTGTTTATCAAAGATTAGGTGGTTGTAAGATGTTAGTTTCATTTCCTGGTTTTCTTTTCGATTCCAAATGTCTGTGTCTGTATTTTTGTGCCAGTACCATGCTGTCTTGACCACTATGGCTTTGTAGTACAGCCTAAAATCTGGTATGGTGATGCGCCCGGCTTTGTTTTTATTACTAAGAATTGCCTTGGCTATACGGTTTTTATTGTTGTTGTTGTTGTTCCATACAAAACGCAGAATCATTTTTTCCAAATCTTGAAAGTATGATACTGGTATGTGAATAGGAATGGCATTGAATCAGTAGATTGCTTTGGGAAGTATAGACATTTTAACAATGTTTACTCTTCCCAGCCATGAGCATAGTATGTTCTTCCATTTGTTAATATACTCTGCTATTTCCTTTTAGGGTTTCATAATTTTCTTTACAGAGGTCCTTCTTGTTAGGTATATTCCTAGGTATTTCATTTTCTTTAAAGCTATGGTGAAGGGAGTTGTGTCCTTA
>NW_003852473.1:9462599-9473317 GCF_000181295.1 Otolemur garnettii
ATTCCAGCACTATGTTGAATAGTAATGGTGACAGAGGACAACCTTGTCTGGATCCAGTTCGGAGAGGAAAAGCTTTCAGTTTTACTCCATTCAGTAAAATATTAGCTGTGGGTTTGTCATAGATAGCTTCGATCAGTTTCAGAAATGTGCCACATATGCCTGTACTCTTTAGTGTTCTAATTAGAAAAGGATGCTGGGTTTTATTGAATGCTTTTTCTGCATCTGTTCAGAGGATCATATGGTCTTTGTTTCTGCTTCTGTTAATATGGTGGATAATGTTTATGGACTTGTGTATGTTAAACCAACCTTGCATCTGTGGGATGAAGCCTACTTGATCTTGATGTATGACTTTTTTGATGATAAGCTGTAATCTATTGGCTGAGATTTTATTCAGAATTTTTGCATCTATATTCATGAGTGAATTTGGCCTGAAATTCTCCTTTTTAATTGGGTCTTTTCATGGTTTTGGTATAAAGGTGATGTTTGCTTCATAAAACGTGTTGGGAAAGATTCTTTCCTCCTCAATTTTTTGGAATAATTTTCTGTAGTGTGGGAATAAGCTCTTCCTTCAAGGTTTGATAGAATTCTGCTGTCAAGCCACCCAGACCAGGGCATTTTTTGGTTGGAAGATTTTTTTTTTATTGTATCTTCAATCTCAGTGCTTGAAATTGGCCTGTTCAGGAGCTTTATTTATTCCTGCTAAGTCTAGGGAGAGGGTGTGATCCCAAATATTGATCCATTTCCTTCACATTGTCAAATTTCAGAGCATAGAGTTTCTGGTAGTATTCAGAGATTATTTCTTGTATCTCTCTGGGATCAGTTGTTATTTCCCCTTTATCATTTCTGATTGAGGTTACTAGAGATTTTACTTTTTTATTTCTAGTTAGTCTGGCCAAAGGTTTATCTAGTGTATTTATTTTTTCAAAAAAACAACTCCTTGTTTCATTAATTTTCTGAATGATTCTTTTGTTTGCAATTTCATTGATCTCTGATTTAATTTTGGATATTTCTTTTCTTCTGCTGGGTTTAGGCTTAGATTGTTCTTCATTTTCCAATTCCGTAAGATGGCTTGTGAGTTTGTTGATGGGCTATCTTTCTGTTTTTCAAATGTAGGCATCTAAAACAATAAATTTTCCTCTCAAAACTGCTTTTGCTGTATCCCACAGGTTTTGGTAAGTTGGTCTTCATTGTTGTTTTGCTCAAGAAAGTTCATGATTTCCTCTTTTCTTTCTTCCTGCACCAAGCTGTCATTAAACAGAAGGTTATTTAATTTCCATGCCTTTGTGTGTGGTTAAACGTATTTGTTGGAGTTGAGTTCCACCTTTATTGCCTTGTGGTCTGAGAAGATACAAGGTAAAACTTAAATTCTTTTGATTCTTTTGGGGTTTTTTTTGTATCCTAGGATATGACCAATTTTGGAGAATGTCCCATGGAGTGATGAGAAAAATGTGTATTCTTTATCTTTGGGATGAAGGGCTCTATATGTGTCTAACAAGCACAGTTGCTCTAGGGTCTCATTTAAGTCCCTGATATCTTTGTTTAGCTTCTCTTTAGAGGATCTGTCCAGCTCTGTAAGAGGAGTATTAAAGTCTCCTGTTATTATGGTATTATAGAATATCATATTGCTCAGACTGAGTAATGTCTTTTTCAAGAATCTTGGAGCATCTAAATTGGGTGCATACATATTTATAATTAAAATGTCTTCTTGTTGTATTTTTACCTTAACCAATATAAAGTGATCATCTTTGTCTTTTTTGACTTTAGTTGCTTTAAATCCACATGTATCTGAAAATAAGATTGCAACTCCTCTTTTCTTCTGAATTCCGTTGCCTGAAAAATTGTCTTCCAACCCTTAAGTTGGAGTTTTAATTTGTCTTTTGATAGGAAATGGATGGCTTGTGTTTTTTAATCCAGTCAGCCAATCTATGCCTCTTCAATGGGGAATTCAAGCCATTGACATTTATTGAGATAATTGATAAGTGTGATAGTGTTCTATTCATCTTATTTTGTGAGATGCTTCCATTGCTTAGTTTTATTTTTTGCATTATGGTGGAAGTTAGGTTCTGTCCTTTAATTTCAGAGTTCTTACTTTGCTATTGATCCATTGTGATGGTCAGTGTGTAGAATGGGTTGAAGTATTTCCTGTAGAGCTGGTCTTGTTGTGGCAAATTTCCTCAATGTTTGTATATCAGTAAATGATTTGGTTTTGAAATAACCTTGGGGTTATGAAAAAAGTAATCTTGGACTCACTCAGATGCTATTAATTTGTGATTTATTCACACCTGTGAAGGGGGCCATTGTTCTGAGACAAGTGGCCATGAAGTGCAAGTTTTTTTGCCTTTTATACCTTTTTTTTATCTGCATTTAGGCAAGCAGGGGAGGATGAGGAATGTTGCTATTGGCAGGGTTACAGCTTGGTTCTCAATGGATACGTCTCATATCACAATGATTATGATTATATAACAATAATTGATCAATGGATACATCTTAAATCACAATGGTTATGGTTATACAATAGTAATTAATCAAGTCTGGGTGAGTTTTCCACCATTGTTCATCTACTGAGAACTTTTGTGAAACTTGAGATTTTCCATGCCTCTTTGAATTCTGGAGAGCATGGGAACAGGCTGGGAAGGACCGTAGGGAAGAGGAGCAGGGGAATGGGAGAGGGCAGGAGGTTGCTCGTTGGGCTGGAAAACGGGAGAGGGCGGCAGGGGGAACAGGAGCTTGCCCATAGGGCAGGAGGAACCGGAGGGAACAGGAACTCACAACATGTTCTCCATCAATCTTAATGATTAGCTTAGTAGGATATAGAATTCTGGGCTGGAAATTGTTCTAAGTAGATTATAGGTAGATAACTATTGTCTTCTGGCTTGGAAAGTTTCATTAGAGAAGTCTGCAGTCACCCTGATGTATTTGCCCCTGTAGGTCAACTGGTGCTTACTCCTGGCAGCTTGCAAAATCTTTTCTTTTCTCTAGACTTTGGATAGGTTCATCACAATGTGTCTTGGAGAAGCTCGGTTAGAGTTGAGGCAACCTGGGGTCTAATATCCCTCTGAAAGGAGTGTGTCAGAATCTTTGGTGATATTTGGGAAATTTTCATTTATAGTATTCTCTAGTATGGCTTCCATTCCCCTGGGGCATTCTTCTCCCCCTTCTGGGATACCTATAACTCGTATGTTTGAATGCTTCATATAGTCCCATAATTCTGACAGTGAATGTTCTGCTTTCTCTCTCTTCTTTTCTGCCTCTTTTACTATCTGAGAAATCTCTAGAGCTTTGTCCTCTACCTCTGAGATTCTTTCTTCTGCATGGTATAATCTGTTGTTGATACTTTCTATTGCATCTTTAAGTTCCCTAATTGACTGCTTCAGTTCCTTCAGCTATGCTATATCCTTTGTATATTCTTCACATCATTCATCTCATATTTGATTCTGTTTTTGGATTTACTTTTGGTTATTTTCCATCATTTCCTTCATTGTTTTCATCACCTGTATTCTAAATTCCCTTTCTGTCATTTGTAACATTTCTTTGTAGGTGGAATCCTCTGCAGTAGCTACCTCACAGTCCCTTGGGGAGGGGGTGCTATGGACTGGGTTTTCATGTTTCAGATCCAATCCTCATGAATGATTTATCTTCTTCCTTTTCCTAATTTCTTTCATTTCCTCTTGCTTTTTAAGTTCCTGTGCAACTGGACTAGGGTTTCAGTGAGTCCTTTTGGTACAGGACCAAAAGGATAAGAATATTGAAGAGCAGAAAGAGAAAAAAGAGGAAAAAAAAAAGGAGGGGGGGAAAGAGTAAGGAGAGGGAGTGGGTAAAAGGGAATATTAACAAAGAGAAGAGAGGCACAGAAAGAGGGAGACAGGAGCAATATAAGTATACAGTAGGGTACTTTGACCCAACCTTAGAAACACTAAACCATTGGGGGTGCCGAGTTGGGTTGTTCCCTGAGGTCAGCAGCTCTTAGCTATCCTGGGGGACACAGTACCCCACCTCCACCAAGTAGAGAGGAAAGACAAAAATTTTGTAAATCAAACCAAAACAAGCAAACAAAAAACTTTATGGGATAAAATTGGGCAGAAGGCCAAATAAGAGGGCTAAAAACACTAGAAGAAATGAAGTTCTAATTGTTAAAAAAGGGCAACAATGGAAAATTATATTAAAAGTAGAAAAATGAAGAAAGAAAAGAAAAAAAAATCTATAAGGAAAATGTTGAAATTAAAAAAAAAAAACAAGAAAGAAAAAAACAAAACAGACCAACCCCCCCCAGAAACAAAACTCTCTCTCTCTCTCTCTCTCTCTCTCTCTATATATATATATATATATATGTGTGTGTGTGTGTGTGTGTGCGTGTAAATATTTTCTGGGCAACAGGTGATTTTCTAGGGTATGAGATGTTAATTACAGTGCTGATATGGCTGTACAAGAGATGGAGACTGGAGGACTCTGCTGTTTTCTCAAATCACATAGGGTGGAGAGCCTAAATCTCACCTGAGCCTGCTTAAAAGGCACTTTAAACTGCCAACCTGGACTAAGCAGAAGCTTTCCCTGGAAAGTACTTGTCACTGGGATCACTCCTGAAGTGGCTATCCACTTACCCAGTGTGCCTAAACCCATATCACACTATTCCCCTGAGGGCCAAGGCTGAAAGTCATCTCAGTACCTGCCTTTAGGCTGCTCAATCACTACATTACTCACTCTCACCTGATCCTGATCCTTGCTCTGTGACCCTAAGGGCAGAACTTGCCGGGGCAGTTCTCCCACAATGGCTTCGTGTGGCCCACAGCTGAATACTATTAGCTCCATCTGGCTCAGCAGCTCAGTCTGCGGCCCTAGATGATGCTTAAAGTCCTCTGCTCTCTTGTCCAAGTTCTCCCAAGGTAGTTCAGCTGAGTGCCAAGTCCAAAAAAATACCCAAACAGCTCACAGGTGAGGCCTTTCCAGTTTGCAATCTCGCAGCTGCTGTATTTACAGCTGCCAGTGTGATTGGACCAAACAAACCACATGCAAACACTTGCCAGTTCTTCACTGCTTTTATCCTCCTATCCAGAGGTCCCTCACTGCCTCCCTGTGTCTCCAAGGGGATGTTTCTGGGCCAATCCCACCAACCAGAGATGCCTGTAGTCTCCCTTCCCCAGGGAGAGGAGGTTTGATTGGACCAAACAAACCACATGCAAACACTTGCCAGTACTTCACTGCTTTTATCCTCCTATTCAGAGGTCCCTCACTGCCTCCCTGTGCTTCCAAGGGGATGTTTCTGGGCCAATCCCACCAACCAGAGATACCTGTAGTCTCCTCTCCCCGGACTCACCATGCCCAGTTGCAAGAAAGCTGTTAGTCAGCCGCCATCTTCTGCCAGGCATATTTTTAAGGATCAGGAATAATTTCTATACTTTTGAATTTGCTGAGGTTAGACTTGTGTCCTAGGATATGATCTATTTTGGACTGGGCTGATGAGAAGAATGTATATTCAGTTTTATTAGGGTGAAATGTTCTGTAGAGGTCTGTAAAGTCCATTTGTTCTAGGGTCAGGTTTAAGTCTAATGTTTCTTTGTTAGTTTCTTCTCAGAGGAGCTATCCAAACTGTCAAAGGGGTGTTAAAATCTCCAACTATTATAGTGCAGGAAGATATCAAGTTGTTCATACCCATTAGGGTCTGCAATATTAATTAACGAGCATTCTTACCAGATTGCATAAATGTTAATTATTGAAATCTCTTCATGTTGGGTGTTTCCCATGACAAATATGTAGTGACTCTCCTTATCTTTCTTTATCTTTGTTGGTTTAAATCCAACTGTATCTGCTACTAAAATTACAACCCCTGTTTTTTTCTGGTTTCCATTTGCCTGTATTATACAAGTCCATCCCTTCACCCTGAGTCTATTTCTGTCCTTTAAGGTAAGGTGAGATTCTTGTATACACCGGATGTCTGGTCTGAGTTTATGTCTCCAGTCAGCCAGCCTGTGCCTCTTTAGAGGACAATTTAAACCATTCATGTTAATTGAGAGAATTGATAAGCCTGTTGTGTTTTGGGTATCATGATTTTCAGATGTCCAGTAGACATTTTTAATCCCTTCACCACTGTGGAAGGGGTTTTGTTCAAAAAATTTCTGAGTGAGTTTACTTTGGAGGTAGAGCTTTGCACTGGTCGTTGTGAAGGATGGGTCTGAGAATATCCAAGAGAGCTGTTTTAGTTATGGCAAAATTCTTCAACATGTCTGTCATTAAAGTATTTGATTTCTTCATCGCAAATGGAAACTCAGTTTAGCTGGTTAGAGGATCTTGGGCTGGAAGTTGTTTTGTTTTAAGAGCTTGTAGGTTGATGACCATCTTCTTCTGGCTTGAAACGCTTTGGCTGAGAGATCTGCAGTTATTCTGATATTTCTCCCTTTGTGGAGATCCTTTGTGGGTGATCCTTCTCTTATGTCTGGCTGCTTGCAAAATTTTCTACTTCATCTTAACTTTCACGGTTAATCACAATGTGTCTAGAAGATGCTTTATTTCGATTAAGTCTTGCCAGGGTTCTGAAACTGTTTTCTATCTGAAGTTCGGAATCTCTTGCAATGTTTGGGAAATACTCCTCCATAATCTCTGGGAGTAGAGCATCTGTACCTTTAGGACCATCCTTTTCTCCTTTGGGCATTCCTATAAGATAAATGTTTGATCATTTGAAGTGATCCCAGAACTCTCTGAGGGAATGATCAGTTTTTGCTCTCCATTTGTCTACCTTGTTGAGTATTTGGGAATATTCAAAAGCTTTGTCCTCAGTTTCAGAGATTCTTTCTTCTGCCTGGTCAACTCTATTACTGAGTGATTCTACTGTATTTTGGAGCTCCTCAACTAACTTTTTCATTTCCTTGAACTCTGTTGTCTCTTTTCTTATTATGTCCATATCTTTGGTGACTTGGGCTTTGAATTAATTAATTTCTTGAGAGAACTTTGGAACTACTCTTTGGGATTCAGTTTCCATCTTTTCTTCCATTCTATTTTTCTTATTTGCAATCTGTATTCTGAATTCAGTTTCTGACATTAAGGCCATTTGTCTATGCGTGGCATCTTCAGTTGTATCTCCTTTGTCATTTTTGGCAGCAGGGTGGGAGGGTTGATCTACTCTAGTTATTCATGTTGCCAGAGTTCTTCTGTTGGGTCCACACCATGTTTATTTTCTACTGTTTGGTTATCAGAACTGGTAGGGTGATTGAATTGGGGTTCCCAGGGAGTAGAGATAGCTCCTTACCACAGCTGTAGGCTTTGTAATTGTGGCTTATCTCCTACAACCTTACAAAGGCCTTTTCAGAGTTTTGGCTGGAGACTCTGAGGACCTACTTGGTGAGATAGTGCAGGCTAGCTCTGTTTTGATATCAACCAACCTCTATCCTATCCTAAGAAACCACCCTATTGTATTTAAATCTCCACTGTGAAGAGATACAAACAGCTGTGGCACCCATCTCCCACCCTTCAGTTCTTTTCCACTACAGAACTTCAAAGGTCAACCTCAGAATGTCCCAGAATAGACAGCCCCAGACACAGGTTCCAACCAAATTTTCTCTGGCAGTGCAAACCCTGTCCAACAGAGAGGTATTCAAGGACAATTCAAAACAAAGGGATTCAAAGCACAATTGGAGCCAGGGATCCACACTCCCACCTGCCAGACTTAGTCCACACTGTTGTCTGCTTCTCTGCTCACAGGCCCAGCTGGAGCCAGGGGTAACGCCCCCACCTACCTGTCTCAGTCCACATACTGCTAGCCTCTGGAGTAGGGTCTAGAGAAGTGCCTGCTAACCCAGTTGGAGTCAGGGGACCACGCCCCCTCTTGCCAGTCTCAGTCCACTGCTGGGCAAGCCTGTGTTTACAGGCTCTGTTGGAGTCAGAGCACCCAGCCTGCCCTCTGCTCTCAGTCCATGCACAGCTAGCCTCTGCTTGGCAGACCAGTTGGAGTCTGGAGACCACGCCCCGCCTGCCAGTCTCAAACCACTGCCTGGGAAGCCTCTGTTCATGGGCTCTGTTAGAGTTAGTGCACCACACTCTGCCTGCAGGTCTCAGTCCTCACCTGGTAAGCCTCTGCTCACCAGCCCCATTGGAGGCAACAGAGTATGCCCTAGCCCTCAGGGCTTGGTTCACATCCAGTAAGCCACTGCTCAAGTCTTCTGTTGGAATCAGAAGACAACGCCCTTGCTCTCAGATCGCATTCATGCCTATTAAGATTCTGCTCACAGGGCCAACAGGGACCAGCCTTGTCTGCCCAACTCAGTCCACATGGGGCAAACCACTCTCCTGCTCTGGGTGCTGTCAGAGCCGGGGGTTCTGCACCCCATCCCACCAGACACAGTCCAAACCAAGGGTCAGCACTACCACTGGCCAGACATAGTCATAACCAGGGGACTGCTCCACTTCCCACCATGTGTCCCTTTCTTCCTCCACACTCTTTCTTCCCAGTTAGTCACAGATTTTGTCCTGATGGTTGGCGGTCCACGCTATGCCCAGGTCTATCAGGACAAAACCAAACACTCTGTGCTCTGCAGGGAGCAGAGCTTCAGACCATCATGCAAGGGGGAAAGGATGGACTGGGAGTTTGGACTTGTGGGGAAAAATATCTGTTTAATTTTATGCCTGGCAGGGTGGTGTCTAGGTTCATAAGTGAGACCTCCCTGGAGAAAGAGACCTGGAGTTTAGCGGCTCTCTCCAGTGAGGTAAAATGAGAGGTCTTTTGTTCCTTGCTCATTCATAGATAGGCTGTGGCAGGCCTCCTGCTTGGGGGAGGGGTCTCCCATCCTCTAGTCAATAGGCTTTGTACCTGTAATTTGTTTTCTTGAATGCTCTTTCTTGGAGTTACAGCTTGCTGAACTTCTTTCTTGGCTCAGCTCCCCATCTTTGGCTTCGTAGAGTCTGATTCCGTTTTTCTTCCTTTGCTGGAGCCTCTGATGAGGGTTGATACCAGTCGGCCCTCTTCCCATAATTCCCAAGAACTGCCTCAAACACATTTTTGTTATCGAAATTTGGCAAATACAGAAAACCAGTAAGATTAGATTAGTCTGCAATTGTTAGCCAAGGCTAACGATTTTAACAATTTAAATATATCACTCCACTTTCTTCTATACATATACATTAGTATACTGTATTTCTTTTTAGAAAAATAAAAATAGAATCTTGCTGGTCTGCAGTGTTTTTGTTTTTTTTTTGTTAGAGACGGAGTCTCAGTTTGTCACCCTCGGTAGAGTGAGTGCTGTGGCATCACAGCTCACAGCAACCTACAGGTCTTGGGCTTAGGCAATTCTCTGGCCTCAGCCTCCCGAGTAGCTGGGACTACAGATGCCTGCCACAATGCCCAGCTATTCTTTTGTTGCAGTTTGGTCAGGGCCAGGTTCAAGCCTGCCACCCTTGGTATATGGGGCCGGCACCCTACTCACTGAGTCACAGGTGCTGCCCTAGTTTAAATATTACATTATTTACATTATTTAGATAATATAAATACATTATTTATATTATTTAAATGTATATTATTTCAATAATGTCAACTTACTTTGTTATTAAGTATTCTTCTGTGTGTTAACGGCTACACCCATATTCATTGTATGTATACACCAGAATTCCTTTAGCTAATACCTGGTATTAAAATTGGATATGACCAGCCTAAGGAAGAATGAGACTCTTTCTCTACTGAAAGTAGCCAGGTGATGTGGCAGGTGCTTGTAGTTCCAACTACTTAGGAGGTTGAGGCAAGAAGATGGCTTGAACCTAGGAGTTTGAGGTTGCTGTGAGCTATAATGTCACAGCACTCTACCCAGGGTGAAAGAGTGAGACTCTGTCTCAAAAAAAAAAAAAGGGTACTTTTATAAATATTGCCTTGTTCATCTTCTTAATTATATCCTTAGACTACTAAGGAATCTTCCTTTGCTCTCTAACTTCTTATCACATCACTAGCATTGTTTTGGAGGATTTGCTTCTTCTTTCTTTACTGTGGTCTATTATTTTATTTAATGTTTGCATATTTGTTGGATTTCAAGTGGCATTTCACAATTTATTTATTTATTTATTTATTTAGGAGAACCAATTTTTTTTATCTTTTTGCAGTTTTTGGCCAGGACTGGGTTTGAACCTGCCACCTCCAGCATATGAGGCTGGCGCCGTACCCCTTTGAGCCACAGGCACTGCCCAAGAACCAATTTTATTATGAATAATTGGCAATAACACACATTTTATAGATAGTTTTATTTTTATCATAGAACTAATGATTTTTACCTTTTACTTTTGTTTATTTCTTTTGGTCAGGTATTCCTTGAGAGAAGACTATGCACTCTTTCACTTACTGATATATCCCTAATGTATATGGCAATGAATAACACGTTTGGTGCTAATAAATGGATATGATGAGATCAATAATCTAAATTTAATTTTTTATTAAGTAATTTGTACATAGATCATGAATACATTTATGCCATTATGGTATTCAGTGTGTTGATTATTTGTACAAATTGGACTGCTTACAACCTAGTAAGTAATTATAGTGTTAAGACATTTGTGTTCTATACCTGATAGATCCAACTTGTACTTGCAATATTCTCCATAGGTGTGGTCCCCCTACTAACCCGCCATTAACCTACCCCGTCCCTTCCCCTCCCCCTCCCCTTCCTTCCTTCATCCTAGGCTATAGTTGTGTTTCGTTTTTCATATGTGAGTGTGAGTGATTATAGTACTGAATACACTGGATATTTTTTTTT
>NW_003852473.1:9474009-9475340 GCF_000181295.1 Otolemur garnettii
GTGGCTGGCGCCTTAGCCGGCTGAGCTATAGGCGCCGAGCCCCTTTTCTTGTATGTTAAGAACAACTTCCCCAGTACACAATCATCAAACATTAATTTACATTTTCTTCTATTAAAATAGTATTTGCTTAATATATCCCTCCCCTCATTTACTTAATTATTGTGTTAAGACATTTGTACTCTAGATTTCACTTTTTTAATTGAACATCTCCAGTTTATTTTAATAATAAATAGAGTAGGGGCTGTCTTCTTTTCCCAGCTGACTGGCTAACTCAGGCCTACATGGTGTGCTGTAGGGCCCCTGCCTTTCCATTCTCAGCCTTGCCTCATGACACTCTGACCCGCTGCACTTTCTGTGCCTTTGGCCTTTATTCTGTTACACTGAGGGTCTGTGCACATCACACCAGTGTGACAGCATTTCCATCACAGTGGCTTCACTGTGCAGAGTGAAGCGCTCATCATGTGCATTTCACCACTACTTTTTGCCACATTGCTTCTGCATCATATCTCACTGGGGCTACTACAGTAGCTGCTAACTGATCTTACTGTTTCAGTTCACCTCCCCACCCACTCTTTTCTCAACATAGCAAAAGTTATTTTTGTTTGTGAGCTAGATCCTGACATTCCTCTTCCCTGATGTCTGTAATGAGTCTCTGTCTCACTCAGCCACAAAAGTCCTTGTGAAGCCTGTCATCCTGCTGCTCTTTCCAGAGTACCCTACCCTTTTTGGTATTATTTGAACGTACTAGGCATGTGGACTCTGGATGGTTTCTAGCTCAGTTACTGGTGTATCTCCAAACGTTAGTTTCTCATCTGCACAAGGGGAACCACCTGTCTTATTTATCTCATGGATTAGGGTGGAAGTGCTTTTTAGCTAAAGTCTTCTACACATGTATATGTACAAGGCTTATTATAATTTTCAACTATCATCCTAAAATGTGTCTTTCTTTGATTTAGAAAGTTATTGTATCTATTACACTGTTCACAAATGATTAATTCAGACATACTAGCAGGTGGCTTCCTCTATGCCAGGCGTGAGGATATGAGGAAGTGAGAGTAGCCAAGTTAGGGTCTCTCTCTTTTCCCCCTTCCCCCTCCCCATATTCTTAGACTATAATAAGGTTATAGCTTTCATAAGAAAGATATAAATTAGTTTCATAATAGGGCTGTGTAAATTGGATACTTTTTCTTCCATTCTTGTGATACTTTGCTAAGAAGAACATTTTCCAGCTCCATCCATGTAAACATAAAGGAGGTAAAGTCTCCATCTTTCTTTATGGCTGCATAGTATTCCATGGTGTACATATACCACAATTTATTGATCCATTTGTG
>NW_003852473.1:9475699-9477033 GCF_000181295.1 Otolemur garnettii
TTTTTCATATATCTGTAGGCCATGCACCTATCTTCTTTAGAAAAATTTCTCTTCAAGTCCCTTGCCCACCCTGAGATGGGATCACTAGTTCTCTTCTTGCTAATACATTTGAGTTCTCTATGGATTCTGGTTATTAAACTTTTGTCGGAGACATAACCTGGAAAAGTCTTCTCCCATTCTGATGGCTGTCTGCTTGCCTTACTTACTGTGCTCTTGGCTGTGCAGAAGCTCTTTAGTTTAATCAGGTCCCAATAGTGTATTTTTGATGTTGCTTCAATTGCCCTGGGGGTCCTCCTCCTAAAATTTTCACCCATGCCAATTTCTTCAGGTGTTTTCCCTGCACTTTCTTCTAGTATTTTTATAGTTACATGTCTTAAGTTTAAATCTTTAATCCAGTGAGAGTCTATCTTAGTTGGTGAAAGGTGTGGGTCCAGTTTCAGTCTTCTACAGGTCACATGCCAATTTTCCCAGAACCATTTGTTAAATAGGGAATCTTTTCCCCACTCAATGTTTTTAATTGGCTTATCAAAGATCAAGTAATGGTAAATAGCTGGATTCATCTGTTGGCTCTCTATTCTGTTCCATACATCTACCTCTCTATTTTTGTGCCGGTACCATGCTGTTTTGATCACTATGGATTTATAGTATAATCCGAGGTCTGGTAGCAAGATTCCTCCTGCTTTGTTTTTATTCCTGAGTAATGTTTTGGCTATTCAAAGTTTTTTTCTGGTTCCGTATAAAATGAAGTATTATTTTTTAAGATCTTTAAAATATGACAGTGGAGCTTTAATAGGGATTGCATTAAAATTATATGCAATTATATATTGCTTTGGGTAATATGGACATTTTAACAATGTTGATTCTTCCAAGCCATGAGCATGGTATATATTTTCCATTTGTTAACATTTTCAGCTGTTTCTTTTCTTAGCGTTTCATAGTTCTCTTTATAGAGATCTTTCACATCCTTTGTTAGATAAACTCCCAAATATTTCATTTTCTTTGGCGCTACTGTGCTTTGACTGTTTTTTCAGCTTGGCTGCTGTTGGTATATATAAAGGCTACAGATTTATGAGTGTTGATTTTGTAACCTGAAACACTGCTGTATTGTTTGATCACTTCTAGGAGTTTTCTAGTCGCATCCCTGGTATTTTCCAGATACACAATCATATCATCTGTGAAAAGTGAAAGTTTAATCTCTTCTGACCCTATATGGATGCCCTTAATCGCCTTTTCTTCCCTAATTGTGATGGCTAAAACTTCCATTACAATGTTAAAGAGCAATGGAGACAATGGGCAATCTTGCCTGGTTCCTGATCTGAGTGGAAATGATTTCA
>NW_003852473.1:9478233-9497147 GCF_000181295.1 Otolemur garnettii
TGAGGTTAGACTTATGACCTAAGATGTGATCAATTTTGGAATATGTTCCATGGACAGATGAGAAAAATGTGTATTCAGTTTTGTTAGGATGAAATGTTCTGTAGATGTCAGTTAGGTCCAAAAGTTGAATAGTTAAATTTGAATCTAACATTTCTTTGCTGAGCTTCTTATTGGAGGATATATCCAACACTGCCAAAGGAGTGTTAAAATCTCCAACTATGATGGAGCTGGGAGAGATCGAGTTGCTCATGTCTGTTAGAGTATCTCTTATAAATTGAGGTGCATTCTGGCTGGGTGCATAGATATTGATAGTTGAGATATCATCATATTGAGTGTTACCCTTAACAAATATAAAATGGCCATCTTTAGCCTTGCTTACTTTTGTTGGTTTATCTTTTAAAGTAAGATGCGATTCTTGAATACAGCAGATATCCAGTCTGAATTTCTGTATCCAATCAGCCAATGTGTGCTGCTGTAGAGGACAATTTAAGCCATTCATGTTGATAGAAATTACTGATAAGTCTGGTAAAATTTAGGGCATTGAGTTGCTCGAAAGTCCAGTAGAAATTTTAAATCTTTTCACCACTGTGGAAGTTGAAATTTGATCAAAAGATTCTGAGTGAGTTTATTTATGTGGTGGAGGATTGCACTGGTCATTATGGAGGATAGGTTTAAGAAATTCCTGGTGAGCTGGTTTAGTTATGGCAAATTTCTTCAACATGTGAATGTTGTTAAAGTATTTAATTTCTCCATCATAGATGAAACTCTGTTTAGCTGGATACAGGATCCTAGGTTGAAAGTTATTTTGTTTTAGGAGATTAAAAGTCAATGCCCATCCTCTTCTAGCCTGAAAGGTTTTGGCAGAGAGATCTTCAGTCATTCTAATATTCTTCCCCTCGTAGGTTATGGTTTTCTTACATCTAACTGCTTTCAGGATTTTTCTTTTCATATTAACTTTAGTGAAGTTAATTATTATGTGCCTGGGGGATGTCTTGTATGGGTTAAGTCGTGCTGGGGTTCTGAAACTATCTGCTATCTGAATTTCAGAATCTCTTGGCATGTATGGAAAGTTCTCTTTCATAATTTCATGAAGACAAGCCTCTGTGTTTTTCAAGCAACTTCGTTGCCTTCAGGGATTCCTATAAGGCAAATATTAGTTTTCTTTGAATTATCCCAGAGCTATCTGAGACAAAGATCCATTTTTTATCTCCATTCCTTTTCATCTTTGAGCTCTTGGGCTCATTCAAAAGCTTTGTCTTCATTGTCAGAGATTCTTTCTTCTGCCTGTTCCATTCTGTTACTGAGGGATTCTACCGTATTTTTTCAGATCTTTGAGGGCTGCAAACTCTTGCCTCAATGTTTCAAAATCTTTGGTTAATTTATCTTTGAAATCGTTGAATGCTTGAGACATCTTTTGAATAATTTGAATAATTTCTTGAAATTCTAGTTCCCTCCTTTCCTCCAATCTGTTAATCTTATTGGCTATCCAGATTCTGAACTCGATTTCTGTCATCCTACCCATCTGTTTGTGGATGGGATCTTCAATTGCTCTGCCCCATACTTCCTTGGGGGACTTGATCTACTCTGGGGGTTATCCAAATTTTTCAGCTGATTCCACCCTGTGGTGAATTTGCACTGTTTAGAGACTGTCCCAAAACTGTTTAGCCTATGGCTGCCACTGCTGGCTTCCTCTGGTTCACAGGAGAGATAGAGCGGGTCTGTCCAGAAAAGCCTCAGGGAGTGTGAGCCATATCATTCTAACTGCTGCGTCTGTTTTGCTCTTCACCTCTGGGTAATGCCACTCCTGTGTATTTCCCTCTCAACTGACTGTCCTCTTGCAGTTCTTGGGCTGCTGGGCCTGGGGTGCCAAGAACTTGTGGGTTGCAGGTGCCGGGGTGGTGGCTGAGCGGCAGCAGCTGTGCAGGGGACGTGCAGCTCAAACAGTCCTTGGAGTGCCCTGCTCAGGTGCCCGGAGGTGGCACAAAGCTGTGGGAGTAACGCCGGGGACCCACAGGGGAGCCCCGCTCAGGTGCCCAGAGGGCGATGGCCAAGCTGCGGCAGCCTTGTGGGATGCACAGGTTGAACAGTCCTTGACGTGCCTGGCTCAGTTGCCTGGGGGTGGCCACCTAGTGGCGGCAGCCTCACAGAGGACGCACGGGTCAAACAGTCCTGGGGGGGGGTCCCCCTAGGGTGCCAGGGGGCACCAGCCACGGGGGGGATGCGTGGGTCAAACAGTCTTCAGGGCACCCTGCTCAGATGACTGGGGGTTGGTGGCCAAGCAGTGTCAGCCGCAGAGGTCAAACAGTCCTCAGTGCGCCCTGTTCAGGTGCCCATGGGTGGTGGCCGAGCGGCAGCAGCTGCGCAAGTGATGCACAGGTCAAACAGTCCTGTGTGCACCCTGCTCAGGTGCCCTGGACGGCAGCTGAGCTGCAGCAGCTGTGTGGGGAATGCATGAGTCAAACAGTCCTTGGTGCGCCCCACTCAGGTGCGCCAGGGGTGGCGGCCAAGCGGCAGCAGCTGGCGGGGGATGTGTGGGTCCTACAATCATCAGCATGCCCCCCTGGGGTCCCCAGGGGTGGTAGCCAAGTGGCAGCTGGGCGGGGAACATGCAGCTCAAGCAGTTCTCTGGCTGCAGGCCGGGCCAGGGTGCTTGGTCCCGCGGGGTGGCCGGGGGGAGGGGACACTGTTCTTGGGGCCTCCTCTCACTGTCTCTGCAGGCAAGTGGGGAAGGGTGGTCTGGGAATTCAAAATGGCAGTTAGTTCAATTTTTCTGCCCGGCTAGAGGGTATTTGGAGTCGCAGCAGGGTCCCTCTAGGAGAGTAGACCCGTCTTTCTGTAGCTCTCACATGTGGGGTGAGACAATAAGTTCTCAGTTCAACCCTCACCTGTAGGAAACTCACAGGAGCCGACAAAGAGAAAAAACACAACTATCTTGGGGAGGGGATAGATACCCTTCCTTCGGGATGTATTATGTAGTCGTAGATTGTTTTCTAGGAGTCACAACTTGCTTCAGCAGAGTTGTCCTGCAGATATCACTCTTCTCTCTCAGCTGGGTTCCTAGTCTTCAACTTTGTTGGGTATTTTCTGGACTTTATCCTTCCCTCTGGACAGGAGCTTCTGTCAGAGGCTGGTACCTGTTGGCCATCTTTGCCCATACTACTTTTCTAAAATTAATTCAAACTTCAAAAAGACACAAAGTTTGAAACCTCAACACAGCTGCAAAGGGGAGTATGTCTAGAGACTTGAGATTACCAAGAGGGGAGTAAAGTTTTGGAGTTTTACTACGCACTCATTGTATTACAGAAAACAGGTTTATGGCTTCTGTCTCTAGGCAACCTGGAGGCAATGCCGTTTTATGAGAAGCTATCCACACCCTCTAGGCTGTGTCTCTGCAGGAAGGCTTTTAACCGTTTCCTTGCAGGCTTAACAGCCACATAGCCAGAGTCACTGCAGATGGGTTTTTAGGCCCAAACCTTCAGGCCCTGTTCTATGTTGACCAAGGCTACCGGGTCTTCAACAGAGTTGCATTCCACAGAAGTCTGTCCGCCTGCTTCTAGAGTTTAAAGTGAGCACACAGTATGTGGGCTTTTATCCCACACTATGTGTATGTGAATATATATATAGCCTACAACAAAATTTTACCTTGGCCACTCAATCAGGAGGACACTTGTGTTTCAGGGTTGTCCTTGGCTATCTCGATGACCCAAGTGAGGACATCCAGGATCCAGTGAGTGACAAATTCTTCAAGGAGGTGTGGGTTTCAACAGCAGCTCGAAATGCTACAATTTATGATAAGGTGAGGCTCACATATTCTCCCCCTTTTTTCATTGAATTTCACCATGAAAAGCCAAGAAATTATTATTTCTGCATAGTAATGGTATAGAGTATTCTTAGTGAATATCAAAAGTCAACATATTTTCAGGTTGTAGTTAAACACCTGTTTGTGGATGCTGAGAAACAAAGTCTAAGCCCATCATGGACTTTGGTGTAAGAGAGGCTTTATTGGCACACTGGCCCTAACTGAGGAGAAATCCCTTGAAAGCACCCTCAGTGTGTACCCACCTGGCCTTTGGACATGTCTAATGACAGAGAAGAGAAGACTAATGGGATCAAAAAATGAATTGGAGCTGGGTCCAATCCAACTTGTCCAGTTGCCAGTGTTGTAACCTGTGCACAGTGACTCAACTTTCTGAGTCTCCCTTTCCTTGCCTATAAAGTGGAAGGGATCTATCTAGGGTGGTTATGAGGCTGAAAAATGGCCTATTGAATGTATTTAGCACATAGAGTGAACAGCAGCCATTCTCATGATGAAGCTTGTTAATAATGAGACATGTCCTTTGTTGGCTAGCTCTAATTTTAGAAAGATGTTTTAAAATGCTTGATGCATAGCAAAAGCATGTCCTGTGAAGTCTGTCCATGGGTAATGATGAAGAATGTACAAGAGTTAAGAGTTGTCTAACAGTTGAGCAGGTTACCTCAAGAAGTAGCAAGTTCCCCATCATGGAAAACATTCAAGCTGCGATCCGTTGACCACCTATGAGAAATTGGCAAGACTGTGTTTTTCTTCATGACTTCCAGAGTCTCTCCCAGTGGAAAGACATCATTGTTAAAGCATAATGCTGTCCACATGGCCTTATTTCTTAATGAAGACTTGAGGCTATGGGTAAAATAGGTCTTTTGCATAGAGTCTTTAAAATGTGATTTTGCAAACACAGTGCATAATCAGATGGTTTAGGTCCTGGTTTGGGGGGAAACATCTATAAAAGACATTTTGGGGATAGTAGGATAAATCTGAATATGGACATTATGGAATTAAGTTTTCTCAATGTGAAAATGGTGATTATATAGACACATATTCTTATTCTTAAGAAATAAATGTGAAAGTATTCAGGTATGATGTGTTATGTGTCTAAAACTCATTTTCAATTAGAAAATTGTTATATATTAATAATTGATAACTCTAAGTACAGATACAGATAGGATCATTTTCCTAAAAATGGAAAATATGTGAAATTTTCTTCTTAGACCCAAACTTCAAATTCAGAGGTGATCATTACTTCTCAAACTAGTTTTACTGTGGGGTAACATCAGTGTATCCTGCTGTTAATGACTTGTGTACAGCAGATATTAGGATCTAGCTGTGATTTTGTAATGGAAGCACATCTACCTATTTGTAGCATATAAGATAACCAATTCTTAAATTAGGTCTGTGCTGTAACATAAAACTAACAATATATGTTTCATAAAACACAAGCCTTGTTTGTTGGAATAATTGTTTTCCATAAAGGACTTTTGGAAGCTTTTTTCAAATTTATCACTCAATTTTCTATTTACATTCTTATCAGGTGTTCCGGTGCCTTCCAAGTGATGAAGTACACACTTTAATTCAGCTAAGAGAGTTTAGAAATAAGCCCAGATTATCTGAGGAAGATCCCATTAGAGCCGAGGAGGAATTGAAAAAGATCCGTGGGTTCTTGGTACAATTTCCCTTCTATTTCTTGTCTGAAGAAAACTTGCTTCCTTCTGTTGGAACCAAAGAAGCCATAGTGCCTGTGGAGGTTTGGACTTAGGAGTTATGCTCATTTGCATAACAGATGTCCACCCTGAAGATCACACTACAGACAGTGACTTTGGGGGTGACACAGCTGAAGCCAGGCCTGATGCAGACTCAGGGGCCACCCAAAGCCCTGTGGAGTGACTGGGAGGGGCTGCAGCCCCAATGGGGACACTGGACATCACCCAGGCTTTGTAAATACTTTACAAATCATCTTGTAGTCCATATAGGCATTGTTCAAGACACTGCTTATTACAGGAGTTGTTGTGATTCTTCAAGGTTGCATGGAATTCCCCTGCATCTGATCATATAGTGTGTTCACCCAGCTAAAGACTTGGTTATCATTCCTTTTCAGTCACTGTTCTGAAAAGGAACAATGTACCAGCCTGCATGAGGTACTTCTGATAAGGTTGACACTACATCTTGACACCACAAAGCAACAGGAAGGAATTAAATCTCAAAATTGAGGCAGAGATTTATTTCACTTGGCTCCCAAAGGGACTGAGAAGATGTGCCTTGTGATTAGACCCAGTGATCAAATGTGAAAGCAGGTGTAGGATGTTTGAATACACAGCAACCAGATAAAACTCAGAACATTCAACCTCAGACACCTCCAAGGTGTCAGTGGAGATCTCATCCAGATAAGAAGAGAAGATTCTGGAATAGTCCTGTACAATTTACTGTCATCTTGAGCTTCTGGATTGACTGAAACTCTAGTTTCTACATTTCAAAATCAAACCAGTGAATATAATTTGTCTTTCAAGAGAATTGGGAGCTTCATAACTCCTACTGAATTAATTAGTATGAGTCTAACCTTATTTGACATTCAGCCTCCTGCTACTTTATCTTCTTTAAGAAAAATTAATTGGTTGTAAAATGTGCTACACTTTGCTTGTGTTATGAAATATACATTAACATTCCACCCAAAGACCCAAAGAAGCTAGGATACTTACTAAGTCACGTTGTTCTAGTCTATGAATTGTTCTGAAAACACATTTCTCTTTTGCTATTAGTGTACCCTTTGATAGACCAAAATTCTAATATAGAATAGAAGTACACTCACAGCCTGAAGAGCTAATGGGGTTTCCAAAATGCCTATGCTTGTAAAATATAGTGCAGGTGCAATAATTAGACATGTCTATGGATCACCTGGGCAGACTCTCATATGGATTGTTCTCCAAAGAAGTAAGCACCCAATTCCTGCTTTCATGGAGCTAATACTCCAGTCAGAATGGCCAACAAGAGCACAGAGTCTCTTCTCAGAGATATGGGTTAGTAGAACAGAGAAACGGTGTCACATTTAGGAGAGGATCTCAAATCCAGGGAACATTTCACAAATTTGGTGGGATTTGGGAACCAGCAATGGAAATGAATATTTTGGCTTATGTGGCTAAAGATGGTAAAATAACTTCATTCTGCAGCAACTGTAAATAAGACATTTGATACTTATAAAAAGAAGTTTAGATTGGCCTATAAAGTATTGAGTGTATGTGAAATACCAAAGGATACCTTATTTTTTATTTAAAAAATACTTTTTAAACTTCAGAACAGTCAACAAACTGGCACTGGAACATGCAAGATGTTCCCATGAAGCCATGAAGAATAAAAGCCTGAAAGGATGCTTTCTCTTAATATGTCATTTAATCCAGTGCCTCCTCATTTTACAGATGAGGAAACCAAGGCTCAGACTGGGTGAAGGGCTCCACTGCTTTTAGTACAGATGGTAGAACTGGGACTGGCAAACTAACTGCAGTCTGCTGTTGGCCTCTCTCCTGTAGGTGGGATATTGCTAAGCCATTTTGAGTCCTGGGATATTATGTATTTATGTATTTGTCTGTCTCCCCTTACTAGAATATAAGTGTCAGAGGGCAGAGACTTTACTGTATTTTGTTAATCATGTATCCCCAGAGTCTGGAATAGTGCCGGGCACATAGGAGATATCAATAAGTGTTTGTGAAATGAATGAACAAGGTGGAGGAGAGAGCTAACAAAATGAAAAGCTTGTCTCAGACAAGAAATCTTACTTCTGGTTTCTATGGCAGGTTTGTTTTCTGTTGTACTTTCTAAAAGCCAATATGCTCATCTGCAAAGAGGCAATGAGATTTACTTGAAGGGATGTTCTCGAAAAGTCAGTGCACTAACTGCCTCTTTTGTAGCAGCAGTTAACATAGTACAGCATTCTGCAAAAAGTGCATGGAATGTGGGCACTGTGACTTGGCATCTGTCATTCTCTGATGGCATTACTGCCTCCTACAAGTTCAAATAACTTACCTTTGACATTGCAATGTTGAGAAAAATTTTCAAATGTAAATATTTCAAAGCCTTGAAAACCTATAATGAATCTTCAACATTTCAAATTGACTGTAATCCTTTGAAATGTCTATAAAATCTATACCTGACACCCTGCTAATGCCTGTAATAATTTTTGTTTTCAGGAAGGAAAAATTCTATTATTATAAGAAATAAGAAATGAAAGACAGGACGTGGTTATGGTCTTTCAAAGCTAGTCAGACTGGCTTGGCTTAGTTGTTAGAGAGCTCCCTCAGCACAGCCAGCCTGGCACAGACATATGTTCTGAATTATGAGTCTGGCCTGTGACTCCCAATACAGTGGGTGTTTCTAGTTCTCAGTGCAATGCTTCACAAAGAGGCATATAGGGCTGCTCCTCAGATAACTGTGTGGCATACTGTAAAACAAAATACTGACTTTCAAAGCACCTTTAAAAGAAAATTTCATCTGTAGGTACTTTAAATATGGACAGTTAACTTCTTATGTAAGAGCTGTGGAAATTAAAATATATTAAGAATTAATAGTCTTCCCAATGAAAAAAAGTTGAGAAGTCATTTTGCAAATCTGAGACTAGGCAAAATAGATTTTATGTATACATAGTGAAAACCTGCACTTATTTCTGCACCTCTTCATTCTTTGTTCCTTCTACTTCTATCCCCCCCCCCCCCAAAATCACCTTCTTGTTATGTAAGAACTATTTTAGATGACAAGAAAAAGCGCCCTGGAAAAATCAAAATTAGACTTTGTGCTAGTCTGCCCAGGCTGCCATAACAGGTGCTACAGACTGGTGGCTTAAACACCAGGTGTTTGCTTTCTCTCAGTTTTGGAGGCAAGAAGTCTGGGATCAGCGAACTGGAGTGGTTGGTTTCTGGTGAGAGCCTCTTCCTGGCTTCACTGTGTGCCCACATCCTGTGTGAACACAGGAAACAGAGAACAAGCTTCTTTGTGTCACTTCTTACAAGGACACTGACCCCATCACGGGTGCCCCACCTTTGTGACCTTATATAACCCTAATTACATCTCAAAGGACCTGTCTGCAAACACTATCATGTTGGGGGCATGGGCTTCAGTATGAATTTGGGGGCTCAAACATTCAGTGTATAACAAACTGCTACAACAAACCTTCATTTAACCCATAATTGTTGTCAGTGTCTGACAAAATAATTATTTCTTTCACAGACATCATTTTTCTCTCTCACATGATCTGATGTGGCACTTGAGCATTTTCAAATGCCTGTCACCCTCTATATAAGGGGGCGAAGAGAACTGTCATGTCTCCTGCTCTTTCTGCTCTGTCTTATATAAAATGAGCAAATGCTTTTCTAAGTATGCTTAGGAGTATATTTTCATTTCCTTAGAAGATTTTCTGAGGTCAATTATTACTGGCAGTTTGGAGATCTGAAATGAGCTTACCCACAGCTAGGCCTTGAGAAAAAAAAATTTTTTTTTTGAGACAAAGTCTCACTATGTCACCCTCAGTGGAGTGCCGTGGCATCACAGCTCACAGCAACCTCAAACTCTTGGGCATAAGCAATTCTCTTGCCTCAGCCTCCCAAGTGGCTGGGACTACAGGCACCTGCCACAATGCCTGGCTATTTTTTGGTTGCAGTTGTCATTGTTTGGCAGGCCTGGCTGTGTTGAAACCTGCCAGCTCCGGTGTATGTAGCTGGCACTGTAGCCACTGAGATACAGGCACCAAGCTAGAGAAATTCTTGAATATAGAAATTCATTAGAAAAGAAATTCATCAGTTTCTCTCAATGAGATGCAGTAGAGGAATCAACAGATTTGCATTATTTTTAACAGTGGCAAGAATATGACCCCTGATGTACTTCACGTGGAAGATATTCCTGGCTTTTACTTGAGATTGGAAGGATTCATTAAAAGAATCCAAAATTTTATGGCTTCATTTTACAAGTTATTTTATATCATTTATGAGTTTTAACTTAAAAATAAGTTTTAAAAAATCAATGGATAAATGAAAATTTGTCTCACTGATGATTTTAAACTTTTATGTTTTAAAGTCAGATCAGATGGTATCCAACCAAAACATGGGCTCGATTACTCTTCCCTATTTCCAAGCAACTATAATTCTTCACTTTATTCTAGATAGATGTATTTAAGTAAATGCCATCCAAGCTCTGCATAACTCCAGGGAATACAACATCATGCCTTAATTCCACTTAGCTTGCTCGATAAAATGGACTCCATCAAAAGTTCTGATATTCTCCATTTAAAAATTTCACATCTGTGTATTGCAGTTGGAGCACACACTCAGGCAAACATTGGGTAATGAGCATTCACTGAGAATACCTAGATATTCTGGGGAGCACTGGGGCACCTCGCTTCCCCTTTAGTATAGGATTTGGCAAATTAAGGCTGGGTTTCCTGTTTTTGTAAATAAAATCTCGTTGGAACACAGCCATACCCATTCACTGATATGCCTTCATGATTGTGTTATCCATGTACCCTAAAATATTTACTATCTTTAAGAAAATCCTGTTTCTAGAGAAAGCAGAGAATAACATACCTTGACAAAACATATATGGGAAGTTTTAATTTCTTCCATCAACAGTGTTTTCAAGTCTCCTTACTCCAAGGCCCAACATTTTCCAACATAGCTAAGTTCTTTCAGGAATGAAAATCACATGGTTTTTGGTTCTGGAAAGAGAAGAAGTAGTCAGCTTAAGTAGGCTTCTCCCAGGCAAGCGCTCACAGACAAGCGTGATTGGAAACGTGTGTAACTAAAGTGTTACATAAATGAAGCTGCCTATGCCTACGTGTTTGTATTCAGAATAATTGTGAAATCAAGAAACTCAGTTTCCCCAGATTTTTCTTCTATGAAGCATCGGAAATGGTAAATAGGTCCTTTCTTAGCTTCACAATCAATGCTGGTCCTTTCAAGTCTTTTTCTTTAAATGTAAATATTCATTAATTGAGCAATTAAAAGTGTAAAGTCAGCAGTGCCCCTCAGTTTGGAAATCTGAGGACTCATTCTGTATGTAGGGTTTAGAGTCAGTGTGCAGCGTGTGGGATGATGCAGCTGCACGCCTCTGAGGCCTCCCCGCGCACTGGTGTCACAGCGTTCCCTCCCTGCCAGGCCTCTCTCATCTGTGAGGTTCAACCGTGTAGAGTGATGAGAATTCCTTACAAAAGACCAGTTAGGCCCTCAATAATCACATAGCTAGCAGGGTCTAGGTTGGGTACCGGGAACAGCCGCCCCAGGCAGCCCAGGATCTCTGCATCAGCGGTACTCCTATTTTAGTAAATGGAGAGTGCAAAACCATTTCCATTCTCAAAAAAGAAAATGCCTCTAATAAGAGGAAATTGGACAGAATCATGGGAATTTCCCCATGGTGGGGAGAACAGCAAAGACTGGAGTGTGATAAGTGCTGTTGTGTCAGGACATTAGACTCGGAACCAGGATGCACCAATAGTGGTAATGGACAATGCCAGGCGCCTTGCTGCCCACAGCCTTTTCTGAGCACTTCCTGTTTCATCCAGTGAATAGTTCTACAGCTGGTGCTCAGCAGCTCAGGGACCCAAACAAACTCCACTGCCCTCTGGACATGGTCATGGCCCTGAGACTATCCCGCCCCCCCTTTATAACCACCCAGAAGGCTTTCATACAGCCCCTGGACCATGAGGTGTTAGTGTGGAATCAATCACAGGTGCTAGTGGAAGGTGTGGGCCTCACCATCACTGAGCCCTCCTAACAGCTCAGCCAGTTACCAGCTGGAGGAACCCTGGAGCAGACAAACCTCTCTGAGGTCTTCAGACTCACAGTCACAGGCTGTGGAGATGCTGAAGTGAAAGCACTGTGCCTGGTGCATGCCAGGGACTTCCTATCAGACCAGTGCTGGCTGCAGTGGCCTTTAATCCACTCTCTATGAGTTGGGACACCTGGCAAGGCAGGGAGGACACACACTTGCCCATGCTACACCCAGGTCTGGATGTCTCTGCAATTCTGGGGGTGATCACGTGATAAGGGAGAAGGAAGGAGAGCAGAAAGAGGTGTCTCAGGGCTGAGAAGACTAGGTGTGTCTATCTACATCATTTTTATGCTTCCATGATCTGTTTCCTATTCCAGAGAGTACACCAAACAAAAGTTGTGCATGAACTGATGCCCCATAGACCAAAGAGAGATTTCTGAAATTCCTGTCCACTTTTATTTGGAAATGGGAGTTTCTATTATTGTAAATTTTGGTATCTGGAGCGCAGTTTACAAGTGTGAGGCCTACAGGCTGCATTGAGCCCATACGCAGGTTTATATGGACTGTTCAGTGTTGTTTAACATTGTGAATTAGTTACCAAATATAAAAATAGGGAAAATACCGTGCAAATTTTGGTTTTATGACTTTTATGAAAAATGAGATGTGCGGGAGCAATGGGTCAAATGGCATCAATTCCTATTAGAAATGAGTGGCCCTCCCCTTTAGATGAACATTTGCTGTCCAGGTCACCACTGGCCCCACTATTCCATACTGTTGAATGATGACTGGGTTTCTGACTTGCTCTGACCAGTAGAACGTGGCAGCTGTGATGTTGTGTAACTTTCAAACCTGGGCCTCAAGAGGACTCCAGCCTCCACCCATAACATCTTACATTTGCAGGGCCATGAAAGGTCACATGCAGAGAGGGGACTAGACGAAAGCCAGCACAACTGAGAGACATGGCCTTGAGGCTGTACTAGGTCATCCAGACCCAGCCAAGCTGCCAGAGAAACTCACAGAAGAGCCACTCAGCTGAGCCCAGCCAAACTTGCTGACCCACAGAATTACGAGCAAATAAAATTACCCTTGGCTCAAGCCACTAAGTTTCAGAATAGCTTGTGACATACTAACAGATCATCAAGGGTCAAGCTTCTGCAGGGTACTACTGTGTGTTCCTTTTTCACACTGTAACTATTCTGTGACTGACTGACTTCTGGCCTCTAGATTCTCCACCTAAACTGACCTAGGTATGTATTTTACACTTTTTATTAATAGATAACACAGAAAGTGCATATGTTATGAATATGCAGGTTGATGAATTTTCACAGACTTAATGAATGCATGTAAGCAGCATCCAAATCAAGAAGCATAGCTGACAACAACCTGTGGGGAGTGAGGCATACCCACCAATAACCCATGGGGAGTGAGGCATACCCAACAACAACCCGTGGGGTATGAGGTGAACTCACCAGCAAACTGTTAGGGTTAGGGTTGGGCTTAGTGTTGTGGCGTACCCCCAACAACCCATGGGGAGTATGGTGTACCTACTAGCAATCTGTTAGTGTTAGGGTTATAGTTAGGGTTAGGGTTTAGGATTAGGGCTATGGGTTAAGGTTGCAGACATACCCCCAACAACCCATGGAGAGTGGGCATAGAAACTATCCACCTGTGGGGAGTGAGGCATACCCACCAGCAACCCATAGGTAGTGTGGCATACCACCCTACAACCTGTGGGGAGTGTGGTGTACCCCCCAAAGAATCAGTGGAGTGTGAGGTGTACCCACCAACAACCTGTAAGGAAGGCTTAGGGTTAGTGTTAGGGTTTAGTTTGGGCTTTAGGGTTTAGGGTTTTGGTTAGGGTTAGGGTTATGGGTTAAAGTTATGGCTGTACTCCCAAACAACTCATGGGGAGTGAAGAGTATGAATCAACAACCTGTGGAGAGTTTGGCATACCCACCCGCAACCCATAGAGAGTGAGGCATACCCTTCTACAACCAATGGAGATTGAGGCGTATCCACCAACAATTTGTGCTGATTGAGGCATGCCCCCCAAGAACCTGTGGGAGTATGACCTACCTGACAACAACCTGTGGGGAGTGAGATGTACCCACCAACAACATGTGTGGAGTGAGGTGCACCTGACAACCCGTGGTCTGTGAGGCATACCCAGCAGCAACCTGTTTGGCTTAGGCTTAGGATTTGAGGTTAGGGTTAGGGTTAGGGTTCAGGTTGTGGGTTAAGGTGTGGGGCATACCCACTGACAACCTGTGGGGAGTGAGGCATACCAACCAAAAGCCTGTGGGTAGTGAGGTATACCCCAATACTGCCAATGGGAGTGAAATGTATCCTCTAACAACCAGTGGGTTGTGAGGTGTACCCATCAACAAAGCTTGGGGTGTCAGGCATATGCCCCAGGAACCTGTAGGGAATGGGGCATACCAGACAACAACCCATGGGGAGTGAGTCATTTCCCCCAACAACCTGTTCTGTTTTATGGTTAGGGTTAGGGTTGGGGTTTAAAGTTTATGGTTAGGGTTACAGTTAGGGTTATGGGATCAGGTTAGAGTTAGGGTTATGGGTTAGGTTTAGGGATGTGCCCCACAACAACCTGTGGAGAGTGTGACATACCCCCAAATAACCCATAGGGAGTTAAGCATACCCCCTAACAACCCGTAGTGAGTGAGGCATACCTTCCAATGACCCCTGGGAGTGAGGCATATCCACCAACATCTTGTGGGGATTGAAGTGTACCCTCCAATAACACGTGGAGAGTGAGAGGTCTTCCCCCAACAACCCTTTGGGAGTGAGGCATACCCCCAACAGCCTGTGGGGTGTGAGGTGTACCCACCAGCAACCTCTTAGTGTTAGGGTTATAGTTAGGGTTAGGGTTAGCTTTTAGGGTTTATGGTTTAGGGTCAGGGTTAGGTTTAGGGATAGGGGTTTGGGTTCAGGTCGAGTTAGGGTTAGTGCTATGGGTTAGTGTTGGGGACATACCTCCCTAACAACCAATCAGAGTGAGGCATACACCCCAACAACTCATGAGGTTTAAGGCATAAGAACCAAAAACCTGTTAGGGTGAGGGTTATGGTTAGACATTAGGATTTAGGGTTAGGGGTTAGTGTTAGGGTTAGTTGCTAGGGGTGAGGGTTGTGGATAGGGATAGAATTAGGGTTAGGGGTTAGGGGTTAGTATTTAGGGTTTAGGGTTTGGGGTTGGGGTTCAGATTAGGGTTAGGGTTAGGTGTTAAGGTTAGGTTAGTGTTAGGGGCGTAAACCCCATCAAACTGTGGTGAGTGAGGTGCACTCATCAACAACCTGAGGGGTGTGAGGCATACCCATGAACAAGGCATGGGTAGTGAGGCATACATCCAACAACCCATGCAGAGTGAGGTGTAGCCCCCACCAACTCATGGGTAGTGATGGGCACCCACCAACAACTTGTTAAGTTTAGGGTTAGGGTGAGCATTAGGGTTAGGGTTAGGGACTGGGTTTAGGGTGAGGGTTAGGGTTAGTGTTATGTGTTAAGGTTAGGGTTAGAGATTAAGGTTATGGTTTGGTTTAGGGTTAGGTGTTATGGTTAGCTTTAGTTTTAGGTGTATACCCCCCAAGAACCCATGGGAGTGAGCCATACCTGACAACATCCCATGGATAGTGAGGCATAACCTCCAATAACCCATGGCTAGTGTGGCGTATCCACTATCAACCTGTGGTGAGTTAGCCGTACCCACCAACAACCTATGGGGAGTGAAGCATTCCCCCGTGGGGAATGAGGCATAGCCACCAACAATCCGTGGGGGAGTGATGCATACCATCGAACAACCCATGAGGATTGAGGCATACTCAACAGCATCCCATGTGGAGTGTGGCTTACTCTCCAACAACCTGTGGGAAGTGAGGCATCCCCACCAACAACCTGTTAGGGTTGAGGTTAGGGTTAAGATTTAGAGTTAGAGTTAGGGTTAGGTTTAGGAGTCAGGGTTAAGGTTAGGGTTAGTATTAAGTTTAGGAGTTAGGGTTAGGGCCTTATACCCAAGTACCCTTAGGGAGTTTGGCATACACACAACAACCTGTAGGGAGTGAGGCGTCCCACCAACATCCCATGCAGAATGAGGTGTACCCAATAACAACCTGTGGGGTGTGTGGTATAACAACCAACAACCTGTAGGGTTAGGTTTAGGGATTAGGGTTAGGGGGTAGGGTTAGTGGCATACCCCCAACAATCCATGGGGTTTGAGGCATACCCACCAACAACCTGTTACTGTTAGGGTTAAGGTTTAGGGTTTAGAGTTTAGGGTTAGGTTTAGGGATTGGAGTTTGGGTCAAGGTTAGGACTTAGGGGTTAGGGTATGTGGCATACCCCCTAACAACCTATGGGGAATGAGACATACACCCCAGTAACCCGTAGGGTGTAAGGCGCAACAATGAACAACTTGTTAATGTTAGGGTTAGTGTAAGAGATTAGGGTTAGGGTTAAGGGTGTACCTGCAACAACCTGAGTGCTGTGAGGTGTACCCACCAACAACCTGTTAGTATTAGGGTTAAGGTGTAGGGTTCAAGGTTTGAGTTAGGGTTAGTTAGTGTTAGTGATATGGGTTAGAGTTAGGTTTAGGGGTTGGGGTGAGGGTTAAGGTTTGGGATAGGGTTAGGACAAGGATTATGGGTTGGGTTAGGGTTTAGTGTTTGGGGTTTTGTTTAGGCTTAGGGTTAGGGTTAGAGGTTAGAGTTATTGTTATGGGTTAGAGTTAGGAGCATACCCCTGATCAACCTGTGGTGAGTGAGGCGTACCCACCAACAGCTCATGGGGAGTTAGCTGTACCCCTCAGAAACGTGGGGTGTGATGTGTACCCATGAACAACCTGTTAGGCTTAGTGTTAGGGTTTAAGTTTTAGTGTTAGGGTTAGTGTTAGTGTTTTTAGGGTTTAGGGTTAGGGTTAGGGTTATGCTTAGGGGTTAGGTTTGTTTCATATCCCCAAAAACACATGCAGAGTGAGACGTATCCACCAACCACAATTGGGGAATGAGATGCACCCAATAACAACTCAATATGTGTGGAATGATGTGCACCCAACAATAACTCATGTGGTAGTGAGGGGTACCCCTCATGAAACTGCAGTTTTGGAGGCATAACCACCAACAACCTGTTAGGCTTAGAGTTTGGGGAGGTGTTAGGGTTGTATGTAGGGTTTAGGTTTTAGAGTTAGAGTTAGG
Source organism: Otolemur garnettii (assembly GCF_000181295.1). Taxonomy (NCBI): domain Eukaryota; kingdom Metazoa; phylum Chordata; class Mammalia; order Primates; family Galagidae; genus Otolemur; species Otolemur garnettii. The sequence continues at coordinate 9,494,995 of NW_003852473.1, forward strand.
GTAAATATTAGGGTTAGAGTTATGGTTAGGGATTTGGGTTAGTGTTAGTGTTGTGGATTGTGGTTAGGTGCATACCCACCAACAACCCATGGGGAATGAGGCATATCTTCTTAGAACCCCCTGGGGATTGTGGCATATCCCCCAACAACCAGTGGATAGTGAGGCATACCCACCAACAACCCGTGGGGAGTGAGTTGTACCCCCTAAAAACCTGTGGGGAGTGAGGCGTACTGGAAAACAGCCTGTGGTATAACCCCCCAACAACCTGTGGGTAGTGAGGTGTACCAGAAAACAACCCATGGGAAGTAAAGGTGTACCCACCAAAACTCGTGGTGAGTGGGCATACTCCCCACAACTAGTGACAATTTTGGGTTAGGGTTATGGTTAGATGTTAGGGATAGTGTTACGGTTAGGGTGAGGGTTATGGTTATGGGTAAAAGTTTGGGGTGTACTCCCAAACAACCCGTGGGGTATGGTATAGGAACAAACAACCTGGGTGGAATGAGGCATACCCACCAACAACCCGTGTGGAGTGAGGAGTACAAACCAACAACCTGTGGATAGTTAGGCATACCCATCAACAATCTGTGGGGAGTGAGGCATACCCCTCTACAACTAGTTGGGAGTGAAGTGTAGCCACCAACAACCTGTGGGGATTGAGGCAAACCCACCAACAACCCATGCTAATTGAGGTGTGCCCCTCAAGAACCACTTAGGATTGAGGATCATCCAACAACAACCTCTGGAATGTGAGGCATACTGAGCAACACCCAGTTAGGCTTAAGGTTAGGTTTTAGGATTTAGGGTTAGGGTTAGGATTTGGGGTTAGGATTAGGGTTTAGTGTTTAGTGTTAGTGTTATGGTTAGGGGTTACAGTTAGTGTTTGGGCTAGGGTTAGGATTAGCATTAGGGTTATGGTTTAGGGTTAGGGTTAGAGTTAGGGTTACAGGTTATGTTTAGGGTTCTACCCCCCAACAACCCATGGAGAGTGTGGCGTATCCCTTAAAAACCCATAGGGAGTATGATGTAACCCCTAAAAACTGTTTGGGAGTTAGGCCTATCCCCCAACAAACCCTGGGATTGAGGCATATCCACCAACATCTTGTTGGGATTGAGGCATACCCCCAAGCAACCCTGGTGTATTGAGGCTTAACCACCAACAAACCATGATGATTAAAACTTTCCCTCTAATAACCTGTGGGATGTGAGGACAGGAGGACCAGTTACTCCAGTAGTGTTTTTAAAGATAAGTGTGCCTTCTTCTTCAGGTCTAAATGGGCCTCTGTTGTCATATCGACTGGGCATCCATACTGACTCATTAACATAAATAGGTACTGTTGGCTCTAGCCAACTGACCCTCTCAATGAAGGAGAATTGGGGACATAACTCCAATAATGAAAATCCTGTGCTGAAGAAGGAGCAATCATAAGAGCTAATATAGCCATAAATAAATTTACAGGTGTTACCTTGCAGTATTTTTTAATTAAAATCAACATGGCTTGCCTTCCTATTTTCTGTAACTGTTTCACCATCCTGGAGTTCTGCTGGATGGTGTTTTTCTCTTTCTCTTGGTTTTCAAAGTTAGATTTTGAAGTCTTGTTACTGTGTTGTCCATCTCCTCAGACTGGAGTCTGATCTTCTTTCATGGTCTCCCCATTCAGATCAGGTTGATCAGGTTGTCTTAATTTCAAATTTTTATCTGGAACCCAAAGGTTATGCTTTCCTGTAGAGATACAGCCTCTACCCCAATGTATAACACTTGTTGGGCCCTGGAGTTCTGCTGGATGGTATTTTTCTCTTTCTCCTCCTGGTTTTCAAGGTTAGATTTTGAAGTCTTGTTACTGTGTTGTCCATCTCCTCAGACTGGAGTCTGCTCTTTCATGGTCTCCCTGTTCAGATCAAGTTGATCAGGTTGTCTTAATTTCAAATTTTTATCTAGAACCCAAAGGCTATGCTTTCCTGTAGAGATACAGCCTCTACCCCAATGTATAACACTTGCTGGGGTCCAATAATTGTTTAAAGGGTCTTCATAATAAACTGGCTGATTTAATGGTGGTGTTGTCACCATAACCCAATGTTTTTTTTTTAATTGAATGGTAACTATGTACATCAATGCACTTCTGGGGTACAGTGTGGAGTTTTCACATGCAATC
>NW_003852473.1:9499274-9503411 GCF_000181295.1 Otolemur garnettii
CTATACCAATTTTCTTAAGTGTTCTGATCATAAAAGGATGCTGGATGTTATCAAAAGCTTTTTCTGCATCAATTGAGAGAATCATGTGGTCTTTGTATTTAATTTGTTTATGTGATGAATTATATTTATAGATTTATGTATGTTGAAGCATCCTTGAAATCCTGGGTTAAAACCCACTTGGTCGTGGTGTATGATTTGTTTGATGTGTTGCTGGATTCTGTTGGTTAGGATCTGTTGAATATTTTTGCATCAATGTTCATTAGTGATATTAGTCTATAATTTTCTTTTCTTCTTGGGTCTTTTCCTGGTTTGGGGATCAAGGTTATGTTTGCTTCATAGAATGTGTTGGGTAGTATTCCATCTTTTTCTATATTTTGGAAAAGGTTAAGTAGTATAGGTACTAGTTCCCCTTTAAAGGTTTAGTAGAATTCTGATGTGACACCATCTGATCCTGGACTTTTCTTTATAGGAAGACTTTGTATAGTTGATGCTATTTCAGAACTTGATATAGGTCTATTCAACATTTCCACTTCATTCTTGCTGAGTCTTGGGAGGTGGGGGAACATATGGAGACTGTGTAAACACCACATGGCAGAGGTAGACAGTGTGCTCTGATTTTGTTTGCTTCTACCAGGATCGCAGCCCTCATGCCACCTGAACAAGGGTTTCCTTGGGTCAAGTTCAAATGGATTCTGTATTTTTAATAAATAATCATGTGCCTGAAAGTATCCCATTGCTTCTTATTATTCTTTTATTTGGGGAGAAGAAACATGAGCCTCCCCCCAAATTCTCAGCATCTTTGATTACTCAACTAATTCTTGCCATTTTCACTTCATCTACTAATTTAGACTGGGTTCTTGATAGGCAACTCCGACTTCCATAGTTATAAATGGAATTTATCACTGTTTGAAATTTTCTTTCAGCTCTTCCCTTCTGTGTGCTTCCCTGTCCCCCTTCCCCAACCTTCCTAGGAACACAAAGATAAAAAGAAAGACTCTATTCCCAACTGGCTTACAGTCTGCTTTTAAGAAATCAGACATGAAGATACATTATTGAAGCTTAGAGGCTGAAGTAGGCTCTGTAGTCAGACTGTCCTGGATTTCCTATTTCATGTGTAAACTTTAGGTAAATGGCTTAATTTCTTAAAGTTTGTTTTCTTCAGTAAAATGCAGGGTAATGTAGTAGTTTATTAGTGAAGGGAAAGTGTGAATACAAATGAAGCATTTTGCACAACATGGGCATATGATAAGTGTTCTGTGTATGTTAACTGTCATCACAGGTCACTGTCATCACGTGTTGGAAGTCACTGTGGAGACATATACTGTAGATGGATCAAAGGGGAAGAATTTACTAGGTCTCCTTGGTAGCTCAGGAGATAATACATGGGATGAGACTTGAGGACCAAGTAGGAGTTGGCTGTGGGAGCAGCTGTAAACAGAGAAGTCTATGTACCAGGCAGCACATATAAAGGCATGAAGATACATGTGAGCAGAGTTTATGAGTATTTATGGAGTGTATGTTGGGAGAATGATGGGTGGAAAGGAGGGAAGACATGGAAACAAAGCCATATATCTCACTCTGAAGAATTTTGAGCCATAAACAGGTTGGCATTTATAAAATATCACCCTGGTGGCAGAGTGAAGAATGGGTTGAAGGAAACTTAAATTAGCTTCTGAGTGATCAGAAGTGTCTAAAGTGAAGCATAGGGAGTGGGAAGAAAAGAAATGGCTATGGGGAATATATAGGATTTAGAATTAATCAGGCTTGCCATTTGTTGTATGTGGAAAAGTGGAGTAGATGATTTCCTTGGGTTTTTGATTTGCGTCTCTGAGATACTCTGAGTCAGGATGCTAAAGAGGAAGTAGGCTTTGGAGAATATAGTTCTCTTCTGGACATCTAGAATTTGTGATTCTTGGGGACTTCATGATGGCAATTCCTAGAGGGCAAGGGGACAGATATTCCTGGGATAGACCATGGGTTATATGCTGAAAATGAAAGCAAATAAATCTAATAAATAGGAAGTTGACAAATCAAAAGGTTGAAGTTTGTAAGGACAGTGTGGAATGAACAGGTGTAGTGACAATATAGAGAGCATGAATTTGTTAGAGATCGTGTCTGAGGAGAGAATATTGTGTTTGAGATTTCAGAGGCGGAGGGGTTCTAGACTCCGCAGTCAGGTCTGTGGTACAGGGGAGCACCCTCATCGTTAGTGTAGAGAAGCTTACAGTGTTGGCTGGGGCTTAATTCCAACAGGTTTGTGGGAGATTTGATATGAAGAAGCAGACGCAGGACCATATGATCATGTCCTTGGTGAGTGAAGGCTGTGCCAAGGAGGTCTGTAACGTCTGTGAGCAGGAAGGATGCTGGTGGGACTTCTATGTCATATGCTGTTCAAAGGTAGAGAGTGTTTTGCACAGGGTAGACTTTGAATCTCATCTGATTAGGGAGGGCCAGATAATAAAGCCACACTGAATGAGAGGGAATAGAGAAAGTCACCATTAAGGTTCAGTCCTCCCTTGACTAAATGATTGCATTGGGCTTTTCATCACCTTCTTGGGTTTGCCAGTTACTGGTCTCCAGTCCAGTGTCCTCAGTCTAGTCCAGTGGTTCTCAGTTCAGGGTTGTATTTCCCTCTAGTGGACACTTGGCAATGACTGAAGCTATTTTTGGCTGCCACAGTGCAGGGGAGGGGTGCAACTTGCATCTAGTGGGTAGACACCCTGGCCAATGCCAGGCATTGTGCCATTCACAGGACACCTCCCTCTCTCCCCCAGAAGTTACCCACTACCAGATGCCAGTCACAGTACCAGGGTTGGGAAACTTCAGGATGTACAAACATCTGATCACATCATTTTTCTAAATAAAACCTTTAATGATTTCTCTGTCAAAATAAAGTCCAAATTCTTTGTACCTCCGTGGCCTTCCTCCTACCATTCAACACTTTCCTGCTTCTGCAGCTCATGACTCACTTCCCTTTCTGCTATCCTGAAATCTTTTACCAGGCTGAAGCATTCCAGCTACACTTTCTCGTACCTCCAGGACTCTGTGGGCACTGCTGCTTCTGCTCCCAAATACCACTTCTCGGTTAAATTCCACTTTTTCATAGGATGCTGTTCAGAATTAGAAGCTATTCCCTCTGAGACACCTTCTTTAACCATCTAAACCTACATCTTCTCTCTCAAAGGACCTATTACATAGATTATAATTGGATTTTTACCCTGTCATGTCCAAATGTGAATTAGAGATTTTGTGTGAAGGTGTTCCCTTGAGCAAATCCAGTTCAGTGTAAAGCTGTATCCTTGTGTTTACCTGACAGGTATCTCAAGGGGCTAGGAGTGGGCTCTGGTCCTAGACTGGATTCTAATTCCATCTCCTCCACCTCCTTAAGACATTAAGAACATTTACCCACATTAACATTTTTCATGTGTAATATGTAATGTCTACCTCAGGGGTTATTTTGAACATTAAATGACTGGCAGATTGTGTTAGTCAATGATTACCGATTACAGTTTGTAATTATGGTCTTGTAAGTTCCTATCTTAGAACTTGATATGGCCTTTCAATAAATTTGCCTCAATTTTGGGAAGAGAGCCCTGCAAGGAAAGCCATGGTGGCTGAGTTAAGTGAATTGTCTTAAACGATCAGGGGTAGGGTGAGTGACTAGAAGTGGTGCTGGTGGTTATAAAGGAATAAGGAGTGTGTTTGTGGGGGGCAGACTGAGGGATGGGAACAGGAGACATAGAGGGTGAAGAGAATGAAATCTGTCCTCTGAAGTCTCATTTTGTCGCCCTCCATAGAGTACTGTGGCATCACAGCTCACAGCAACCTCCAGCTCTAGGGCTTAGGCAATTCTCTTGCCTCAGCCTCCCAAGTAGCTGGGACTACAGGTGCCTGCCGCAACACCCAGATATTTTTTTTGTTGCAGTTTGGCTGGGGCTGTGTTCGAACCCACCACCCTCGGTATATGGGGCCTGCGCCCTACCCCCTGAGCCACAGGCGCTGCCCCTAGGCATTTTTTTTTAAAGAGGCAGGATCTCATTATGTGCCGAGGATGGAGTCAAACTTTCAGCTCCAGTGATTCTCCTGCCTCAGCCTCTGAGTAGCTGGGGTTACAGGTGCCAGCCACCACATGTCGCT
>NW_003852473.1:9503523-9521183 GCF_000181295.1 Otolemur garnettii
ATATGATTTAGCAAATTTCTAATATGTGTTGCTGTCAGAGTGTCTTATTTCAGAAGGCAAAACAGGTGATCCCCCCATTATACTCAATTCAAGAATATAGTTGCAAAAGTACTGTAGTAATGGTAATTACTGTTACTCCCTTTCCCATGAAGTTGTCTGAACTCAGAGGGATGCTTCCCATCAGTACTTGTCTGGATTTTAGAATATTCACTAACCATCAAGTTAATTGAATGTTATCAAGATGAATCTGTTTTGAATGTTTGTTGATTTTATTCTGTAAGCACCTGCTTTCGAGTAACAGATTCCTAGTTGTCAAAGACCTTCTTTCCCTCCACTGTCAGTCTCAATGAGCTTCTCCTGGCCCCAGGGTTGTAATGTGACTAAGGTGAGCCCAAAGTATCCCATTCTGCAGGCCACAGCTGAGAGGTTAGAGACCAGGCACTAGCACAGCCAGAAGCAGTGAGTTCTGAGGGCTTCCTGAATCGACTGGTCTCAGGGCATCTCTCCCACTGGGTACCCAGTCTTCGTTGAACTTAACAGGAAGAGTTTCTGTCTCAGAGTCGAGCCACTCAGTTAAAAGCCACAGTGAGAGAGAGAGGAGTGAGAATGACTCCTGACGACTCGGCAGGAGCTGACAGAGTCTTTTCTGTGTTCACCTGTGGACTTCTGCTGTCACAGTCAATGCATTTAACAAACCTGAAGTAAGTTTAGTTTTACATCTGCTGGACTCAGATGCACTCTTTTTTTCTTATTTTTTTTAATTAAATAATAGCTGTGTACATTAATGTAATCATGGGGTACAATGTGCTAGTTTTACACACAATCTGAAATGCTTTCATCAAACTGGTCACATAGCCCTCATGGCATTTTCTTAGTTATTGTGTTAAGATATTTATATCCTACCCCTAGTAAATTTCACACGTACTGTAGTAAGATGTACTGTAGGTGTGGTCCCATTGGGAGACCAGATGCTCTCTTTTTAAGAAATATTTCTCGGGAAGCACCTGTGGCTCAAAAGGGTAGGGCGCCAGCCCCATATGCTGGAGGTGGTGGGTTCAAACCCAGCCCTGGCCAGAAAAAAAAAAAAAAAAATATATATATATATATATATATATATCTCCAGTGCTTTTATATTTATGGTATTTTTTCCCAAAGTTTAGATTAATAGGAGGGTACACATGATTAAGTTACATTGTTTGCATTGTAAGGTCAAAGCCAAGTTGTAATTGTGTCATTCACCCAGAAAACGTGCCACGTACTCAAGTATTGTTCCCTTTGGGTGGGAACTTTCCGAATCCTCTCACCCTTCTTGAATTTAATTTATTCTCTCCATGGGGCACACACTAGTTAATTTACTAGTTTCGGGTTAGTATTGAGCACATGTGATGCTAGTTTTTGCGTTCCTGTGCTCCTTTATTTAGGAGAGTGTTCTCCAGATCTACCATTTGTTTCCCTCACTTTAGGATTATGCTGTCTTAGATACTCATTTTGACTTTCACAACTGGTACTTTTTATCACCCGTTTGGCAAACTGCGTTGGGTGACTCAGAATTCATTTTGAATTTGTATGGTGGACTTTGATTCAGATGGCTCAGAACAGAGTATGGGGAAGGTTCTATTCCATCTGTGGATAGCTCCAACTGCCATGTATTGCCTTTAATCTAATTATAAGTAATGCATACACACTGAGGCGGTTTAAAAGCTTATAATTTCTGTTGTATGTACTATATATAGTATAATTTTTTAATTCATAAAAGTCTGAGTCATGACAGTATGAATATTTTTGTGTCCTGTCCAACAGTAATAAATTTTTCAAGGCCTCTTGGGGCATAAGAATAATTAGCTTTTTTATTTCAAAATATTAAGGGGGTGCAAATGTTTCTGTTACATGAATACCTTTTATAATGCATAAGTCAGGGCTTTTAGTGTGCCTGTTGTCCTAATAGTGTTCACTTTACCCACCTTTATATCTCTTTGGGTCTGTGTGTGCCCAATCATTAGAGATTGTGGTGTTTTTTTTTTCCATTCCTCAGATACTTCCCTTGGGACCATTGGCTACAGTTCTGTCCAAGTTGCTGTGAATGATATAATTTCATTCACTTTTATGGCTCAGTGGTAGTCCAGCATGTGTTTCTGTGTATGTATAAATATATATTTTCTTTATGTACTCATGAATTGATGACACTTAGGTTGAGTACACATCTTGCAGTTGTGCTGTGATAAACATTTAAGTGCAGATATCCCTTTGATAAAACAACTTCTTTTCTTTTGGGTAGATACCCAGTAGTGAGATTGCTGGGTCAACTGGTAAGTCTACATTTATTGTGTTAAGGAATCTCCACATTCAAAGGGTTGTACTAATTTGCTGTGCCACCAACAGCGTGTAAGAGTTCCTTTCTCACTGCATCCATGCCAGCATCTGTTATTTTTTGACTTTTTAATAATTACCATTCTGAAGGGATAAGATGATATATATCAGTGTGGTTTTAATTTCATTTTCCTGATGATTAGTGATATTTAACAATTCTTCATATGTTTGGCCATTTGTTTTTTGAGAAAGTTTTGTTCATGTCTTTTGCCCACTTTTTAATGGATTGTTTTTCTTGCTGATTTGAGTTCTTTGTAAAGTCTGAACATTAGTTCTTTATTGGATGTATCATTTGCTAAATTTTTCTTCCAATTTGTTGGTTGTCTATTTAATCTGTTGATTATTTCCTTTGCTGTGCAGAAGCTGTTTAATTCAGCATTCATGTCTTGATGTACATCACACATGTCTTTTAGTCTTTAGTTTGCAGCCCCTACACACCCCCACTTTCAGATAGAATTTTTTTTGTCACCCATAAAACAAGATTATTGACAAAACAAAGAAAAGTCTGGGCTCAGATAGCTTCAGTGATGAATGCTGTCAAATATTTAAAGAAGAAATAAAGCCAACTGTATACAACTGTATACAATATAAAGCTCTTTCAGGAAGTAGCAAAGGAAGGAATGTTGCCCAGATTATTTTATGAGACCAGAATTTCCCTGATACCAGAAATAGGTACAATCACTAGAAAACTATAGTTAGTATGCATGATGAAATAAATAAAATTTCTTAAACTACTGTAAATTTATTTCAGCAATATATACAAAGGAATACAGGGGTGGCTTAACATTTAAAAATCAAGTGATATATCAGAACCAAAATTTTGTTGATTCCAGGAAGGTAAAGTAGGCTTAACATTTGAAATTAAAAACATTTAATTTTTCATGTTAACAGAATATAGGAGATAAAGCATCTGATGATTCTCAGAAGAGATGATCAGAAAGCATTTGATAAAAGGCATCACCCATTCATAACAGTAACGCTCAAGAAATTGGAAGTCAACTTGCATAGTCAGAAAGGGCAATTACGAAAAACCTACCACAAATATCTTTAGATGGTGAAATGTTGAAGGTTTATCTTTTTAAGTTTGAGGATGAGAAAACGGTGCCACTGTAACAATTCTTCCTATCCAGTCTAGAAGATAAACACAAATTAGGAAAGACGTAACACTGCTGTTATTCATGAGGACATGATTATACACATAAAACTTCAAATATATTTATAGATAAATTATTTTTAAAAATTTTACATGGTTACTGAATACAAAATCAGTATATAAGCATCAATTATCAGTAAACAAACTTTTCAAGATACTTTAAAACTAATACTTTTGAAGCAGCATTTAACAAGCGAAATATATAAAAAGATACTGAATAACAATGGGCATGGCCTCTATGCAGAAAGCTATTGAACTGCAATGAGAAGAATTAGGAATGATTCAATATGCAAACAGATTCATCACACATCTGGGTTCGAAGCCTCAGTTATTTCACTTCTCTCCAAACTGACAGAGTTGATGAAATTCTAATCAACCCCCAAGTGTAAATGTGTACATGTGCGTATGTGTGCTTTAGTGTGATATAACAAATCGCCTCTAAGATTTATATTGGAAGGGCCCCTAATAAGCAAGATAATCTTTAAAAACAAAGTGGAAAGAATTAGTATCCCAGAAATCAAGATTTATAATGGAAAAGTAATCAGATATTGTAATATTTGTGCAAGGGGTACTCAAAAACCACGAGGACAGAACCATGTAATAGACTTTCAACCATTTCAATGGTAGATTAATGACAAAGGTGACATTGAAAAGCAGTGACACAGAGACTCTTAAATATATAGGATGAGTGAACTGGATAATCATATGAGAAAGATAATAAAGTATGATCTGTGTCTCACAAACTTAAAACTCCTGTGTAGGTTGGTTAGAGATTTAAATGGGAAAGACAAAGATCCTGGAAGGTATGAGAGCATCTTGTGTGCTGGTGGCACAGGTGAAGATGTTTAAACAGGGCACCTGATACACTAGTTGTACAGGAAAAGGCTGTTAATTTGGAGTACATTACCCATCAATCCATGAATGGATCAATAAATTGTGGTATATGTACACCATGGAATACTATGCAGCCATTAAGAAAGATGGAGACTTTACCTCCTTCATGTTTACATGGATGGAGCTAGAAAATATTCTTAGCAAAGTATCTCAAGAATGGAAGAAAAAGTATCCAATGTACTCAGCCCTACTATGAAGCTAATGTATAGCTTTCATAGGGAAGCTATAACCCAATTTTAGCCCAAGAATATGGGGAGAGGGAGGGAAGAGGAGGGGGGAGGATGGGTGGAGGGAGGGTGATTGGTGGGATCACGCCTATGGTTCATCCTATAAGGGTACATGAGAATCTCTCTAAATTTAAAATATAAATGTTTTAACACAATAACTAAGAAAAAGACATGAAGGCTATGTTAACAGTTGGATGAAAGTATTTCAAACTGTATATAGAAAAAACACACTGTACTCCATGATAGTATTAATGTACACTGCTATGATTTAACAAAAAAAAATTTGGAGTACATTAAAATAAATCATTAAAAGACTACAAAGAAAACAAGAGCTAGTTATCAGACTGTTCATATTTTCTTTCCTTTTTTCCCCCTGAGGATAATCTCTTTTATTTAAAGCCAACTGATCATAAATATTAATTTTATCTCTAAAATGCTTCTCACAGCAACACTTAGATTAGCATTTGATTAGATTAGCATTTGATAGACAATATACTATAACCTCATTAAGTTGACACATAAAACTAACTGTGACAGTGTATCTCTTGTTATCTTTGCACCATACACATCTTAAACTAAGTCTCCAAATAAAGATAATAACAAAGGCATATATCCGCATGATTTAACTATCCTGCACACAACTAAAACTGCACCAACCCTTTTTCTAGAAGAGGATTCAGAGTCTTTGGATGATGTTCACTCTTCTCCGTGATATCTTGCAACTTAAATCCAGTGATGTAATGTTAAATAGTATTAACACATCTTATGTTAGATGATAAGGGATAAGAGAGGAAAGAAAACAAAAATACTATACACATATTCATAGCAAAATAAAGAAGAAATACTCATAATAATTATAGTCCTTATTTCTGCAGAGTCATAACTAGGTATTTATAACTACTTTCTTTTTCTTTTTTTTATTAAGTCATAAACACAGAGATTATGTATACATTAATGCCTTTACGGGATACAATGTGCTAATTTTTTATATAATTTGGAATGCTTACATTAAACATTCACATTTTCTATTTTGAATGTTAATTTTTGGTAATTATTTTCTCTAAAAATTATGTTTTCTCTAATGTTACGCTAGTATCCTTTTTTTCTTTCTTTGCAGTTTTTGGCCAGGGCTGGGTTTGAACCTGCCACCTCTGGCATATGGGGCCAGCGCCCTACTCCTTTGAGCCACAGGCACGTCCTCCTATTTTAATGCCTGTAGTATCTGTATAATTTTTTTTTATTTATGACTTCAGTTATTTACATCTCTACTTGATTATAATTGTGAGAGATTTTAAATGTCAGCAGCTTTTGTAGAGGACCTCTTTACAGCACATTTTGTTACTACTCGTATCTGTTTACTACTTTTTCCCTAATTGAACTAAATTGCTGGGATTTCTTTTCCTTAAATTCTTGAGATGGATACCTAGCCTTGATTTTTCAGCCATTTATCTTATTACAAATACATGCTTTTAAACATAAAAATTGTTTTCTGTCTCCAAAGTTATTTTATTATCCTTCATTTTGAAAATATTTCTTCCTTTTTTTTTTTTTTATTTATTTTGGGTTCCCATGAAGGCACATATGATTAGGTTACATTATTTGTGTTTGTAAAGTCTGAAGTCTGAGCTATAGTTGAGTTCTTCACACAGGAAGTGTGCCATAAACCTCTGCCTTGTACTCAGTAGGTGGGAACTTTCCGAGCCCACTCCTCCTCCCCACCTTCTAGAATTTAACTGTGCTTTTCTCTAGCATGGGCCTGTAGTTTTTGATCTACTAGTTTCTTATTATACTGAGTACATGGGATGCTTCCTTTTCCATTCTCAAGATACTTAGGAGAATGTTCTCCATTTAGGTAAATACAAAAGATGCAAGGTCTCTATCACTTTGTATGACTAACTGGTATCCCATGGTATGCATATATCACAGTTTATTAATCCATTCAGGGACTGATTGCTTCTATATCTTTGGTGTTGCGAAATGATCTGCTCTCAACATTTCAGTGGAAATGTCCTTATGATAAAATGTTTTTTTTTTTCCTTCTGGATAGATAAATAGTAATGGCACTGGAGGATTGAATGGAAGGTCTACTTTCATTTCCTTGACGAGTCTTCATACTTTTTTCAAACAGTCTGTACTAGTTTGTAATCTACCAGCAGGGCATCAGTGTACCCCTCTCTCTAGACCCACACCAGCATTTGCAGCTTAGGGACCTCGTATTGTGGGCTTTTCTTATTGGCATTAGGTGATATCTCAAATATTTCTGTCATATTTCCTATTCTTTTTTTCTCCAAGTGCTTCATTCTAGATATTTCCCTTTGATCTCTTTTTGACTATACTAATTTTTTGTTTTTTGTTTTTGTTTTTGCAATTTTTGGCCAGGGCTGGGATTGAACCTGCTACCTCCGGCATATGGGGCTTACTCCTTTAAGCCACAGGCGCCGCCCAAATATACTAATTTTTTATTCAGTTGCTTCTAATCTACCATTAAATACTTCTAGTGAAGTTTTGACTTTGGTTATTTATCAGTTCTGAAATCCACAGTTTTAAAAATTGTGTCTAATAATATATTGAAAAATTACTATTTTGTCTTTTATCCTCTTGAAGTGTTTTAAGATGGCTGTTTAAAAACATGTGTCTAGGTGAGTTCTCACCTGATGGGCACAATAGGAAGGAGCATGACACACCTGCTGGGCGAGGGGCACGGCCCAAACTTGGACTCTACCTAACAAACACAAATAATGTGACCTAATCATCTGTACCCCTTGCTAAATTGAAATTTAAAAAAATAAAAAATAACATGGATGGATGGATCTTGGATCTGGAACATATTCTCCAAAGTAAAGTATCTCAAGAATGGAAGAAAAAGTATCCAATGTACTCAGTACTTCTATGAAACTAATTTATATTTAGTCACACTTTCTTATGAAAGATAGATCACAACTGTAGCCCAGGATGAAGGCGAGATTTGAAGTGGGAAAGGAGGGGAGGGAGGAGGTTTGATAGAGGGAGGGTAAAAGGTGGGACCAAACCTATGGAGCATATTGCAAGGGTACAAGTCACATCTATCAAGTATGGAACATAAATGTCTTAACACAATAATCAAGTAAATGAGGCAAAAGCTATGTTAATTAGTTTGATGTAAACACTCCAAATTGTATTAAAAAATCAACCCAATCATTGTACCCCACATATGCATAAATGTTATGATCTATGTGTCTATGACTTAACAAAAAAATTAATAAAAATATGTATCTAAGCTGGGCATTCTACTATGTGCCTGTAGTGCCAGCTTCTCTAAAGGCTGAGGTGGGATGATTCTTTGAGCCCAGGAGTTTGTGTCAGGTCTAGGCAGCATAGAAGGTCCCATCTCTCTCTCTCTCTCTCTCTCTCTCTCAGTGTGGCTAATAATAATCTCATGCCCCTGTGTTTCTCTTTCTATTGATTTGTTTCTCCATGTTATTGTATGCCATGTAGATGCCTAGGTTGCTATCACCTTTTCCAAGACAGGGTTTATGTTTATTTTTTGCCAGAGACCTGGGGCACTAACGTTACAGGACCATCTTGAATGGTGCTCAGGGATATAGATGAAGTTGAATTTCAGCCCCAGAAAACTTTCCCTTATCTGCTTCCAGTTCACCTCTACTATTGGTGGGATGGAATTTTGGATCCTTAAGGAAGGGCTGCTGGGAGGGTCAATCTCTCTTACAGGTCATAGTCCTTCATTCTTTTCTCCTGGTAAAATACCCACAGACTCTCACAGGGATCCTCAGGGGTGGGCTAAATACCCCAGGAGATCATTTCCATTTCATAGGTGTGTGTTCTTCCCTGGATTCTGGCTCATTAAAACTTTATTTATTTAGTGCTCCCTAACCCCCAGTGCCTATAAGTAGATTTTAAATGTATATAAAATCATTACCTCATCTATATAAAGCCATTCCCTCATGTATTATTTTTACAGCATACAAATTATAGCCAGCTACTTAGACTTGCAACACATCATGAACGAATTTTATGTGGCTTTTAATGAGATGTGATTTTAATGGCACTCAGTTACTCCATGCTGTGTATGTACCATAAGTTTTTATTCATACAATTTTTGGAGTTCTACATTTTTCCTTTTTTAAAAAACAATGTAAGTAACATTGGAATAAATATATTCCAGCACGTAAATATATTTGCATTATCCCTGACTTCCTCCTTAGGAAAAACTTCTGTAAGTAGAATTGTTGGTTCAGAAAGTTTCAGTCTGGAAATTCTTCTGATACTGAATTCTTCTTCGGAAAATTTGCACTGATTTGTAGTCTCCCTGGTAGTCATGTTAGTGGATCTTTATAACATAGTTAAGGAAACACGCCATTATGTTATTTTTAATACATTGACCACCACACTAGAAAAAAATCTTCCTTGCAGACATGGTATTTTATTAGGTCAAGATAGGTCAACAGAGGTGTGAGTTATATATGGCTCAAACCTAGTATAAGTTAAATAGAACTCCTGTGGCAGTTAATGTATTAAACGTTTTAGAGACCTCAGTTCATCTTGGGGTTTAGTATTCTTGATGTTATTTTATTCTTTTGCATTTGTCATTTTATTTATGTATTTACCCCTTTTATTAATTTTCAATTAAAATTATAACTGTATAGATTTGTGGGGTACAGTGTGATGATTTGATATACGATGTGGAATGCGTAAATTAAACTGATCGACATAGCTGTCACCTCACCTACTTTTTGTACTAAGACATTAAAATTTACTCTTACTTATTTTGAAATATACCCTTGTATTGTGCCCATCAGGTGAGAACCCATCAAATGCCCTCCCTCCTCCCACCAATCACCTTCCTCCTTTCCCCTCCCATCTCCACTCCTTCCTCATCTGTCCCCTTTGCTAGACTCTAGTTGGGTTTTATCATTAGTATGAGTGTGTATTTATGTATTGGTTTCATAATACTGTTGAATACATTGGATAATTGTTTTCCCATTCTTGAGATACTTTACTAAGAAAAATGTGTTCCAACTCCATCCAGGTAAACATAAACAATGTAAATGTCCATCTTTTTATTGCTGAATAGTATTCCATGGTTGTCACATCCCACCGCTGCCACCGCTTATCAGAGCCTGGGACTGGCCAGATCTCAGGCCCGGCTTAGGTAGGTTCCAGACGCAGACCCCCTAAGCTACCTTGCTCACGTCTCTTAGGTGCCTGAGGGCTATCTATTTTAGCTGGAGAGAGAGAATGTCTTAGAGAGAGTAAAGCCATCTTCTTTTGTTTGTTTGTTTGTTTTTAAAGCCGTCTTCTTAGAATAGATCTTAGTCTTTAGCAGAGTTTAGTGATCTTCAGCAGAGAGATGCCATGCTGGCGTTCTGCAGGTGGGAGAGGAGACAAAATCAGAGTAAGCAGGTCCATGATAGAATGCGCATGCTTCCAACTGCCTTCTCCTCCAGCCTAATAAAAGGCTGATCTCGTGCCTATCAACACAACAAGAGTAGAGACTGCCAATTCACCAATGCTGTCATCTCGCATCTCACGAGGTCTCATGCTTGTCAGGAGAGCTAAATCCCTCTCCATGCCCTTTCCACCAAAATGTTCCATTATTGAACTATACTGGTATTTCTTATAACTCTCACTCCTCCTAGCCACAGGCTATACAGGCTGGTACACCTAGTATACATATGCCACAACTTGTTAATCCACCCATGGGGTGATGGGAGTTTGGGTTGCTTCCATGACTTGGCAATTATGAATTGAGCTGCAATAAACACTACTAGGTATCTGCCAGAAGAGCAAAAATCAACTTACTGCATTTGTCACTTTAATACAACTTTTCACGTTTAAAATGCTTTTATTTAAAAGTAAATCAGAGATGCTCTCAGCAGTTACTTTTTTATGTTCTATGTATAGCTGTTTAAAGGGCTGTATTATGGAACTGTATGAAGATTGTGTCACAAATATAAATAGGTATGAAAATGATGGAATTGTTTTAAAAATCTATATTTACAAAAACATGCAGTATCATTATAGTTACATAAAACATTCAAAGGAAGTTTAGAAAATAATATACTCAGTGGGTATTATTGGGTTATGATACTGTTTAGTTACTTGTTTTACCTTCTTTACCTCAAAATAATTCTATGCTATTATTTGTTAATAATTAAATGATAAATGTAAATCAAAATATTGAGTCAAATTCAGTCTACTGTCAGCAGATCTACTTTTTTTTTGGGGGGGGTGGGCAGGGCTGGGTTTGAACCCATCACCTCTGGCATATGGGTCCAGCGCTGCCCAGTAGATCTACATTTTATGCGGCCAGTCATCTTTTAAATGGCTCAACTGAGTTGAACAGATAACTAAGTGGACTTTTCATAATTTCCCTAATATGTTTCTTGCCATCTAATCCAAAACTTATTTCTTATGCTTAGGAAAAAAATACAAGAAAATGAAAATTTGCTGTGTTAGTGAAAATATTTAAAAAAAAAAGATACATGGAACATAAAATAGAGTCAGGAATGAGTCTAATCAAAAACATACATTGTAGAACTCCACAACACGTGGCAAGTCAGCCACATACTTATTTCAAATTTTCTAATAGCCAAAACAAAAAGCAAATCTGATCTGCGTAGTTCATAATGTCCATAAGATTAAAAAACACACAAAGTATTAGTCAACTCATATTTAAGATAGAGCTATGAAGTTCTAACATCTTTATCTTTCAGAGCCTTCCTGCAGTAAATATTGTGTCCAGGAATGGGCAATTTTTTTTCTAATTTTTAAAATTATTTTAGAAATAGGGTTTTGCTATGTGGCCCCCTGGATGGACTTGAATTCCTAGGGTGCAGCTATCCTCAGCCTCCTGAGTATCTACCACTGAAGGTGTGTGCTGCTTGTTTTTGAGGTCAGTGTTACAAGATGTAGCGCCCTCTGCTGGCCGGAGACAGACTTTATCTATGCCATCTTGGGGTAGATTTGACACTACCCAAAATGGATGATGCAAACAACCAGGCACAGAATGGATGTGTCCAATGTGAGGTGGCACGCCTCCCTAATAGCTGGGACTTCAGGCGCCCATCACAATGCCTGGCTATTTTGTTGTTGTCGTTGTCGTTGTTGTTGTTGCACTTGTCATTGTTGCTTTAGCAGGGCTGAGCAGGGTTTGAATCTGCCTGTCACAGTGTATGTGGCCAGCGCCCTACCCTCTGAGCACCACCCAATAATTCTATTTTTAATATTTTGAGAACTGCCATATATTTTCTGTAGCAGCTTTAGTATTTTCTGTTACCACTAGTAGTTAACAAAGCTCTCCATTTCTTTACATTCTCACTAGCATGTATTTTCTGTTTTTTATTTTATAGCAGCTGACCTGTTGGACGTGAGGCAATATCTTGTAGTTTTGATTCATATTTCTGTGATACTGAGTGTCTTTTCATCTGCTTGTTTGGCCATTTGTGTGTCTTCTTTGCAACAACATCTACTGCCCATTTTAAAATCAAGTTATTTACTTTTTGTTGACTTACAGACGGGCTTTATATATATTCTGGGTATTAAATCCTTAACAGCCATGACAGGTGAGTATTTTCTCACATTCTGTGGGTTGCCTTTCACTTCGTTGATCGTGTTCTGTGCACAGAAGTTTTAAATTTTGATTTAGTTCAGTTTATTGCTTTTCACTTTCGTTGCTTGTGCATCATTACAAACATATTGCCAAAACCAGTGTCATAAAACTTTTCCTTATGTTTTCTTCTGAGAGTTTATAGTTTTAGTTCTTCTGTTCAGATAATTTGTGTAGATAATGTAATGACTTACTGGGTTTTAATGAAAGCAAGTCTCAAATGAAATTCTGTCAAAAACACAGATACTCATTAAACACACACAATTAGCAGATGCAAGAATCCACTCAAGCTTTCCAGAGGGGTCATAACCTTGCTACTTGAGTAGATGCTTGACCACAGTTTGTGTGAAAGGTTCATGTGATACAGACATGAAGAAGGCAGGTTTCCTTGCCTAGTTGTTGGCAACAGGCAAAGAGACATCATCCTAAACTCGTGGTTGGATGTAGCACTGACAGGGTTATGCCTTAATCTCATCCCTTGACTGAGTCTTCACCTTTTCACATACGGGAATGTTCTCTCCTGTTGTAGACAGTCTACTTACCCTGAATTCCTTCAGGTTCTCCAGTGAGACCAAATGCCTGACGTTAATCATGTTAATTAAATAAGCCACTACGCTCACCAATGAAAAGCCATTTCTGATATTCAACATGCTACATAGAGAAGCCTCTGGTGTTGATCAAGATATGAATGAATGGCTGAAAGATAGATGAATAACTAGAGTACTTGGCTGGGTCTGAAATGTGTCCCTTGAGATGCGATCCTAGCTAACTCTGGGAACCTGACCTCTCAGTTAAGGCCAATGACTGTTGCAAAATGTAAAGGTTAGACTAAGTGATCTAAATGGTGCATCTACAGTAAATAAATTACTAAGATAATAGCAACATCTGTCTATTGGTTTGACTCATTTTCTCTCTAGTTTTAATGATCATACCATGTTTTTTGTTTTCTGTCTTGTCCATACTGTTCTTCTCCCTGTGTTACTTTGTGTTGATCGGAGGTATTAGGGAAAGATACCCAAGTAGGGGAAATGCTGCAAACCTGGGGCATGAATATATTGAATATATATATCTTAAAATGATCCAACTTGTTATTCCTAAATCCTAATGAGATTTCTGAGGTGTTTATGGGTCTTTACATGGGGTCCTTGGTGAGATGTACAGTTTGATTCTTGGCTCTAGAGATCTTTATAATCCACCTTCTCAGTCTGTCCAGATTGCTATTTTGCATCTGGCAAAGCCTCTCTTGGCCAGAAGAGTTTTATCTAGTGCTTTCATTCTTGGCAGGTTGACTTACTTTTTCATGGTGTCTCTTCTGCTTTCCACACTAGACCCCAGATAAGTCAGTTTCCTGGGCTTTTTGTTGTTGAAAGCATAGATGCTCCTATTGCAGATTGGTGCCCAAGTACATGTGACCTTCCCACAGGTGTATAAATAATTCTTAAAAGAACATTATATTCAAATGAGTTTATAATGGTAGCTCAGAGTGTTCTCTGATTGTCTGGATGACCTGACTTTAGAATTCCCTGTAGTCCTACATAGCACCTCTCCCTCCAAAGAAAGAGACTTAGATTTGGGCAGTGCCTGTAGCTCAAAGGAGCAGGGTACTGGCCCCGTATACTGGAGGTGGTGGGTTCAAACACGCCCTGGCCAAAAACTGTAAAAAAAAAACAAGAAAGAGACTTAGATTTTACTATAGAAAAAGTGGAGATGAGTAGGCTTAATAAAAAAAAAAAACCAAAGACTGTGAACAAATGTGTATCTTAGTAATTTACACTGAATAGTATAAAATACTATTTTAATGTCTTATGTGGAAGCTTATGTGCAATTTAAAATACTTTACTTGCACATGAACTTTATGGCCACCCTATATGTGATTTACATAGGAATGATTTTGCCATATGTCAGTCAAGTTTTATTTTTTCATCATTGAATTTATAGCATTTAAACTTTTTTTTTTTTTATCTAGCGAGATCTATTTTACACATGGGCTACTGTTAGTCAACCCAAACACTTCCTGCATTACATAGACAGGCCACCTGGGCGGCCATCATCGTCGAAGCCTCCTGAAGAAGAACACAGGCCCATGGATACCACAGCAGGTAGGAGACCAGGACAGTGCATGAATGATCTGCAGGTGTGTAAGATGATGCATCTTTAAAACACTGCTTGCTGGGGGTAGTGAGTCTGTTTTTCTAAGTATTTTTTAGAGTATAATCTTCATATAAAGCAATTAAAATTGCACCACCAAGAGACTTGTTAAGTCAAAGATTCTTTTGCCTCACTTTCAGGATTGCTGAGTAAGAATTTTAGGGACAGAACATTGGAATTCTCCAACAATTATGATATCTACTAAAGTTGGAGAACTGCTACCACCAGACGTCCAGCAGGAGCCACTGCTGGAGACAGAAGCTCTACATCCTGTTTGGACTAAGAGAGCCCCAAAATGGAGGCATTTCTATCTGTCATCTTTGAAGGAGTGATGGCCAGCTTACCACGTCCCCTTGGATCTCTTCACTTTCATGTAGAGGATTTTTCTGTTGGTTTCTTTTGATGCTTTTCTTAATTCTTTCTTCATCTTCAGAGATAACAAGGAAAGACAAGGTAGAGAGTTTTATTAAATCTCAGTTTTAAGTAATTATTTTTTAATAGCATAGCATTCAGATGTGATCTATTTTCAATTTTAATTTTGGCTTCCTCTTTTCATTTCATTCTTTTTTTGTTGTTGCCGCTTTGGGCCAAGGCCGGGTTTGAACCTGCCACCTCCGGCATATGGGGCCGGCGCCCTACTCCTTGAGCTACAGGCACTACCCATCTTCTATTCATTTCTTTCATTGTCTGAAAGTATTTTGAGTTGCTGACTGGGAAGACAGCATGAGATAAGCATCCACTTTATTTGTAGCAGTTCAGGTGATCTCCAAGCCCAACGCTAGGAAAACTTTGTTGTTCAGAATAGAGAGTCATGATTATGTTACAAGGCTTTAGGGACTTTGGTTGCTTTTTCCCCTCATTTTGATGTTATAAATCCCCGACTTCTTGATTGATTGACCATGAATAAATATCGACTTTTCTGATGATGGGAGAAAAGTAAGTAAAAGGACATCATTGCTATTCATAGGATTCCCCCCCCACACACACAGGTTTTCCTAAATGGTAGAATAAGTAGTAAAGTTAAGAATTTTGATGTTTCTTTCTGATTGGCTTATAGAGAGGAAGAGCATCTTTAAAATCTTAATTTGGATTTATAGCAAAAGTGGATAACATGGGAGCCTGAAGTTTTGTCATCTTAGACAAATTTCCTAACTACTATACTCAGTTTTATCATTTGTGAAATGGTGATGAGCCCCAGGTTCTACCGCATAGGTGTATCTTAAGGATTGTATGACATTTTGTAAAGTATTAGCACTCAGAACGCAATACCTGGCTGACTGTATTTACTGTTATTATAATTATTGTTATTTCATGTTATCTTCCTCATGAGTTCCCTTCAAAACTAATCATCCAAGTAGATTTTTATTCCAGGCTCCTGCCTGGGGTCCAGTTACGGTAGCCTAGCCTCATATTTTTATTTCAGTCTCTAGAGCAGCAGTTCTCAACCTGTGTGTGACTACCCAAATGACCCTTTCACAGCGGTTGCCTAATATCAGATATTTACACTATGATTCATAACAGTAGCAAAAATTACAGTTAGGAAGTAGCAACGCAAATAAATTTATGGTTGGGGATTACCACAATGTGAGGAACTGTATTAAAGGGTTACAGCATTAGGAATTTTGAGGACCACTGCTCCAGAGGGATACATTTATGCCTTTCTTCTTTCCATCAATGCTATGAAAGGGGGCCTGCACTTGACCTTGAATCTCCCTTTTTTCAAACCCTGCCGTGTGTTCACTATGTGGGCTGTACTCCCTGTGAAACGTTCTATGTAGGACTCCAAGTTGATCATAACACAGAAAACAATTGATCTAAGACCAAGGCAGAGTTCCTTAAGGCAAAGGTTTTTAGAGATGAGAGATTTCTAACATCATAGCAACTGAAAAGAAAACAAGTGAGTGAAAGTACTTTTAGTTTTCAAAGAAAAGCACAGAACTAAATGTAATGATCCTATATATACATTGTTCTATTTGTTTATGTTGAAGATCATTTATTGGCACGAAATTCCCAGATGTAGTGTTAGTAAAATTAGTTAATTACCTGGCAATCCCTTTTAATGGTTCATATCCTGTGTTTTGCGTTGTAAATGAGGGTGATAATTTCATGTGTTTTGTTCCCTATTATATCTTCTTCACTTTTTCTAACTGAAACATTTATATTAAATACTAAAATTTTAGGGTACTCCAAAAAATATTATGTAACATTTTATGTTACTAGTTACTGGAGGGGCACCGATTAGAAGTTAATTGAAAGTGATAATCTGAATCTTAGTTTGGTAAACTGTGGTAGTTGGGATTGATACCAGGAAAGTTGTCACCTAGTTGTTTTTTTTTTTCCTTTATGATGTGATGTAGCTTGCAAGATGCTAGAGAAAGTAATTTTTAATGCAATAATTTGTCTCCTTTTAAAATATGCATTCTTGAAGAGGATGATGAGGTTAAGTAGAAAATAATTTCACTTGAGACTTGTCTTTCTTCAGTTGCCTTGTTGTAAACCCCAACAGTCATCAAGTATTCCTTGGTTCAAAGCAATTTAATGGTACTTTCTAACCATTTCCTGCTATGACTCCATGACATTCCTTTGGAAAGACATTTCCATAGGGCAGTCTCATTCCCAGAGAGCCAAACCATACTCTCTTCTAGTCAGTCAAGAGTGAGAATGTCAATATGCCAGGGAAAATCTTGCCTAGATTCTCCTGTTCTGTATAAATTGCAAACTTTAATAATATAATTAATAATAGCAATAAACTATTTGCAGTACACTTAACTGATGGCTACTTAACTATTGTGTAGTGACATGGTTAAAATGTGGTGTATGCAATGCATGGCTCCTTTCAATTTTAAGTTAAAGAGTTTGATGATGGGCGGTCCCTCTGGCTCAAAGGAGTAGGGCACTGGCCTCATGTACCAGAGGTGGTGGGTTCAAAACCCGGCCTCTGGCCAAAAAAAAAAAGAGAGTTTGATGACTTCTTTTTTCTTTTTAAAGAAGAGAGACTTACAGATTCAACTTCGAAAACTGAGAAAAATGTTTTCAGCTGTTACTAATTCTCTTGTCCAACTGATTCAGATTCCTGGTGCTCCCTCTTCTGCCTTGCTCAAGCATTATCTCACTTTGATTTTTCCATGATCTCTTCTGTGAAAGAGGTTTCTCTCCATCTTTGCATATTGATGAAGAAACTGACCTTTTATCATATGCATGTGGAGGCCAAGGTGAGGTCTGGGTGCCTCTCCTCACCAGGAGTAGAAGAAGGGCTGCAGTCTCC
>NW_003852473.1:9521303-9523717 GCF_000181295.1 Otolemur garnettii
GGGGGGGGGGGAGTTAGGAAGTAGTAATATGCTCCAAGGCAAAGGTCCTCAAACTTTTTAAACAGGGGGCCAGTTCACATCCCTCAGACCACTGAAGGGCTGGACTGCGGGCCCTGGAACTAGTCAGCTCCTAAGCAGGGCAGGCAGAGGCAGCAAAAACCCCTGGTGGGCCAGATAAATGTCCTAGGCAGGCTGCATGTGACCCATGGGCCGTAGTTTGAGGATGCATGCTCCAAGGGTTGGTGGAAGAGATTGATAAGCAAACCTTTCCATTTATCTTGTTTTGTCTTTATCTTGTCTCTTCATTTTCCTTTATCATACAGTACACCTACCCACCCACTCTGGGTATCCTGGTTCTGGAGTCCTATGACATTTTATGCACATCTCTGCCATTTGAATCATTTATAAAATATATTGTACTTGTATCTGCTTATGTGTACATGTCTTTCCTGTGGAGACCCAGCATTTCAAGATCATTTGGTTTTCTTGGAAAAAAACCTAAATAAATTAAAACTACTTAGCATATGAATGCAGGATTTGAGGGAAAGTTTTGTCTGTGTGCTAAAATGGTTCATGGGTTATTTTAGGGGCTCAATATTAAGTGTCAAAGGCCTTCAATAGACTTACACAAAAATCAAACCGTAATTAGCTTGAGTTTGCACCTTCATGGCGAACCAGAAGCAGGGTGTATAGCTGTGAATAGGGACTTGATCCTTGGATGTTTCTTTTCCGGGAAATCAAGTCCCTTATCTATGTTTGAACATGTGAATGGCTAAGAGAGTGAACAGGATTGAATTTAGAAAGATAACTTAAGTACAGAAAATCCTAGAAAAAAAACATATGGGAGAAAATCTGGTAGAAAGATGGTAGGAACGTTTTATATAGAAATTCTTAAAAAGAAAAAATCTGGTTATGTGCTGGCTGAATGAATTATAACTCACCATTGTTCCCAAAAAGATTTGAGCAGCTTATACATATCTAAGGCATACAAAAATTTACAAAGATACATAGATCAAAATAAAGAGATTTTAGGATAGAATAATACAAAGAAGCTGAGATAAGCTGTAGTAGAACACGGAAATGTATTACACAAGGATCTCCAAGTACAGTTGAACATCTAAGTTGACCACCCAAGGGACTGTAACCAACTGAGGTGGTTAAGGTAGGGAACCAGGCCTCTTGTACTGATGTGTACATGGGGTGCGTGTCTAGTCTATGCAAATTAGTCAACTTGAAGAGGTGGTCAGTGCAGGGAAGTGGTCAACTTTGGAGGTTATACTGTATTTAAAGGCAATTGGAAATTGACCTCTCAAGTTCAAAGCAGAATGGGGAATGTGAACAATTCTGTCTCATTCTCAAGTGTCCATGAAACTGGAAACAACCATCTTTCAGAGAAGCACGCACCTTGTCTGGCCACTAATATCTAGGAGAACTGTCTCTAATGGCTTCTAAGAAAAGACATTCTGTGTGATGTAATTACACATACTTATTTCTGTGTGTTGTGCAAATGTTTCATTTAACATATGTTTGACTGAGATAGTGCAGAAATTCGCTAAGGGGCCCAGAGACAGTTGGTAGCATTCTCTCTCTCTGAGCTTCTCGTTTAATCAAGGGATAAAATGTATTAGAATAGGTAGACGGTGTCTCCTACAGATAAATTCTCCATTTTCAGCATAGATAGACATAAATATAAGGTGGACATAAAATTTGCATGCAACTTACTATGGTAAACTATTTTAGATTGCACACAAACTTTATGTGCACCTGTATATGTGTGTGTGTCTCTCTATATATATTATAAATGTGGCCCACAGTTTCCCTTTAGCTAGATAAAGCCTGGATGTGCACTTGTTTTGTTGGCAATCAGGGGCAGATCCTCCATGCTAGTAAATAATCAAATAAGCATAACACAGCATTGGCCCCATTTAGGAAAATTAAAGTGTTTAACCCCAGCTTCATTTGTGAACGAACGTAGTACATCACAATTAAAAATACCTACCATTTATTAGCCAGCCAATCGTACGTCTTCCTATTTAAGTGATGTTTAATGAATTCTCTTTCAATTAAAATTGGCTAGATTTGAATCAAACTGATGTATACCATTAAAGAAACTGTAATTTAATAATTTTGTATAATTGTGCCTTCACTTAAAATGTAAAACTATTTATAGACCACTAAATTCACTTTCAGGAGGCATATTCTGTATATTTTAAATGGATGATTTAATTTATTTTCTATTTTCTCATATTAGCGGAAAGGCTTCCTGTCATTTTCTTTTTTTAAAATTATTACATTAATGCAAACATGGGGTACAGTGTAGTGTTTTCATATACATTTTGAAATACTTTCATCAAGCTGGTTCACATAAATTTCATGTCATTTGCATAGTCATTGTGTCAAAACATTTACATTCT
>NW_003852473.1:9525733-9526870 GCF_000181295.1 Otolemur garnettii
GACAAGCAGACCTCTAGGCTCTCAGACCGTAGCAATATTTGCATCTTTGGCAAAGTTCTAGGGGAAAAGATACAGACACTAGTCCCAGCCTTTGCCCAAAAAGGCCAGCAAAATATCACTCCCAGAGCCTCCAACCCAACTTCCTCCTACCAGCTCACCTAGCCAAGCAGAGTAAATCCAGGATGGGGCGAAGCCAGTGGAAAACTCTGTCATTTTCTTATTGTCCTTTCTCTATAAATACATAACTCATCCACGTATGCTTGGTCATGAGTCATAGGCTGATTTTGTGATGATAAATCACTCCTGAAACATTTGGAATTGCAGAGAACTCAGAATTTTATGCACAGACTTTTATGGGGTACCTTTAAAAATCAAGTCTTTAAAGTTTTATCAGGATTTTTTTTCTCCCTCTTTACTTCACAGTAATTTTTGAAAATTTCCAGTTTTCTTTTTCTTTTTTTCTGTTTCTGGCTGGGGCCGGGCTTGAACCCACCACCTCCAGTATATGGGGCTGGTGCCCTACTCCTTTGAGCCACAGGCACTGCTCAAAATTCCAGTTTCTTAATTTTAAGGATGAGTGGCGGAGGTGACAGTTTTAAATGTACCCTTGAGAGTGCTCTATCTTGGTTGCCCTTTAAAAATAACCATTCTGGCTTGGTGCCTGTGGCTCAAGTGGCTAAGGCGCCAGCCACATACATCTAAGGTGGTGGGTTTGAATCCAGCCCGGGCCCGTCAAACCACAATGAAGGCTACAACGAAAAAATAAAATAGCCAGGCATTGTGGCGGGCACCTGTAGTCCCAGCTACTTGGGAGGCGCAGGCAGGAGACTTACTGGAGCCCACAAGTTGGAGGTTGCTATGAGCTGTGATGCCACAGCACTCTACCCAGGGGGACAGCTTGAGGCTCTGTCTCAAATAAATAAATAAATAAATAAAAATAACCATTCTAGTTGGTGAATAGTTAAGGAGAGTGTTAGTCAGTCCCAGAGCTGGGTTTAAGGCTGCTCTCAAAACGGCCCTTGGTCCTGGGAGAAGGACAGTGTGAGTAACAGGTGCACTGGGGTCTGCATGACAGGTGATCACTTTTACTTAGGGAGCTCTGTGAATGTTGCAACTCAGCTGAGTTGTCCCATCCAC
>NW_003852473.1:9527214-9529167 GCF_000181295.1 Otolemur garnettii
GGCATATGGGGCCGGTGCCTTACTCCTCTGAGCCACAGGCGCCACCCTATCTCTCTATTTTGCAGCAGCATTTATTCTGTGCATTTCTTCCTTAAAATCTTGGCCCTCTGGAATCCCTGTCTTCCAGCTTCTGATTCCAAAGATAGAGTTTTGACATCTAAACTTTTCTTAGACATTTTAACATGAATTCAAGGAAATAAAAAGGTTGGAGAAGGAAGAATGAATTCAATTCATTTAACCTTTGAATTTTTGATTGATACATCTTCCTGCTAAATACTGTTTTCTAAATACATTGTTTGGTAAATTACACTTGTTCTTATTTATTACCAGAGCCCAGAGTTTGCTTTTTTGTGCTGATCACCAGGAGAAGGACTATAGTGAAAAGCTAGAAACATTTTGTACATTTGTAATGTAAAGAACTTAGTGTACGACCAGGAGATCCTTCAGACTGTTACCGCACTCTCTCTTAAACAGACAAAAGCAGAAGAAAAACTCTCTCCATTGGCCCAAGGCCAGTACTTGTCTTGAGTCTGTTGTATTCAGGGAGGATTCTGAATTATAGAAAAACAAGAGAAAGCAGGAGTTTGGATTTGCTTAACTATTAACTCTTTTTTTTTATTAAGTCATTTGTACATAGATCATAAATACATTTATGCCATTATGGAATTCAATGTGTTGATTATTTGTACAAATTGGAATGCTTACATCCTACTAATCAACATAGGCTTCACCTCATTTACCCAGTTCTAGCATTAAGACATTAGTGTTCTACACCTGATAGATCCAACTTGTACTTGCAATATGCTCCATAGGTGTGGCCCCCCTACCAACCCTCTCTCTATGGACCCACCCTCCCTCCCTTCCCCTCTCCCTCCCCTTCCCTCCTTCATCCTAGGCTATAGTTGTGTTTCATTTTTCATATGCAATTATGAGTGATTATAAATTGGTTTCACGGTAGTACTCAATTGGAAACTGAGTACACAGTACATTGGATATTTTTTTTCTATTAACTCTTGACTAGCTTTGCTCTTAAAGATTTTTACATAAATTTGGATTACTCTGCGTTCAGTTCAGAGTAGAGATTTGTCCGTATAATAAATAGAAAAGAATCCCTTTCTTTTTATTAGTGCAATCAAATGTAGTATTTGTCCAGAAAATTGGTGTCTTTTAAGGCCGCTTTGTTTATATTCTCTGGCCACTGTGACATCTCTTGGTAAGTGACAGCATCATGTATTCTCAGTGATTTTTGCTTTGAAAGATATCCTCCTTGCTGAGGTCAGGAAGTAGCTGAAGGCAAGGCAAGGCCTATATTGCCTCTTAGAAAACCATTACTCCCTCAGGACAGCCCTTTTCATGGTGGTACCCCCTTCATGGTCCGATCACTGTTTTGACCTTTCAGTTATTCTTTCATTCACTTCTGGAATTACTCAACAATGATATCAACCACCTGCTATGTGACTACCTAGATGTTGAGGCTACAAGAGGGTGGAGCATCAATAGAAATCCTTGCTTTCAGAGCTTACGTTTTGGAGTGGAGTACGGGACATATAAATAAGTAGGCAGACGAATGAATTACGAGCTGGTGTGATGGTCACTGTTAGGAAGAAGGTAAGGGCCAGGGCATGGGAGCATTGAGTAGTGGCTGGGGCTGTTTCTTTAGGGTCTCCAGAGAGGCTGGAGCAAAGTCCCAGGATAAGAGACCAAGGAAGGTGGACAGGCAGGTATCAGGAAAGAATGGTCCTCATCCTGGGAAGAGGCAACAGCTTCTGTGGCGTCGAGGCCCTGTGGAAGAAGGGTGACTGATGTTTTAGAGGACAGCAAGCTGGCCAACAGAGCATTGTGACTTACAGGCAGGGGTGGTCAGGCTCAGGATGACCGCAAGTGAGCCAGGCCAGGTGGGCCTCTGTGGACACTGAGACTCTCATCTGAATGAGGGGAAACTTACACTGTAGC
>NW_003852473.1:9529566-9531107 GCF_000181295.1 Otolemur garnettii
CTGTATCCTGAGTCTGGAATCTGGTCTGCATGCCAGTGTCGGGAGGGACGTGACAGGAGATAGAAACTCTCTTGTCTTTGCCTCGCCACCAACCATTTGCATTATGGGTACCAGGTTCCTCATCTCTCAATAGTGGTGTTCAGATCTAATCCACTTGAGATTCTTGGAAGCCCTTTTGTTTTTATTTTTAGCATTTTAAATTTCGTTTGTAAGCTTCACTGAGAAGAAAGTGCCGTCTGGCTTAAAAACAAACCAAAAAATCCAGGACTTGATGTTCCCTTGGTTTTCAGGTGGGATGAATTTGCAGTCTCTGGGAATCTCAAAGGACGCAAAGACTAAAGGAACAAAATCCCTTCAGAGTCTTTTATTCCTCAGTGCCTCTTGGTGACAGTGTTCATTATCTCCTTGTGAGATGGAAAGATAATTGTTATAGTCAGGTCCAGCTCTTGAGATTCCGTCCTTTTAAGATTCGTGGTATGGATGTTAGCTACGTGAATAAGGAGGAAAGGCCTTAAGGATTTCATGGCACAATGTAGAAAGTAGCGATTGAAAAAACAATTATAGTTGATGTGTAAAGACGGGCAAAAGACTATTCCGATGTTTAAAAATAATTAATGTTATGAGTGTTCATCCTTGTGTGTGTTCTCCATGCCAAAAGTAGTCATATCTTAATAGTCTAACAATATAGTGGCAGGAGACTAGATATTTTTGGTACTTATGGTTGAAGATATATTTCAGCGAACGTTTTATTTTCTGACTGAGGAAATAGGAAAATTTGTTCTTTAAGATATTGACTATCTACTTCCTCTCCAATCCAGAATCTCAATCTGCTGTTTTGGAATCTCCCAAAAAAAGTTCAGATGCTGCCCAGCAGGTAAGAAGATGTGGAATCTCCAAAAAAAGTTCAGGTGCTGCCCAGAAGGTAAGAAGATGTGGAATCTCCATCTCTTTTATTTATCTCAAAATTGTGACAGATTCTGTGATTTATCTTTCCGTCTGCCTGGTGGGGTGGCCTGCCTTTGTTTCCCTAAGCTTGCAGGGGAATCCAGGCAGAAGAGTATGACTGCTTCCATTTATATCTTGCAAAGAAAATCGTTCTTGAAGTGGAACTAAGTACACGCTTTTCAGAAGTTGTGTCCTATGTCCAAAGAGTGAGCCTGACAACAGCTAAATCCAGAAAACTGACCACTCTAGGGAGCAGTCAGCTGAGTTGTGCCTGGGCAAATAGTCCTAAGGATATAATCTTTTTTTTTTTTTTTTGAGATAGCGTCTCGCTTTGTCACCCAGGCCAGAGTGCAGTGGCATGATCATAACTCATGGCAGCTGGGCTCAAGTGGTCAACTTGGCTCAGCCTCCTGAGTATCTGTGACTACAGGCACACACCACCATGCCTGACTAATTTAAATTGGGGGTCGGGGTAGCAAGGAGGTCTCACTGTGTTGGACAGAATAATCTTGACCTCCTGGCCTCAAATGATCCTCCCACCTCAGCCTCACAGGTGTGAACCTGGCTGGATATGATCTTTTAAAAACTGTCAGAGC
>NW_003852473.1:9531171-9532245 GCF_000181295.1 Otolemur garnettii
GTCACAGCAACCTCAAACTCTTGTGTTTAAGTGATTCTCTTGCCTCAGCCTCCCAAGTAGCTGGTTCTACAGGCGCCCACCACAATGCCCAGTTATTTTTGGTTGTAGTTGTCATTATTTAACAGGCCCTGGCTGGACTTGAAGCCCCCAGCTTTGGTGTATGTGGCTGGCGCCCTACTCACTGAGCTATGGGTGCCGAGCCAAAACTGTCAGAGCTTTTTAAAAATCAGATGAGATTGTTAAATTGCAGTATAGATGAAACACTTGTTAGTGAATTAATCTATAAGTTAATTTCCATGGAACATTGTTTTTTCTGTTATTAAAGTCAAATTTTATATCTTTTATTCTTGTACTAAAATTGACTTTAAAAAAACAACAAAGGAAACGTTTGTATGGAATAGTAATTGTGGCTGGCAATTGCTCTTTTGGATATAAAATTGTTAAATGTATTGATATTTACTCCCAACTATGCTTTTGACAGTGATATAGTATTGGAAAGAAGTAAGAATTTTGAGGGTGCTCTAGGAGAAAATGAGAAGTCTCCTACCTGGGTTTTACATCTAGATCTATTTTTTGTTAGTATGTGATGACATATTTAGATTATCTATGGTGTCGTGTGCTTCTCTGTAAAATTAAAGATTTGATGATCTTTGAGAACTCTTCAAAGCATAAGATAACTTCCCGAAAAGGTGTGCTCCCCCGGTGGAGAAATATGTCCATAACATTGGCTGAGAATTTAATTTTATAGTTCATGGGAGCTTTTCACACAAAATATAGCTACACTGGCTACAGTAAGAGTATAGCTATTCTTAAGGATAATGTCATAAAATCCAAGTTTTCCCAGCTTACTTTTGTCATAAGAGACCTATATCCAACTGGGATCACTTGGACAGGGGCATGGTGGACTCAGCTGACAGTTATTTGATTAACAGCAATCATCAGCCAATAGTGAGTGAATAAGATGAAGAATGGTAAAAAGGTTAGAAAGGAAGGGTGGCACCTGTGGCTCAAAAGAGTAGAGCGCCAACCCCATATACCAGAGGTGGCAGGTTCAAACCCAGCCCTGGCAAAAAA
>NW_003852474.1:0-11653 GCF_000181295.1 Otolemur garnettii
TGGATGGAGCTGGAAAATGTTCTTCTTAGCAAAGTATCACAAGAATGGAAGAAAAAGTATCCAATGTACACACCCCTATTATGAAACTAATTTATACCTATTATATGAATGCTATAACCTAATAACAGCCTAAGAATATGCGGAGAGGCGAAGAGGGAATGGATGGAGGGAGGGGGATTAGAGGGATTCCTTCTGAGTTTTATCTTATAAGGGTACAAGTGAATCTTTCTAAGAGCAGAATGTGAACGTTTTAAAGTAATAACTAAGAAAATGACATGAAGGCTATGTTATCTAGTTTGATGGAAGTGTTTCAGATTGTGTGTGAAAACCCCACACTGTACCCCAGAAGTGCATTAATGTACATAGGTACCATTCAACAACAACAAAAAAAATTACGAGTTTGAGCATGATGGCTCACACTTGTAATCCTAGACCCTGGCAGGCCAAGGAGGGTGGAGGGTCCTGAGTTCCAGACCAGCCAGAACAAGAGTGAGACCCCTGTGTCTACTAAAAATAGAAAATTATCCAGGCATGGTGGTGGCCTATAGTCCCAGCTCCTCAGGAGCCTGAGGGAAGAGGATTGCTCAAGCTTGAGGGTTTGAGGTTGCTGTGAGCTGTGATGCCATGGCACTGTACTCTGGGCAACAGAGTGAGACTCTGTCTAAAAAACCCCAAAATTATGAAGCTTGAGATGTAGTTGATTTTTTAATGCAAATGGGATTATTCTGAGTTTATAACTGTAATTTTTGTTTTGACTCAGAATAAAAATTCTTTTTGATTACAAAAGTTTTTAGAGCAAACTGTTTAAAATTTTTCTTTCCCTTGATCATGGCTATAGATCTGATCATTGACTTTTAGGTTGCTTCATTTGTCAACAATTTCCAAAATGTTTTCCTAAAGTTTAATATTGACATCTGTTATAGCTCTATACTTATTCATTTAATGGCATTCTATGTTTCTTCCTCAGTGCATTTGCATAAAATTTAAATTACATTCTTTGGTGAAATGTGGGAGCCGTTCTAGTCTCTTTTTGCATTATTTGACTGAACTAGAAATAAATAACTTCCAGTTCCTTTTCCTTGCTGCTTTCTGAAAAAAAACCCCCCAAAACAAAAAAACAACCAACTTTTTGATTTATTGATCTATTGTATAATCCTTTTATTTTCAATTTCATTTAATTCTGCTCTAATTTTGGTTATTTCTTTTCTTCTGCTGGATTTGGGACTGGAATGTTCTTCCTTTTCCAGTTGCTTGAGATGTCCCATTAAGTTGTTAACTTCCACTCTTTCTGTTCTCTTGAGGAAGGCTTGCAATGCTATAAATTTCCCTCTTAGGACTGCCTTTGCAGTATCCCAGAGATGCTGATACCTCGTATCTTCATTGTCATTTTGTTCTAAAAATTTGGTCATTTTCTTCTTGATCTCGTCTCTGACCCATCTATCATTCAGCATAAGGTAATTTAGCTTCCATGTTTTTGTCTGCAGATTCCTGTTGTTACTGAGTTCAACTTTTATTCCATAATGGTCCAAGAAGATGCATGGAATAATTTCTATTCTTTTAAATTTACTGAGGTTAGACTTCTGACCTAAGATGTGATTGATTTTGGTGTATGTTCCATGGAATGATGAGAAAAATGTGTATGCAGTTTTGTTAGGATGAAATGTTCTGTAGATGTCCGTTAAATCCAAATGCTGCATGGTTACGTTTAAATCTAAAATTTCTTTGCTAAGCTTCTTTTTGGAGGATCTATCCAATACTACCAAAGGAGTATTAACATTTCCGGGTATGATGGAGCTGGGAGAGATTATGTTGCTCATGCCTGTTAGAGTATCTCTTATAAATTGAGGTGCATTCTGGTTGGGTGCATAGATATTGATAATTGAGATCTCATCATATTGACTATTACCCTTAACAAATATAAAACGGCCATCCTTATCCTTGCTTACTCTTGTTGATTTAAACCCTATTTTATCTGTGAATAAAATTGCAACACCTGCTTTTTTATGCTTTTGATTTGCCTGAAATATAGATGACCATCCCTTCACCCTGAGTCTATATTTAACTTTTAAGGTAAGATGTGATTCTTGAATACAGCAGATGTCTGGTCTGAGTTTCTGTATCCAATCAGCCAATCTGTGTGTGCCTCTTTAGGGGATTTCATAGTGATTGAAAGTATTGGTAAGCCTGGTAAAATTTTGGGTATCAAGTTGCTTGAAATTCCAGTGGACATTTTAAATCCTTTCGCCACTGTGGAAGTTGGAATTTGATCAATAGTTTCTGAGTGAGTTTACATTTGTGGTGGAGGATTGCACTAGTCATTATGGAGGCTAGGTTTGAGAATTTTCTGGAGATCTGGTTTAGTTATAGCAAATTTCTTCAACATGTGAATGTCATTAAGTATTTAATTTCTCCATCATAGATGAAATTCAGTTAAGCTGGATACAGGATCCTGGGTTGAAAGTTATTTTGTTTTAGGAGATTAGAAGTTGATGACCATCCTCTTCTAGCCTGAAAGGTTTCAGCTGAGAGATCTGCAGTCATCCTAATACTCTTCCCCTTGTAGGTTATGGTTTTCTTACGTCTAACTGCTTTCAGAATTTTCTCTTTCATCTTAACTTTAGTGAAGTTAATTATGATGTGTCTGGGGGATGTCTTGTTCGGGTTGAGTCATGCTAGGGTTCTCAAACTATCTGCTATCTGAATTTCAGAATCTCTTGGCATGTCTAGAAATTTCTCTTTCATAGTTCCATGGAGAAAAGCCTCTGTGTTTTGTGAAGCAACTTCATCACCTTCAGGGATTCCTACAAGGCTAATATTAGTTTTCTGCCAATTATCGCAGAGCTCTCTGAGAGAAAGTTTCGGTTTTGCTCTCCATTTCTCTTCATCTTTGAGCCCTTGGGCATGTTCAAAAGCTTTGTCTTCAGTGTCAGAAATCCTTTCTTCTGCCTGCTCCATTCTGTTACTGAGGGATTCTACCACATTTTTTCAGATCTTTGAGGGCTGCAAACTCTTGCCTAAATGTTTCAAAATCTTTGGTCACTTATTCTTTGAAATTCTTGAATTCTTGAGACATCTTTTGAATAATTTCTTGAAATTCTAATTCCCTCCTTTCTTCCATTTTGTTAATCTTATTTGCCATCCAGATTCTAAACTTAATTTCTGACATCTCAGCCATCTGTTTCTGGATGGGATCTTCAATTGCATCTGCCCCATCCTTCCTTGGAGGAGTTGATCTACTCTGGTTGTTCATGTTGTCTGAATTTTTCTGCTGATTCTGCCCCATGCTGAATTTACACTATTTGGAGTCCATCCCAGAATGTTCCTTCAGTGGCTGCTATCAGAGAAGATGCTGGCTTCCTCTGGATATCCAGAAGGGGGCATGTCTGTCCCCCAAAGCCTCAGAGGTGTGAGCCTTATTATTCCTGCTGCTGTGGCTGCTGCTCTTTGCCTTGGTGTACCACTGCTCTAGTATGGTTCTTTCTCAATTGACTGTCCTCTTGCAGTTTTTGGGCACCCAGGGCCTGGTTAAGTTGGCAGGAGCAGTGGGCAATCCACCTGCTACCAGGGGAGCACGGTGCCCAAGCAAATATGCAGCAGGTCTCTGGAAGCTCGGGGCCTTCAAGGGTGGTGGGAGCTGTGGGGAATCCATTTGCCACCAGGGGAGTGTGGGGCTCAAGCAAGCAGGCAGCAGGTCTCTGGCTATCTGGTGCCTAGGGCCCAGTGAGGGTGGCGGGAGCAGTGGGGAATCCACCTGCCACCAGGGGAGTGTGGGGCTCAAGCAAGCAGGCAGCAAGTCTCTGGCTATCTGGGGCTTAAGGCCCAGTGAGTGTGGTGGGAGCAGCGGGGAATCCACCTGCCACTGGGGTAACATGGGACTGTAGCAGTTCTCTGGCTTCAGGGCCAGGACAGGGCACTTCGTCCCGCAGGGGTGGGGGAGATGCTGCTCTTGGACCTCCCCTCACTATCTCTGCAGGCAACGGGGGATGGGTGAACTGGAAATTCAAAATGGCAGTGAAAATGTTAGTTTGATTTTTCTGCCTGTTGAGAGAGTGTTCGGAATCTCAGCAGAGTCACTCTAGGGGAGTAGACCCCACTTCCTGTAGCTCTCACACATGAGGTAAGATAACAGGTCCTCAGTTCACCACTCGCCTGTAGAAAACTCACAGGAGCAGACGAAGAGAAAATAAAGAGAAAAACACAACATTCTTGGGAGAAGGGATGGACACTTTTCCTTGGGATGAATTATGTACCTGTAGATTATTTTCTTGGAGTCGCAACTTGCCTCAGCAGAAGTGTCCTGCAGATATCGCTCTTCTCACTCCACTGAGCTCCTAGTCTTCAACTTTGTTGGGTAATTTCTGGACATTATGCTTCTGTAGTTAATAATGAGGTATCATATTCCTGAAAATCACTGAGAATAAAGTTTAAGTGTTCTCGCACAAAAAATAAGTGAGGTAAGGCAGAAGTTAACTAGTTTGATTTAGCCATTGCACAATGTATACATGTTTTAAAACATAGTGTCATACATATTTGCAATTAAAACTTAATTAACTAAAAAACTTAAAAATACAATAAAAACTTTATGCTTTATCTATGATGTTAGAGAGTTTAAATAATGTTTCCTAGTGTGAGTCTCTTTGGATTTATACTAGTTGAATATTCTATGCCTAGTTTGTTAAGTGTTGTTATCATGAAAAGATGTTGAGTTTACCCAAATGCTTTTTTTACATTCCTTGAAATGTTCATTTAATTTCCCCCTGCCCCCTTATTCTATTAATGTATATAAGACATGGATTGGTTTTCATATATTGAATGATCCTTGAATCTTGGGGTAATCTCAATTGGCCATTAATATAATCCTTTTTAATATGTTGCTAGATTCAACTTTCCTAGTGTTTGTCGAGGATGTTTGCATCAATATTCATAAAGGATATTAGTCTGTAGTTTTATTTTCTTATGATGTGTTCATATGTTCATGTATGGAAGACAGGGACTAAGGAAGTGTTTCATTACTAGGAGGAAGGCCCCTGAATCCTTGGAGTTATGCTGTATATACCTAGTTATTCTTCAGACAGATCTTAGAGTCATTTACTTGGTTGAATGTCCATGAAGGGGAACAGAACACCCAAACAGAGCAAGAGCAAGAGTCAGCCAACTGTAGGGTACTTTTGCAAATATAAATAAATAAAAAAAGAAAGAAAAAAAGAAAAGAAAAGCCACCTGCTTTTGCAAATAAAGTTTTCCTGGAACACACCCACCTTCATTCATATTGTCTTATCTAGACTGCTTTCACACTGCACTTGGAGAGTTCAAAATTGCAACCAAGACCTTATGGTTTATAAAGTGTAAAATTTTACCTACATTACACTTTATAGAAAAGGTTGCTTACCCCTGACCCTGACATTTGAGGACTATTAGACGTGAGTCAAACCCGACATTGATATCTAAAGACCTAAAGGATCATCATGGCCCTCTGTTAGAGCAGGACCTTCTGGGGCTATGTGCTGATTAGAGCACTCG
This sequence comes from Otolemur garnettii, assembly GCF_000181295.1. Taxonomy (NCBI): domain Eukaryota; kingdom Metazoa; phylum Chordata; class Mammalia; order Primates; family Galagidae; genus Otolemur; species Otolemur garnettii. The sequence goes on from NW_003852474.1 coordinate 5,521, forward strand.
CTCAATCATAGGTAAATTTTGCAGAGCAACACAGTGTTCCTTTCCATGGTTCCTGAATCTATACTTGGCCATTAGAGTAACACCTATATTGGGCTCTTGTTCTGTGCATAAGAGGGCCAAGTAGAAGCTGCTGAAGCTGGCCCACATCACCTAGATCATGAATGATAGTCAATTGGTAGCAGTATTGCATGTTGTAGGACACTGGAGCTGGGTGGCAGAGCTGAGTGCAATTTTTAAAGATCTTAAGCTTATGGCAGAGTGGGGAGTGGCAGCGATTTTGAGCAGGTTTCCTTTTGATGCCTTCAGTGCAATCTCTTCCAAAGCAGAGTGAATGCTAGGGGAGTGCTAGGGACCACCACAAGTTGAACCAGGCAATCACCCTAATGGCAGCTGCTGCTCCAGATGCACTGTTGTTGGAGTGGATTGACTCTGCCTGGGTACATGCTGTACCTCAAAGAATGTGCCCTTTCCCTTCTGATCAGAACAGAGACCTTATTAGCATTCAGGTGGAAAGAACAATGTCTAGTGGCAGTTCTGTGCCAGGATCATGTTTAGTCTCCTCACCTTTGGTCACATAATGACCAAAGGAATCTGGTCACACTGCCAAACACCAGCTGATCCATTGTGTCAAGATGTCATGCTTATTGGGTAGGATGAGCAAGAAGCTGTGGGTCTCAGAAGACACGTGCTCTCCAGAGGGTGTGTGGGAGAGATAATTCCCCAGGAAATTCAGGGCCCTGACACTTTAGTAAGGTTTTAAGGTTTAGAAGTCAGGAGAATGCTGGAATGTTACCTCCCAGGTAAGGCAAATGGTTGCTGCAGCTTGTGTCTCCAGACAGAGCCTGTTGTTAATAGGTCAGGCAATCTACCTGCTAAAATTTACAGATTCTATGGTGCTAGGAGTGTGAGTAGTGGGTACAGATGCAGTGGGAGAGTCACAGCAGAGGATCTGGGGTTGTAAGTACTTCCATGCACTGGGGAATTCTCCCTCATGGACAATAGCAGACACTTGGAATTGGGCACTCTCTGTTGTGTGTGCCAAACTCACCCAGTGTGAGTGCATGCGTCCTGCAGCAACCCTTTCTACTTTTGAAATGGCATATTCAAGCTCAAGGCTGTGCAGAACCACACGGCATTATTCAATTAGAACAAATCTGGGCTTAGGTAAAGAGAGCCTCAGTGGAACATGTTCTAGGAAGAAAAGAGGATAGTTGCCCAGCCTGGACATGAGATTGGGAAGATGGAGAGGGGTTTTTATATTCTGGGGAGAGGCAGGAAGACTAGAAACCAGGCTGGGCCAGTGGCCCCTGACTCTCTCTGGAGGTCAGCTGACATTTAGAAGGGCTTTGGAGAGGTCACTGAGTCTTTGACTCAGACTGAGGGTGAACTGAAGTTTGGTCACTCATTTTGTTCTGTATGATCAGTGGGAACCACTAGCTCATTAAAATCATTCATGAGGCAGAGGATGGGAGTATAGAGGATCTGCATCTGGCTTTGTCTCAAACAACAGCATTATTCATAAATCATATTTAAGCTATGTGGGGAAAGGTGGTTCTGCTTGCTAAGCCATTTCTTGGAGGACAAAAGGTGGAAAGATTTCTTTGACTTTCCTTGATGTCAGAACACAGGACCCGAGGAAAGTTCACCTTCATCAGTGCCCATGAGTAAGCTGATGAGGAGGGGCCCTGCCCCATGGCTGTTCCAGGCTCCTGGCCTCCGTTTGCACCTGTGGTCATTTGCAAGGTCGGTGTGGGAGGGGCCCTGCACAACCAGCTGAGGTGAGGACAAAGCCCATAGCTGGCGTATGAATTATTCACCCCGGAAAGTAAACATAGGCCAAAATGTGCAAGGGCTGCCTGAAGTTGCAACCTCAGCAGTCCTTTAAGGACAGGACAGGGAAGTTCATTACTGAGTCTAACCTGTGAGTACTGTCCCTGTTCCCCTGCATTCTGTAGAAGGAAAGGTGACTGGAGATGATTATCAGTAGTGTAGCTGTCTGGGAGCAGAAGTGGCAGGAACTATGAAGATTTTGTACATACTCTGCTAATGTCCACCACAAAACATCTATCAGGGAAGAGGCTCTGAACTTTCAGGGAGACAGAGGCCAGTCACCCCATGCCTTGCATGGTGAGCCCAAAACTCATAGTGGCAGAGAAGGAGTGTGTACACAAACTGACAGGTAGGATGCCTACTGACCATTGATGACATAGCTATGGTCTACTCTGAGTGGCCAGCCTGCAAAAAATAGGGACCAATAATCCTGGAAGAGAGCAACTGGCCACTTGGCCACCACAGGCCTCCTTCCATCCTGAAAGGATCTCTGGCTCATTCTTACAGGGAAAGACAGCTATTATAGGCATGGAATCATGTAAAGTATGCTAGCTATGTTCGTGTACCTGAGACAGTGGTGATCCGTGGCTCTCTTTTGCACTTACTGTGCCTTTAAGGAGCAACTGTGGAAATCTCCTCCCTGGATCACCAGGTAAATGAGGTTTTAGTTCAGGGAGTTGGGTTACCAGCTGGGTGGAGGCAGTGGGGTGGTGGCTGGAGGAGAAACTCCAGGGCCACCTCTCAGTTGGCTTGGACTCCCTGTGCTCAGTCTCTCTCTTCCTCATAGGACCTAGGGACAAACTGCTTTTCTTTCTTAAAGATCTCATCATCTACTCTATGCCTTCAAATATGTTTTCCCTCAAATATGGCTAGAAAATGGGATCCTATTCCTCTTTTGCTTTATTACTTTAATGAAGTAGGGACAGTAATTGCCAACACAGGGAGATTACTTTGTTCTGTGCATTAGGATTTCTGTATATGGTTCCTGGTTAATGTTTGAGAAGACAGTTATACCATCCTGTTCAATTTCACTCAAATTATTTCTGAGTTTAAAACTCTGGAAATCTCTCCATTTTCTTGACATGCTCCTTGCTTTCTTGGGGACAAGTAAGTCCCTTGTCTCTATTGGGCCAGTAGCTTCTCTGAGGCTCCCTGTCCAGCTGGCAGCCACCCCAGCAGTGATGCATCTCAGAACCATCCCTTTAATAAGATAATCATTATTGGTTATATAGAAAGCCAGGTCTTCAGTGGAGCATGGTTGAAGCCCTGAATTTATAATAAATCTGAGGTAATACATATTGTTAGTGATATAAAAAAGTCTCATTAAGGGAAATGGCAATCCAAAGTCCTAAATGCTTTTGTACCAAATCTTAAGCAGTTTTATTCATATCATCAAAAGATTTTTCAGTGGCACTCACTGCTGGATTTTTTTAAAGTCAGGCTTTATTGCTTAAAAAATAAAGTACAGGCTCGGCGCCTGTGGCTCAAGTGGCTAGGGCACCAGCCACATACACCTAAGGTGGCAGGTTCGAATCCAGCCTGGGCCCACCAAACAACAATGACAGCTGCAACCAAAAAATAGCCAGGCATTGTGGCGGGCGCCTGTGGTCCCAGCTACTTGGGAGGCTGAGGCAGGAGACTCGCTTGAGCCCAGGAGTTGGAGGTTGCTGTGAGCTGTGATGTCACAGCACTCTACCCAGGGGACAGCTTGAGGCTCTGTCTCAAAAAAAAAAAAAAATGAGGTACAAATTAAATTTGGGAAAATTAATCCTGCTCTCTGTTTGATTTGTTGTTTTCAGAAGCATTTTATGTATATACACATTATTTTTCTATTAATAAGTTGTGATTCTGAAATTTACTTATTAGCCTTTCCCTCTTATAAGAAATATTTTATACACAAAAGCTCCATGACTGAGTACAGTCCTTTCTCTAAATAACTGGTCTCATTATAACTACCTGTTATTTTGTTGTGACATCCATATAAGATCACACATGAGAATGCACGATTCAATTGTTTATTCATACTTTATCTGTCATTTACAATAAAACATACCTGTATTTTAAAAATCCCCACAATGCCAGCCTCTGCTGTCCATCTTATTTTATTTACTATAGTAACAAGGTTAGCTGGCATTTTAAATCATGTTCAGTATTGCACCAGACTAGCCAAGTCCCTGGGCACAGGAACTGAATGCTAATGAGTTCCCCCCTCCACCACACCTACCCACCCAAAAGGATAAAAAGCAGGGTACTAGGCCTGGTCTCTGTCTGATTTTGTTCTTCTTAGATCTCTGTGCAGAAGGGCAGTGTGGCCCCTGCCATCTTCTTCTCATAATGCTCATCAAATTTCTCATTCATAGCCACAGTAAAATAGTTCTTCCAGTCTCCAGGCATCCCTGTAGGAGAGCAAAGAAGTTCACGGATGGTCCCTCAGCCTCACTCCACCTGATCTTCCCACTACAAAGCCCACAGCATGCCCATTCTACTTCTTCAAATTTCACAGCCCCCACTGAGGCACCCCACCCGGGCTGGAGCATTCTGCTTCCTAGCACAATTGGGAAGAAGACTTCCTAATCTGAAGTCTGCAACTAGGTACCACTTCCTTGAGGAATTCATACACTGCCCCTCAGGGACGGTGAAAGATCTGACAATGATCTCACTAATGAAGGTGTTACTTGTCCGGTGAAATTAAAGACACTCTTATCATCACAGCTGGCATTTGGATAACAGTGCCAAATGGTACACCTGGGCAGACCAAGGCAGACCTGGGGGAATGTTTACCTCACTTCTCCTAGGGTTTTGTTCCTACTGGGTTTCTATCCCCTGGCAAGAAGATTATTATGAAGAATAATGAACACTAATATTAAATTCTAGACTTTACCTTGCAACCAATGAAATAGAATATTCAGAATGGGTGAATGGTTCCTTAAAGTGATTTTGTTCCATTCAGGTGAGCTGTTATTTGGGGCCCCCCAGGATTTCCCACTTTCCTTTCTTATCATTAATTGTTGTATCTATTGCTCTTTTTTTTGCTGGACTATTAATCTCTTGAATGCAGAAATAAAGTCTGTTTTATTCATTCATGCACTTGCTTGCTCATTCACTAGACAGATGTTCATTGAGTTCCTATAAGGTAGGAAGTCCTATACTAGGTACCAGTGGAATAAAACTGAATACCACATTCTCCTCTGGACACTCCGTAGTCTTACTGCAAAGATAAATGTAAGAATAAATAGTTAAAAATCTAAGTACTAAGTGCTAATCTAGAGCTCTGAACAAAACCAGTGAAGAATCAAAGGAGAAAGTGTTCAATACTGCTCAGAGGATGCAAGAGCCTTCAGGGAGGAGGCTATAGTTGTCCTGGGTTTCATATTCACAAAGGGTGGTGGTCCTCATAGCAAAGGGCACCATCAGCATTGCCTGAGAATATGTGAGAAAGGTGAAGTCTCAGACCACTTCCCAACCTACTCAGTGAGACTCTCTGGGAGTGGGGACCAGCAGTCAGTGTGCTAGCAAGGCCTACAGGAGATTCTGATGTGACTCAAGTGTGAGAAGTCCCAGCATGTGTTTCTCCAAACAGGGAGGGTGAAGGGAGAAGAAACTCTCAATTTGACTGGATTATGTCACTTTTTCCAGAAAAATGAGTTTAAATTTATTTTTGCACATATGACACAATATTTTTGGAATTGAATTAAATTACAAAAATGTCACTAACCTTTCCTCAAGAATTTTGAGATGGTGTGATCAAATATGTTGGAAGGCACAGCGGTTTGGTTTGTCATGGGATTTTTGCTCATTACTTCAAATGAGGTGTGGTGGATGATCTTATTTATAATGTCCTCTGACAACGTTTTCTCCAAGAAGTCTAACACCTTGTAGATCTCACATTTTGGATTCTGTCAATGGAGGAAAATGGCATTATGAAGAGGGTGAAGAAGGAAGAGCTTGGCCAACTCAAGAGACAGCCTGTTGTCTGCCTCCTGAGGAGGCAGAGTTAGGTCTCACCCACCTTAGTGCCACTTACCTTTTTTATGTCCTCATAGAAGAGATAGAGGATCTGGTGTTTGTCCTTTGCATCCCACCACCCCTTCACGTGGTCATACCAGGACCCATAAGCCACTGGAAGAGGTAGGAGCTCTGTTAGTTTTCAATACCAGGCCAAACCCAAGGCAATGAGATAATTTAATGTTTCTGGAAAATAACTACCCATAACTTGCATTCAGCTTACTTCTGAATGTGCAAAGTGGGCATAAAGATTTGTTTGAAGGATGATACAAATCTTGTCCACAGAGGAAGTGTCCAC
>NW_003852474.1:12636-19755 GCF_000181295.1 Otolemur garnettii
ATCTTGTTTTCCCACTATCCCAGGTCTTTCCATAAAGTAGGTCTCCTCTTCTCCTTTAAGTTGGCTGTTTGAATCTAAAATTCAGGATTTGAGAATTTTTATCTTATATCCTCAGTTTACATTCAAAAAATAAGAACTCTCTTCTACCTGCCTTCCCTAGTCCCAAATCTCCAAGGTAGAGCATCGTTACACAGGATGGTCTTTGGTACCATTCTCTGCCAGATTCTAGAGGTGCTTAGTGTTAGAATCGCTCAAAAGTGGGGACCACAAAATCAGTTTTCACTCACCTTTTCCTGACATGAATTTTTCACAGAAGTCCTCCCAACTCTGAGGGTCAGCCAATAATGAGGTCATCCTGTGAAAGTGGTAGTAAGACACTAGGCAATCTTTGGCATTTCTGGCAACATAGATAATCTGAGATCAAAGAGAGAGAAGGAAGGGGAGAAAGAAAAATGAGACTGAGTGGAAACACTGTAGGAGAGCATCCCCAGACAATGATGACTACACCCTATAAGAACATAATTTGGTATACATTATGTATTAATTAAAATCTTAAATATACTAGGTCTCTTTACCCCTACAACTTGACTAGACATATAAGAAATGAAGACAAATGAGATTGCCCCGATCTTTGAGTATTCATACATAATGTAGAAAGAGGAGCAGGATTTGAGGATAGTACTGTAAATAATGATTGAAATATGATAGGATGTGCTGAGTAGGTACAAGAGGAAGAAGTGATAGATCCGTCCTGGGAAGAAGTCATGAAATGGCTCTCAGCTAGATTTCGAAGAATTTCTAGAAATTTTCCAGATTCATAATTAGAGAAAAATTGGGGAATAAGAATGCATTTTTTTAACCTACCATCTCATTTGACTTTCATATGTGTTACTGTTAGGTGAGGAGAAAAGGGTACTGCCCTGCTTTAATTGGGGAAGTAACAGACTTGAGCATTTGTGGAATGTCCCACCAGTAGATGGTTGTGTGTGGTGGGGTCTGGCCTGCACCGATTTCAGAGCTTCCTGCATTGCTGCTTGGCTCCTGCATACATTGATGAGATTCCCCCTGATGAATATGCTGGACAGTATTTCTCATAGATTAGAGTAGTTTTTCTAATATTTAATTTTTCATCATAGTTGGGGTGCTCTTGGCTACTCCAGAAGAATTCAGCAAACTAGAGAGAGTTGTATGGTGATGGGATCACTGGGAGTTGATGATTATTCATTCAACAAATACTGAGCAGAGAAGGAAGCCCCAGCTATGTGCCAGACTCACGTTAGAATGAAAAATTAAATGAGACACTGTCTCTTCATTACAGAAGCCCACAGTCAGTCAGAGAGGCAAAGAGAAAGTTACAATGCAGTGTGATGCACAGTGAGGGACAATTACATGCACATGTGTGCCAACGTATATAAATACAATTCAATCAGCCATGGCGGATCAGGGGAGGTGACTAAGTAGCTAGTGGCTATGCAAAGAGCTCAAGAATGGGTTGGAACTACCCAGGGAGAGTGGGGGGCACACCGAGTTGGGGAGCTGCAGGTGGGAAGGTGCCGGGTGTGAGGAAGTGCTGTGTGTTAAAGGCCCTTCAGATTTCAGGGTGATGGTAGCAAGAACAGGGAATGGAAGGACTTGGCTGAAGCCATGGCAGGGTGCAGATTGCCAAGGGCTACGAGGGACAGACATACATAGGATGTGCTGTGATCTTCAGCCCACCTGTGGAGTGTTTAGAGTAGGCCAATATCTTTGTTGGACTTGGGTTTGGAAAGATTCTCGGCTGCAGAGAGGGGTTTGGAGGGGGCAGGGCAGAGGCAGGTACACTGGGAGGCAGAAGAGAACAGTGGGTGACTGGCTGACATGGGCACAGATGGGATGAGGGAATGTGATGCGCAGATTAGTGGGATGTTACAGAGTGAACCAGACCTTGTGAGAGGTCAGGTATGACGGTGAAACAGGTATAGGTAATTCCAGGCTTTAAACGTGGCCTGTTTGGTGCTTTATGGAGGGATGGAAGGCTAGACAAGGAGATCTGTCCTCCTACTTCTGAGGCCAGGAGAGTCCCTCCTAGCACTTTGGCAGAGCAAAGCAAAAGGGAATTTAAAATGTGTTGTTCTCCCATCTAGCTTCCTACCCACACTTTGATTTGTAGCAACACAAACTCTATTTTTAAAAATTAGACCAAGGAACTGGCATGAAATAGAATCAAGGGAATAAGAATGTTAGAAAATAAGGGTGACCACAGATGTGAAATTTATGTAATCCTTGATTGTAAGAACTCCGAGTTTAAGAAAAATACCACATATGTTATTTTGAAAGATGTTCTCAGTTATATTGTTGACATCACCAAGGTGAGAGAAGTTTGAAAATCCAGCTGTTTTTACCTTGCAGTTTTGTTTCCAGATAGATGGAGGAATTAGGTGTGAGGGAAGGTGAGTCTTTAATATCCGTGGCGAGGGAATTTCAAGAGCTATCTCCAAATCTAGAAAAACAAATTATATTCTTCATTTCTCTTTGCCGTTCTTGGGAAAGTGTTCATTTTATCTTTGTGTTTTAATCTAAAGAGTGATTTTCTTTATTCTTTGTGTGTATGTGTATACGTGTTTTTCTGTCATGACAATAGCTGGATACCCACAAGGACATATAAAGTGTCGCTTCCTGCCTAGCCTTATAGGAAGCTTTTCTTTATGTCATGTTACTCTGTGTGGGCTTTAAACTTTCAGGAAAACTCTTTAGCTCCATCCATTAATTCTGAGAATGTGCAAAATATATCTTCCTCCTCCTCCCTATATTTCTTCAGAAACCACCTCCATCCTTTTGTAGGAATTTAGCACTACCTTCTGGCCTTTCCACTGAGTCAAACAGAGGAAGCAGACACAAAAAGAAAAGGCATTGTCCAACAGATCACTGGAAAGCAGAAAGTCAACAAATCGAAATGACTTGCTGGGAAGCTGAAGGTTCCCAGTTGAAAACTAGAGGAGGTCCTGGGAACCCACTCTAGGATTTGACTTCTGTACCTGTGAACAAGTTGACCTTCAGATGTAACAGCTTGGTACTGGTTACCATGGAGACCTCTGGCCAAGACACTGCTGCTTTGGTATCAGCAGTCAAAGCCTTTTGAGTGGTGTTGTGTATCACTCACCCGGCTTTTCTTTGTGGGGAAATGCCACTTCAATAACAGGGTGTCTGTCAAAGGTTGCGACTTGTCTGTATTTCTCCTCATCACCGTCATTTTGAATCATGTCTAGAATTTCCTGCATCCAGGTTGTACCTGATAACATTGGAAATAGTTTTTAAATTTTAGTCATGTCTAGAATTTCCTGCATCCAGGTTGTACCTGATAACATTGGAAACAGTTTTTAAATTTTAGTCATGTCTAGAATTTCCTGCATCCAGGTTGTATCTGATAATGCTGGAAATAGTTTTTAAATTTTAGTCAACTGGACTTTCACCCTGAGTGATTAAATAGTTCAAAGAAAGGCAGCAACATGAGAGCACTTTTGAAATTGCATTAATTTCAAATAAATATTACACATTGCATTAATTGCATTAACTTCAAATAAATATTACACATTCTCTTAGGGAAGAGGTAGAAACAAAATTTACTGTAGTGGGACTTGAAGCACTTTTCTTACTTTGATTTATGAAAAAAATTAAATATACAGAAAACTTACAAACAGGATAAAAACTTCACTCAAAAAATTGAAAATTTTGAAAACAATTTTTTATATTTTCTCTCATCTTGTCTATTTCCATCTCTCATTTCTCTCATCATTTCTAAATGAGTTTCTGATATGATACTTCATATGGAAAAAGGCTGCATCTGTCCCTAATGACACTCCCTTACCATATTTTCTGTACCTTTCTCATCACATCTAATTTATGATTCTTTAATAGCATAAGATATTCCATGTAGATGAAATTTTTTCCCATTGTGTCATGTCATTAATTGTTTTCCTCCAGTTAAGGTCTATGAACTACATTACTTTTGCTGCCTTTTCTGTCTTTTAGCTGAGAGTCATCCTCCCATATTTTGTCTTTGTGACATTGATTTCCACCTTCTACTGGATGTTGATTTTTGAGCGGATCAGCCAGTGGTCAAAATAATCTCCCTATCTTGAGGTCATCTGATTTGTAACCTCAATTGCAGCTGCAAAATTTGAAATTTATGTAATCCTTGATTGTAAGAACTCCAAGTTAAGAAAAGTAACACATACATTATTTTGTAAAATAAAATAGCCACAACTGTAATATAAGAGGACTATGGTTATAGTGATTAAAATTCTGTCTATTATAGAGAGGTTGGGGCACAACAATTTCTCAGCCCTGTGTCACCTGTGGGGATTATGTTGCTGAAAGTTTCCTAGTAGTTCCTTGTCTGATCTCCTGGATTGTAGCTGTATATAAGTTTACTATTCAGCGATAGACTCAAGGGTAACCTATAATGATATCTGCAGGTTTATCTTTGTGCAGTTTTCCCCTCTCTGGTGACCTCCTGCAAACTGTAGCCTCCCAGCCTCCTGCATCTGGCTCCTGAACTCAGTGAATCTTCTGTGGCTTCCTTGCTTTCCCTTTTACTGCAGTAGTTTAGAAAGTGTCTTTAGACTGACTGTTGGGACAGTTGTGGTTCAATGTTAGAAAATAGTGGTTTCATGTATTTTGCATAATTTTTGATCAAAGTACAAGTTCAATGTAGTCCTTCCACCATGGCTGGCCAGGAGCTTTTTATTTAATGTTCTATCAGTCAGTTAGAGACTTTATGCTTTTGGATCCTCAAGCTGTCCCAATCTTAGCCAATGTGAATCCCTTCACACTGGTTCTGACACATCCTCATTAGTTTCTGAGCATTTATTTGCTCTTTAGAAAGAATGATGTCCTGGATTTGCCTTATACATTCCCATATGTCCAGGACTGGGATAATTTATCCTCCTGAGAGTTGTTGTTCTTTGTGCTGTTGAATGGTTATGTGGAAAGGCAATTGTTCTTTGGTATCTTCCAAGACTGTGGGACAATTAGTAAATTGTTTTTCAACTTAAATTTTTGAATATACCAGATAAAAGATGACTATCTGGAGTGTACCATGTTTAAAGGAGAAGACTACTCTGAGTAAGGGATTATGTTAAAAAAGTAATTATCTTTCAGTTTATTGACATTATATATTATCTAAGTTATTGATTTGGAATTGGATCATTATCTGTCCCTCTCTGAGGAATTGAGAAATGTATTTTGGTTGCCAGGAGAAATTGCTTCCGGGAAGTGTTGCCATTTATTGGAAAGAGCCTGAGGGTGCTAATATCTTGCAATTCTAATGACAGATATGCATAATAAAAATTTTTTTCTCCCCAATTCCCAATATTTCCTCATTGAGCAATTCAGATTATGCCATGATTTAATGTTGAAACATGAAACATTTCTATGTGTTTTGCTACACTTACCTGACTTTGGGTAAGTGGCCACAATAAGATCATCAGGCCTGGCTTGGAAATTATAGATTTTATCCCACATTTCTTTTGACGGTATTAGCAAAGGGACTCCATGCACATGTAGTACGTTCAGTGGTGTTATCTTTTTTTCGAGAGAGCGAGCATTTTTCTCAATCTCTGCCATTGAGAATCCAAAACTGATACAGTCAGCCCTATTTAAAATAAAATATTCATTTTTTATTGTTCATAGTAAGAATTACTATGTTACTGGTATTGAATATAAAAAGTAATGAAAACTAATATATATAAGAAGTCAACAAGCCACTCTATTTCCTTTATTAAGTTTTCACAGCAACCACATAAAATAGGTAATGTTGCTTCTCTTTTCTAGATGAGATCATTATATGTTAAGTGATTTGATGAACACTACTGATTATTGGAGGTGAGATTTGTACTCAAATAGTCTGTATCTTTGTTCGTGTTCTAACAATCTTATTATCTGTTAGATTAATAGGAAGAAGAGTGGTAATGTCTCATATATTGCTTAATACTTTTCATAATATTTTTTATGATTATAAATAAGACTATTATGTAGAAGAAAAATCAATGCAATTGTTTAGAGGGACTTTTTAGAGTCAGTTTTCTTGTTTAGTTTCAATAGTAAACAATCATCAAAGAATAGGCTTTCATATAATGTTTATGAAATCATTTTTCATATATTAGAGTTTAGAGTATGAAAATCTGTCATATATTTCAGGTTTAGAGTATGAGAATCTGTCATATATCTATAGGAGTCTACTAAATATGGAAAACTGAGATTACATTGGGGTATATCTGGTACATTTAACCCTTATGTACATACATTTAAAAGACTATATTCCATTTGAATGGGCAAAAATAATCTTCTTATAGTTGACAGAAAAGAAGCTCTGCAGTGAGATGAAAAAGGGCAACAGAAGAGTTTAGGGTAAGGATGACATAATGATATATTAAATCAGTGACTAAATAAGCAGAACTAAAATAGGCAGAGCTCTCCAGACACAAGGGGATGAGAGGAGATAGAATGGGGGTCCCAGCATAGCCAGGAGGCCAGTGTGGCTGTAACAGGTGAGGGTGGGAGCAAGGAGGCATAGTGCCTGGCTGGTGACCTCAGGTGTACCACAGCCTGTCTCATATTTACTGGATCAGAATTTGCACTTTAACAAGGTCCCTGGGCATTTAATACATCTTATAGTTGAAGAAACTCTGGTCAAGGTACCCAGATCAGGCAGCAACTGTGAGTCCTCACTGGCCCCTCCTACTCACCACCCAGCTGGGTCAGAGGCAGCTTTTTTCACCTGCTATCTGGTTTTCATTCATTTCTTTGTTACTGGCAATCGGGGAATTCTGTTTCTTTTGGTGTTGAACTTACCCTTCACTTAAGGAGATATTTGTAGTACGTTACCCAGAAATTTCTGAGCGTTGCCATGGGAGTATGTAGAGAAAATTTAGATCACTAAATTCTAGGAGTCAGAGGCCCATGTCTCTTTCTCTAAGCGCTTGTGAGCAATCAACTTACTCCCTGGGCGTCATACCTTGCTGGGCACTACAGTAAAGTCTGCAGGTACAGCTAGTAAAGGACAGGGCTGTTGTGAGAAAAGGACTAGCAAAGCAGAGAGGTGTTATGGGAAATCTGGGATAAAATCCCAAGATTCTCTGT
>NW_003852474.1:22862-26568 GCF_000181295.1 Otolemur garnettii
CTTACTTACTGTGTTCTTGGCTGTGCAGAAGCTCTTTAGTTTGATTAGGTCCCAATAGTGTATTTTTGATGTTGCTTCAATTGCCTGGGGTGTCCTCTTCATAAAATGTTCGCCCAGGCCGATTTCTTCAAGTGTTTTCCCTACACTTTCTTCTAGTATTTTTATGGGTTAAAATTGCCCATTTTCCAGCATTCGTGTCTTATTTGGTCTGAACTTCACAACAGTAATTAGTACTATAATGAATTCACTGCTCTTACAATAAATTTAGTCTCAGGATTAGTTAACATTGAAGTTGGAATCAGAATAAGAAAGTCGAGCTGAGACTGTCCTGTGGCCTTGCCTGTCCTGCTGAGGTCTGGGGAACACTGTGCTGGTGAGGGTCAGATTCACCCCTCCCTGGGTCCAAACTCTATTTGGATGAGGCTCAGGGTGATCCACCCATGTGTCTCAGAGTCCCTGACAAGGACTATAGGTAGGACAGTCCAGCCCAGCAGTGGGATCCAAGCTCCCAAAAGAAAAGCCACAAGTTGGACAAAAATCTCCTTGAGCAAGAGCCTGCCTGGCCTTCTAGGGCTGCTGGTTCCAGTGCCTGTCCAGGCTCTGGAACCCTCCTGAACTGCCCCGGGTAGTGCAAGGGCCCCTCTCCTCCAGCTGGACTTCCAGGAAGATGACACAGAACAGAGACTGTGGTTTGGTGTTTTCTGTTTTTTTTAGTAAATGCAACATATGTGGCACTGACACTTGTTCTCATGCTCTGAAGTAGCTATTCAGAAGAATGACATTCCAAAGTGATCTGCAACTCTGCCCAGAGTTAACGTGCAGCTTTACATTTCATACATGGAAACGGTCTGTGGGCATTTCCCCTACCTGGAAGTTCCTTCAGGAGTTTTCTGCTACTGCTGCCACGGAGGGAAGCTTGCAATTCTCCGCAGCCCTTGCAGCCCGTGAGAAGCTCTAGCAGTCTCTGTAGGCAGCTCTTCCCTTCCTGCTGTCAGGGATGTACTAAGATGATGGTGACCCTGTGCAATGGAGTATCCTCTCTCGGCAGAGGGAAGCTCCTCTTCAAGTCAGGGTTAAGCTAGGCACGGAAAGACAAAAGCCGCATAACCTCATGATATGTGGGATCTAAAAGCGTTGAACTCACAGCAGCAGAGGGGACATTGGTTCCCAGAGGGGGAGGTGGGGAGGAGGTGGTCAAAGGATACAGAGTGACGATGAGACCAGAGGAAGAAAGATGTGAAGCCCATTATATACAGTGGTGACTACAGTCCATAGCACTGTTCTGTATTCTGGAAACTAGCTTTAGGGTAGATTTTAAGTATTCTCGTTACAAAAATGGTAACTGGAAAGTGCATGAGGTAATGCACCTGTCATTGCCATTGACATTGTCATTTACCCAATGTATGCACATTTCAGAACACCTTTTACATGTGAAATATATATAATTTGTTGTCATTTAAAAGTATGCTTAAAAATTAGGCAATCTTTTTTAAAATTTCTCATAGCATAACTGTGTACATTAATGCAATCATGGGGTACAGTGTGCTGTTTTCATATACATTTTGAATTACTCTCATCAAACTGATTAACATAACCTTCATATCATTTTCTTAGTTATTGAGTTAAGGCACTCATATTCTGCTTTTAGAAAGATTCACTTGTACCCTTGTAAGATAAACCATAGAGGTGATCCCACCAATCACCCTCCCTCCCCCATCTACCTCCCTCACCTCCCCTCTCTCACCCCCTTCCCATATTCTAAGGCTATAATTAGGTTATGACATTCCTATAAAAGTTATGAATTAGTTTCAAAATAGGGCTGTGCATGTTGGATACTTTTTCTTCCATTCTTGAGATACTTTGCTAAGAAGAACGTTTTCTAATTCCATCCATATAAACATGAAGGAGGTAAAGTCTCCATCTTTCTTTAGGGCTGCGTAGTATTCCATGGTGTACATATACCACAATTTATTGATCCATTCATGGGTCGATGGGCATTTAGGCTTCTTCCATGACCTAGCAATTATGAATTGGGCTGCAATAAACATTCTGATACAAATACCTTTGTTGTAATTCGATTTTTGGTCTTCTGGATATATACCTAATAAAGGAATTGCAGGATCAAATGGCAGGTCTATTTTTAGTTCTCTCAGTGTTCTCTAGATGTCTTTCCAAAGGGAACAAATTAATTTGCATTCCCACCAGCAGTGTAGAAGTGTTCCCTTTTCTCCACATCCACGCCAGCATCCCTGATTTTGGGATTTTGTGATATGGGCTAATCTTACTGGGGTTAGGTGGTACCTCAAAGTAGGTTTGATTTGCATTTCTCTGATGATTAAGGATGGAGAGCATCTTTTCATATATCTGTAGGCCATGCGCCTCTCTTCTTTAGAGAAATTTCTATTCAAGTCCCTTGCCCACCCTGAGATGGGATCGCTTGTTTTTTTCTTGCTAATATGTTTGAGTTCTCTGTGGATTCTGGTTATTAAACCTTTGTTGGAGACATAAGCAGCAAATATCTTCTCGCATTCTGAGGGCTGTCTACCTGCTTTATTTACTGTGTTCTTGGCTGTGCAGAAACTCTTTAGTTTGATCCCGTCCCAAAAGTGTATTTTTGACATTGCTTCAATTGCCCGAGGGGTCCTTCTCATAAAATTTTTGCCCAAGCTGATTTCTTCAAGTGTTTTCCATACACTTTCTTGTAGCATTTTCATAGTTTCATGTCTTAAGTTTAAATCTTTAATCCAGTTAGAGTCTATCTTAGTTAATGATGAAAGGTGTGGGTCTAGTTTCAGTTTTCTACAGGTCGCCATCCAGTTAGCCCAGCACCAAAAAATTAGGCAATCTTGCTAGCTGATATTAACAACACAATAGCTATCACTTATTAAAGGAGGAATTTATGCTGACAGTTTGCAGACATAATTATTTTAATTTACACAAATACAAGAAGTACGCGCCTGTGTTGCTGACAGTGAATCTGATCCTTACGGGGATGAAGTCATTCAGTAGATAATGACAAAGTTGAGATTTACCCTGGTCTGTCACCCTTGCGATGGGAAGTTTCCCACAGATCCACATGGTCTCTTGCTGAAGAGAGAGGACCCTTTCTGCTGGGGCAGCACTGACCTGCTGCTATGGCAACACGGAACTGGAAAAGGCAGTGACACCTTCAGCAGCTCCTGTGTCCTCTGAGCCCATCCGGTGAACCCTCTACAGGGTTCCATTTGTGCTTCAGTGTCACCCCTCAGCGGGGAGGACCAAAGAGCTCCTGAGGGTGCCTGAGGCCTTTGGATCATGCCTTACCTCAGCTGCTACTGAGGTATGCAAAATAAATGATTGTATTTGGAAACCCCAAACCTGAAGAAATTTTTTTATAGCACTAAGGAATGTTGCATGTCCCACCCTTGCCCAAACCTCTCCTAAGCTGGCAAAGCTTACCTTCTTGAAAACCCAGAGCCAGGTCCCAGGGACGCTGCACAGCAGGAGCACAGCCAGTGAGGATGTTCCTGGGTGTCCAGAGCTTTTAAAGCTGCCGGGAGGGTGTGGGGCTGGTGTGTGTCAGGCTGGTTTGGAGGCTTGCAGGGGGCAGAAGCCAGAAGGAGGACTTTGCACCAGGCACTGTGTTCTGCCCCAGCTGGAGGCTGACTTTCTCCTCCAGGTGCAAATCCCATCCCAGCACTGTTGTCTGGGGCCATCACAGAGTTGG
>NW_003852474.1:26853-40915 GCF_000181295.1 Otolemur garnettii
TGTAGGGAAATACAAGGCCTGTAACAAAACCGTAATCCCCCATTTCCCACTGTGTGTGTGGCTCCAGAGGAAGAATGTCGGAGTTGGTGGGACACAGTATGACACACCTATGCCTGTCAGTGGGGGTGCAGAGGGGAGAAGATATCGTCCAGAGCTTCTGACCTGTGTCCCTCACCTGGGCCCTAATTTAATTAAATTTCCATTTTCTTTTGAGTTTATCTCCTTACTGATTTTACTCTCCTCTTTAGAAACAATACAACTTACTATCCTGTGTTTAAGTAAATATTTACTTTACTGTCCCTCCTCCAATTTTCATGACCCCCAGACACCACTCTTGAACGATAATTTTTGTTCTACTTTAGGGACAAAATCATGGTGTCTTTATCTCTTTGCAAAATTTTGTTCCTAATATCGAAATGATGAAACATAGCCTTTCAGAGTAAGACCTTTACAGCTGTGTGGCTGGGTTCACTATTCTTTGGCAAGTTGGTTATAAGGGTCACAGAGCCCAGTGTGCTTCAGGCACTCAGAACAATGCCCAGGAGGAAGGATGCCTGGGATGTGCTGGTTAATGTGTATACTTTGAGCTGCTGAGCTGATGATCACTGAGA
Source organism: Otolemur garnettii (assembly GCF_000181295.1). Classification (NCBI taxonomy): domain Eukaryota; kingdom Metazoa; phylum Chordata; class Mammalia; order Primates; family Galagidae; genus Otolemur; species Otolemur garnettii. The sequence continues at coordinate 27,465 of NW_003852474.1, forward strand.
GACAAAATGAGGTTTGTTTGTGAAAACTCCTGGGGGAGGAGAGGATCAAAGTAGCTTCTTAATATCTGCCCTTCTGAATGCCTTACTCTGATGGTTCTGGCCCTGAACGGTGACCACAAGCCTTTTTTAGAGGGTGGGTGTATTAAAACAGGGGAAAATGTCGGTGTAAAAAAGAGAGCTATTAATTGCATAGACAGTTGACGTTCATGGTGTAAAGTGGGACTGCTCCAGATAGCAGGAGAGTCCTGGTAAAAACTGGGACAGAAGATAACTCTATCATGGCAGGACTGAGGCCAAGAACAATTTTGATAACTGGGTGAGGGGCTCAGGTAGGGAGGACTGAGAGGTGTTATTGGGTAGAATTGAGAATTGGTTCCGGGGAAGGGGAGACTGGAGGTGTCTTTGGATAGGATCCCCTTGCCTTGAAGAGGGTCGACAGTTGTCATGAAAGCACTCCACATGCACCACTACTGTGTCCCGTTGCCTCTTAGAGGAAGGACCCATGTGTGCTGGGACCCATGGCTGGGGTGCCAGGTCTCCTTGCTTCTCTTTTCCCCTCCCTTTCCGGGATTCTTTTTACTACACACATTTTACAATTTGACCCATAGGCTATGTATAATATTCTTCTGTTGTGCTCTGGTCACTTTTAGCATTTTTTTATTTTAACAATGTCAGAAACCTTAAAAGAGTACCTCAAGTTTTCTCCATTTCTAGAATTTCTAGGTTAGGGTCCACGATATATTATAACATCAGTCTAACCGAGATTCTTTATTACATTGTACTGCCCTGGAAAAATTGTTGACTACATTATCTAGGTCTGATAAGCATTTCAGGCCTCCTTTGTTTTGCTCTTGAACTAAAGAGGGAATGCATCCAAGATTTTCCCATATGATGTCTGTGTGAGACGTTAGTTGAGGAGATTCTTTACCAGAAAAATTTAATCCAAAGTATGGCTTTCAAATGTAAATGTAAAAAATTTTACAACTTTGAACACAGTTCGGGAAATATCTTCATTTCTATGAATGAGGTTTGGTAGGATTTATTAAATAAAATATAAATTCACATGCAATAAATAAAAGGTTTACATATTCTCCTATATTAACTAGCTTGATAATCAAAAAGGCAATTGTATTTGGGACATCAGTGTCCATGGTACATTAAGAAATTTTAGAAACAAAGATATAAAACAATGAAATGATCAATAGATATATTAACAAACATTTCACAGAAAAGTATATATGATGTCCAAATAACATATGGTAAAATGTCTAACCCCCTTAGTAATGAAGAAAACAAATATTTAGCAAAATTAAACTACTTCCTTAACTGCCCAGTGTTGGTAAATATTTGGCAAAATTAAACTACTTCCTTAACTGCCCAGTGTTGGTAAATATTTGGCAAAATTAAACTACTTCCTTAACTGTCAACTGTTGATAAATTCTTAAGGAAATAGAAACTTCCGTAATTTTCCAATTTTGCATAATTTTAAAATACACTGGTATAGCTTTCATTGGACTCTCCTTTTGTTCTTAACTATTGGCAGGAGCGATGTTTATTTTCTTTCATTCTTGATAATACTTTAGTTTTGTTTTGTCACTTAGTTAATGTTATGTGATAATTTTCAATTTCATTAATCATTTCAAAGAATCAGCCTTTGACTTTTGGGGAAGAAAACCTTAACCATACCAATAATATTTCATTATTTTAATATTTTCATATATCTAAAGGGCTTCAATCAATTTGATAAAAAATATTTGCAATCATGTTCTAATATTAATCACATGTACACTTGGGATTAAAGCCTTTAAATGTGATATTAAATTCAGTTTCCTAGATTTTTTATTTTTAGAGAATTTTTACATTGATATTCATGAAAAACATTGTTCTATCATTTTCTTGTCTTGTCTGACTTTTTAACATAGTAATGGTTGTCTCATAGAATGTGCTTGGAAGGAATTTCAGGAGGCTTGGCATTAATTTATTCTTCTTTGATATTTGGTACATTTCTTCAGTGAAGCCATGTGGTTCTGGCTGATTCAATCCCAGTACTCATTACTGGTCTGTTCAAGTCTTCAGTTTCTTGCTCTTAGTTTGTGTGTTTCTAGAATTTTACCCATTTTCTGGGTTGATCAATTTTGGTGTGTATTCATTGTATTCTAGCTAAGGTTTTTCCAATTGTTTTCCTTTCCTCTATTTCATTTACGGCTGCTCTAATTATTATTTTCCTCCTTCTGCTAGTTTGCGTTTAGTTTGTTCTTTTTCTAGTTTCTGGCAGTAGGCAGTTAGGTTGTTGATTTGAGATCTCTCTTCTTTTCTAATGTAAGCACTTAGGGATGGTTATAATATTTCCTCTCAGCACTAGTTTCACAGCATCTCATAAGTTTTGCATGTTTTGGTATGTTGTGTTTTCATTACCATTTGTCTCAAAGTATGCATTTTGATCCATTGGTTTTCAAGGGTATTGTTTAATTCCCACACATTGGGGAACTTTCTTGTGCTTCGTTTACTACTGATTTTCTTTTATTCTGTTCTCATTGGAAAGGAAACTTTAATCTTCTTGAATGTGTCAAGACTGGTTTTGTTGCTAACACATGTCTATCCTGGAAGTGTTCCATGGACTATGGAGAGAATGCACACCTGGCTGTTGGGTGGAATGTGTCTGTATGTCTCTGAGATCTAACTGGTTTAGTGCTATTCAGTTCCTCCCCTTCCTCATTGATGTCCTGTCTGGTAGTTCCCTTGTATTGAAAGGGGAATACTGAAGTCTTCAGATGTTATTCTGTTGCTCTATCTGTCTCCCTTTAATTCTTTCAATGCTTGCTTTATACATTTTGGAGATCTGAGGTTTGGTGCAGAAAAATTAATAATATTATATTTTCTTGGTGAATTAACACTTTTTCCTTATACAAATTCCTTCTTTGTTCTTGATGGGTTTTTTTTTTTTAATTTAAAGTCTACTTTATATTGACCAGTCTTGCTGTTTTGGTTATCATTGTTTAGAATATCTTTTTCCATGCTTTCACTTTCAGCCTATGTGTGCCTTTGGGTCTAAAATGATGTTTTCTTTGTTGTTGACATTTCAGTTATATGAGAGATTATATTTTTATGGTGTTCTATTTCAAACTGAAAACAACTAAACTTCAGTTCCATGCCTAAACTTGGTATTTACAGCCAGCACCCTCCATGGTAATGCTAGTAACATCACAAATTGCATCTTTATATACTGTAAATCTGATATTATATACTTATAGTTTTGGAGATGTTTTTATTGCTCAAATTCTATGTACCAAAATGACAATGCTAAGCTTTGCTGTATTCATCAATGAATGCACTTTTACCAGAGAATCCCATGTTTTTAAATAGCTTTGTGTTGCTATCTACTGTTGTTTTTTCTTTCTTTCTTTCTTTTTCTTTCTTTTTTTTTTGAGACAGAGTCTCACTCAGTCGTTATTGTTAGACTGCCATGGTGGTGTTATAGCTTACACCAACTTTAAACTATTGGGCTCATGTGATTCTCTTGCCTCAGCCTTCCAAGTAGCCAGGACAATAGGTGCCTGCCACAACCCCCAGTTATTTTTAGAGAAAGGGTCTTGCTCTTGCTCAGGCTGGTCTTGAACTTGATCTCAGGCAATCCACCAGCCTTGGCCTCCCAGAGTGCTGGGATTATAGGTGTGAGTCACCACATTTACCCTGTCTACCATTCTTTTATCTCAATATTTTTTTCTGGATGAAGGTAGGTTTTTATTACAAAAGGAAAAAATAACTCCTCAGCAACCTTAACAAAGGAAAAGAGTATTTTGCACTGGGAGAGGACAACAGGATACAAAATCACAAGTGTTTTTGCCACCAGCCCTGTCTCTGTCTCCTCTAAGAGCAGAGGTGAAAGGACACAGTTGAAGCAAATAAGCAATTATGTAAAATTACTTAGAAATTCTACAAATTTGATTAAAATCTAAACTTCTATTTTGCGCTTAAACATTTTTTAATTTATCAAAAGCCCTGCTTTAGTGACATGCTATTCCCACCAGAAAATAACCCTAATATGTGTATATCCCCTCTGTCAGTAACATGCTCAAGTTGACCAGCCAACTCATTTCTGAACCCGTGTGTGGACAAGTACACGTATGTTGCAAAACAGAGCCATGGCAATCAAATGACTGCTAGTTAACCTGCATCCGCCTGTCAATTTATCAGCACCCACTTCCTCCAGTGGGTGGGCAGGGCAGAGACCCTGAAATGGTAATGAGGAATTAACCCCCAATTACCAACTTTCTAAGCACCACTTCCCCCACCTCCTCCTCAAAAGGAGATACTTCCCTTTCTTTACTTTGGCTCCCTGTGACCCAGATGGTTTTCACCTTTAGAAACACAATCCACACCCATATATATATATATATAATTTTTTTGTTTTTACATTTAAATATAAAAATACTACTCTGCTTTTTGTTCTAAAGGAGGACCAAACAATAAGAACCTTTCTTCTTTTAAGGTAGGGATAATCATCAGTTTACTCTGAGCTCTTTGCTGAGGGGAGGGCATTTAGCCCCAAGCAAGGGAAGTGTGGCCTGAGATGGAGGGCATTTCCCTCCCTGATCTCCAACCTCTATTTTCTCTAATTCCCACTTACAGTAGAATGTTGGTTATAATTTCTTCCAACTTTTCTACCAAGGGAAGTCCTAACCTAGAGTAAGCCAGGTTTTCCACTTTCAGCTAACCTGAAGAAAAAGTCCTCTGCCTCCAGCAAACGTGCTCCTCCCGGATAGCTATGCCTACTGGACAAGCTCACCCCAATAAGTGGAAGTAGTGGTTATGCCCCTCCCTGCCCACTAGTGCACTAGAAAGCTTTAGTGATGGGGGAAAAAAAAAGAGGGTGGGTGCAAAGAGATTAAGAACTTGACTCCTCTGTCTTGGCCAAAGAAAACAAGATTAACTGGGCATGAGGAATAAAAAAAAGATCTTGATATTCCACCCTTTTGAGTTACAATTGGGACAATTGGGAGAGGGGGGAAGATTTGGACTGGGATGGAGAACCAGAAGGGGCTCAATAGCTGGAAGTCTAGTCCATTTAGTTTTTGTACTGGAAAGGCTCATCGCCAGTTTCATTGAGAAGACACGTGCGGATGAGGGCTTCCATCACTGAGAAGGGGTCGCAGTTGGCAGAGGGACAACAGTCTTCAAAGTAGCCCTTCTTCTCCTGGCCAATAGTCCAGGGAATGTGGATGTTGGCACTACGGTTGGCTACACCAGTGGAAAAGTCATTGATGTTGGAGGTTTCGTGGAATCCAGTTAGGCACTGGGTATTGTCCAGGCCCCCCTTGGGATCGTAGATTTGAATGTGGTACTGGTACCACTTGCTTAGTTTCTCAATGGCCTCCTCAATGTACTTCAGACCATTTTCCTCCAGCATGGCCTTGGTGCTGAAGTTGGTATGGCAGCCTGCACCATTCCAGTTCACAGGAATGGGCTTAGGATCAAAGGTTGCTATCACTCCAAAGTCTTCACACACACCATGCAAGATGAAACCAGCCACCCAGAGACGATCTCCCATACTGATTCCTTCACAGGGTGCAATTTGGAATTCCCACTGGACAGGCATGACCTTGGCATTAGTCCCAGCAATCTTGACTCCAGCATACAAGCAAGTTCGGAAGTGAGTCTCCACAAGATCCCTGCCATAGGCTCTGTCTGCTCCCATACCACAGTAATAAGGACCCTGTGGCCCAGGGAAGCCATTGGTGGGCCAACTGAAGGGGTGCCCATCTGTCCCCATCAGTGTGTATTCCTGCTCCATTCCAAACCAGGGGTGCTGGGTGCTCACCATGTCCATTATCCACTTACAGATGTGCCTCAAATTGGTCTTCGGAGGTGTTCAATTATACCTGAAAACTTCACAGAACACCAGCTTGTTGGGGTCCTTGCAGAAGGGGTCCCAGAACATGGCATCAGGCAAGAGATATATGTCACTGTTGGAGCCTTCAGACTGTAAAGTACTAGAGCCATCAAAATTCCACTCAGGTAACTCTTCTACACACTTGGGCTCACAGTCCAGGGTACAGGTCTTGAAGCATAGACATTCTCAGGTACCATTGATCCAGATATACATGGCTTGGGCTTTCTTGCACTGAGGCAGGGACATATACACCTGCTTGATGCCTTTGTTTAAGTGGGAACTTGCTGAGGTGGCCATGGTGGAAGATGTTCTGGGCAGAGAGCAGACAGGGGGGCGGGCAGGTCGCCAGAGAGAGGTGAAGAGAGGAGAGGAGACCGATATGCTTTTCAAACGCCCTACTCTTCTCCCATCCTCGACTCTGCCTTTTATCTCAGTTTGAAGGACGTCATTTTTAGTCTTTCTTTTAGAGTAAGTGTAGTGGTAAAGAACTCCCTTAGCTTTTGTTTATTTGGGAAAATCTTAATTTCTCCTTTATATTTGAATGCCAGTTTTGCTGAGTACAGTATTCTTACTGACAGTTTTACTCTTGCAGCACTTGGAATACATTATGTCTTTCCCTTCTGGCCTGAAAAATTTCTGCTGAGTAACTAGGTAATATTCTTATGAAAGCATCCCCATACATAACAAATTTATTTATTTTAACGCTTCTGAGTTTCTCTCTTTGTTCAGTTAGGCAGGAGGAATAAATGACTATAGTTAATAATGAGGTATCATATTCCTGAAAATCACTGAGAGTAAATTTTAAGTGTTTTCACACAAAAAACAAGTGAGGTAGGCTGAAGTTAACTAGTTTGATTTAGCCATTGCACAATGTATATATATTTTAAAACATAGTGTCGTATATATTTGCAATTAAAATTTAATTAACTAAAAATTTTAAATACAATAAAAACTTTAAGCTTTATCTATGATGTTAGACAGTTTAATAATAATGTTTTGTAGTGTGGGTCTCTTTGGATTTATACTAGTTGAATATTCTATTCCTAGTTTGTTAAGTGTTGTTATCATGAAAAGATGTTGAGTTTACTCAAATGCTTTTTTTTACATCCCTTGAAATGTTCACATAATCCTCCCCCAAATTCTATCAATGTGTATAAGACATGGATTCATTTTCATATATTGAATGACCCTTGAATCTTGGGATAATCTCAGTTGGCCATTAATATAATCCTTTTTAATATGTTGCTAGATTCAACTTTCCTAGTGTTTATTGAGGATGTTTACATCAATATTCATAAAGGATATTTGTCTGTAGTTTTGTTTTCTTATGATGTGTTCATATGTTCATGTATGGAAGACAGGGACTAAAGTATTATTTCATTACCAGGAGAAAGGCCCCTGAAGCCTTGGAGTTATACTGTACATCCCCAGTTATTCTTCAGATAGATCTTGGAGTCATTTACTTCGCTGATTGTCCATGAAGGGGAACAGAACACCCAGAGCAGTGCAGGAGCAAGGGTCAGCCAACTGTAGACTATTTTTGCAAAAATAAATAAAAAAAGAAAGAAAAGAAAAACCACCTGCTTTTATAAATAAAGTTTTCCTGGGACACAACCACCTTCCTTCATTTACATATTGTCTTATTTAGGCTGCTTTCACAGTGCACTTGGAGAGTTCAAAATTGCAACCAAGACCTTATGGTTTATAAAGTGTAAAATTTTCACTACATTACACTTTATAGAAAAAGTTTGCTTACCCCTGACCCTGACAGTTGAGGACTATTGGATGTGAGTCAAAGCCAACATTGATATCTAAAGACCTAAAGGATCATCATGGTCCTCTGTTAGATCAGGACCGTCTGGGGCTATGTGCTGATTAGAGCACTGGATCAATCATAGGTAAATTTTGCAGAACAACACAGTGGTCCTTTCCGTGGTTCCTGAATCTATACTTGGCCATTGGAGTAACACCCATATTGGGCTCTTGTTCTGTGCATAAGAGGGCCAAGTAGAAGCTGCTGAAACTGGCCTCCATCACCTAGATCGTGAATGATAGTCAATCGGTAGCAGTATTGCATGTCTGTAGGACACTGAAGCTGGGTGGCAGAGCTGAGCGCAATTTTTAAAGACCTTAAGCTTATGGCAGAGTGGGGGAGTGGCAGTGGTTTTTAGCAGGTTTCTTTTTGATGCCTTTAGTGCAGTCTCTTCTAAAGCAGAGTGAATCCTGGGGGTGTGCTGGGGACCACCACAAGTTCAACCAGGCAATCACCCTAATGGCAGCTGCTGCTCCAGATGCACTGTTGTTGGAGTGGATTGACTCTGCCTGGGTACATGCTGTGCCTCAAGCAATGTGCCCTTTCCCTTCTGATCAGAACAGAGAACTTATTAGCATTCAGGTGGAAAGAACAATGTTTAGTGGCAGTTCTGTGCCAGGATCCAGGTTTACTCTGCTCACCTTTGGTTACATAATAGATTAAACACCAGCTGATCCATTGTGTTGAGATGTCATGCTGATTGGTCAGGATGAGCAAGAAGCTGTGGGTCTGAGAAGACACATGCTCTCGAGGGTGTGTGGGAGAGATAATCCCCCAGGAAATTCAGGGCCCTGCCACTTTAGTAAGGTTTTAAGGTTTACAGGTCAGGGGAATGCTGGCATGTTACCTACAAGGTAAAAGACAAATGGTTGCTGCATCCTGTGTATCCAGACAGAGTGTGTAGTTAATAGCTCAGGCAATCCACCTGATAAAATTTATAGACTCCGTGGTGCTAGGAGTGTGAATAGTTGACACAGATGCAGTGGGAGAGTCTCAGCACAGGTTCTGGGGTTATAAGTACTTCCATGCACTGGGGAATTCTCCCTGATAGGCAATAGTTCCTGGCATTCTACTGGGCCTGGTAGTAGGACTGTGTGGCCACAGACACTTGGAATTGTGCTCTCTGTGCGACATTCACCCAGTCTCAGTGCATGGGTCTTGCAACAGCCCTTTCTACCTATGAAACGGCATATTCAAGCTCAGAACCATAGGGCATTATTCAGTTAGAGCAAATCCAGGCTTAGGTAAATAGAGCCCCACTGGAACATGTTCTAGGAAGGAGAGGATGGTTGCCCAGGCTGGACATGAGACTGGGAAGATGGAGAGGGGTTTTATATTATGGGAAGAGGCAGGAAATCTAGAAAGAACCAGGCTATGCCAGTGGCACGCGACTCTCTCTAGAGATCAGGTGACATTTAGAGGGGCTGAGAAGCAGTCACTCAGCTTAGGACAGGTCTCTGAGGTCAGCTGACATTTAGAAGGGCTTAGGAGAGGTCACTGAGCTTAGGAGAGGTCACTGAGTCTTTGACTCAGACTGAGGGTGAACTGAAGTTTGGTCACTCATTTTGTTCTGTATGATCAGTGAGAACCAATAGCTCATCAAAATCATTCATGAGGTAGAGGATGGGAATTTAGAGGATCTTCATCTGACTTTATCTTAAACAACAGTATTAGTCATAAATCATATTTAAGCTATGCGGGGAAAGGTGGTTCTGTTTGCTAAGCCACTTCTTGGATGAGAAAAGGTGGAAAGATTTCTTTGACTTTCCTTGATCTCAGATCACAGGACCTGAGGAAAGTTCACCTTCATCAGTGCCCATGAGTAAGCTGCCAAGGAGGGGCCCTATCCCATGGCTGTTCCAGGCTCCTGGTGTGAGTTTGCACCTGTGGCCATTTGCAAGGTAGGTGTGGGAGGGACCCTGCACAACCAGCTGAGGCGAGGGGAAAGCCCCCAGTTGGTATATGAATTACTCACCCCTGAAAGTGGACATAGGCCAAAAGGTGCAGGGCCTGCAACTTCTGACAGTCCTTTAAGGATGGGACAGGGAAGTTCATTCCTGAGGTCTAACCTGTGAGTACTGTCCCTGTTCCCCTGCATTCTGTAGAAGGAAAGGTGACTGGAAATGATTATAAGTAGTGTAGCTGTCTGGGAGCAGAAGTGGCAGAAGATATGAAAATTTTGTACATACCCTGCTAATGTCCACCACAAAACATCCATCAGGGAAGCGGCTCTGAACTATCAGGATGATAGATACCTGGGATGCTTACATTACTGCACGTTTGTCATCAGTCACCCCATGCCTGACATGGTGAGCTCTGAACTCAGAGTGTCAAAGAAGGAAGCTGTAGGGGGGCGGAGCCTAGATGGCAGACTGCAGCCAGCTTTTTACAGAAGCTCCCGTCCAGAAGGAGGATTAAAGGACAGAAGTTTAGCAAATTAGCTGATGGTTTGGAGCAGAGCCAAGAGAGAAGATTGAAGAGTGCACTTCAACCTTCCTGAGGCAAGCTGCGTCCCCAAAAATACAACCAAAAGGTACAAAATCCACCACCAAGCGGATGGGAGTCCCCTCCCCCACAACAAGGGCTCACAGGTTACTCCATGCAAACAAGTGAGCAGAGTTCAAACTTCCTCCCACTCTATTCCATGAGAGAGACCCCCTAAAACCTGGACCTCCTATGTCTGGTGGCATGCCACGGTGCCCTCCAGCCAGGCATAAAACTGTAAAACTGTATAAATCTGTGTATATTCCCCACCTGCAAGATTGAACTCTGAGGAGTTGCCACCCACCCACTCCGAGATCTGGAGGTTTATTACCTATGGAGTCCTGATTCTTGGGCCTCTCCTTGAGAGAAGTGGAGGGGGAAGGGCTGGTGCTGTTCTGTGCTGACTGTGGTGCGGGCGTGAGGAGAGGAGAGTCAGCTTGGGGGATGCCAGTGCAGAAATGGTGGCATCCTGAGCGGTAGGCTGACGCCATTGACACCATTCCAGCCCCATTCCTTTGGGCAAGCAGAGGTTCTGGACAGCAGCCACAGGCAGGGAGCACATAACTTTCTTGGGTTGAGTGCAAGCCCTCATGGGGCTAATGCGGCTGAGACAAAGGCAGTGGGCGGGCAGAGGCTAGAACTGACACCTGAGTGTAAAGCTGAACACAACCTCTGATTTACAGAGAAATCTAGCTGGACAGAAGCCTAATTTAAACATGCAAGGCCCTCTTGCTGAACTCAGATTTCTGGCTGATTTTGCCAGGTAAACCCTGGGAGCAGTGGCCTACTGGAGTGAATAGGGCCACAGACCTGGGGGATTACGAGTGACTGGGTGCAAGGTGGGGAAGGAGGTATTAACCTTCCTAGACTAACCCAATTGCCAGGTGGGTCCCTTTGCCCTCGTGGAGCACTGGAGCAAGTTATATCTGAACTGCAAGCAGACCCCTCTTGTCTAGCTCCCAGAGACATTTGAACTCTTCCACCTGAAATGGGTGCTGACTGGGACAACTGATTTGGACCTCTCAAACCTGGTAGACTACCCAAGGACTATTCAAAGGGGCACCCCAGGTGTATGGTTGAACTATATAAAACTGTATATATTCCCCACCTGCAACATTGAACTCTGCGGAGTCTCCACCCACTCACTCCGAGGTTTGGAGGTTTGGAGTCCAGATTCTTGGGCATTTCTTTGATAGAAGTGGAGGGGAGGGGGCTGGTGCTGTTCTGTGCTGACTGTGGTGTGGGTATGAGGAGAGGAGAGTCAGCTTGGGGGATGCCAGTGCAGAAATGGTGGCATCCTGAGAGGTAGGCTGATGCTATTCCAGCCCCACCCCTTTGTGCAAGTAGAGGTTCCGGACAGTAGCCACAGGCAGGGCACACATAACTTTCTTGGGTGGAGCGCCAGCCCTCAGGGGGCTAATGCGACTGAGACAAAGGCAGTGGGCGGGCAGAGGCTAGAAATGACACCTGAGTGTAAAGCTGAATGCAACCTCTGATTTACAGAGAAATCTAGCCAGACAGAAGCCTAATTTAAACACTCAAGACCCCCTCCCAAACTCGGATTTCTGGCTGATTTTGCCAGGTAAACCCTGGGAGCAGTGGCCTACTGGAATGAATAGGGTCATGGACCTGGGGGACCACTGGGTCTAAGGTGGGGAAGGAGGTATTAACCTTCCCAGACTAACCCAGTTGCCGAGTGGGTCCCTTTGCCCTCATGGAGCAGGGTGGGCCCCAAAACTGCTTGCTAGAGTCACACCCCTCATGGGCAGCAGGCTCCTGCTCTGTGCAGGCCCAGAACCGCTCGCTAGTGCTGCAGGCGTTCAGCAGGCAGAGGCGGAGGAATCCTCCAATCCAGGTAGAACCAAAATGGCTTGCGAGAGACACACACACCCCACAGGGGCCAGGGGAGGTGTTCCCCCCTCCAGGCTCCCAAGCTGGGTGGGCATAGAACTATTTGCTAGAGCCATGCTCGCCCTGCAGGTGGTGGTGGAGGGGTCTACCACTCTTGGGGGGTCCAGCACTGTTTGCTAGAGCCACATACGTCCCTCAGACAGAGGTGGAGGAGTCCCCTGCTCCGGGCTCCCGCATTGGGAGGGCACAGGTCAGCTTGCTAGCGCCGCACGCATCCAATGGGCAATGGTGAAGTAGTCCCCCCTTCCCCCCAGCTACTCTGGTGGGGCTGAACTAGGAGTGATCTGGTCGCTTCTGTACCCTGCTGCTACCGCTGCTATTCCACTACCCTCTGGCTGCTCCAGGGTGCTGAACTAGGACTGATCTAGCCACTAGAGTTCCCCTGTTCCATCAGTTGCCCACAGGGGCTGAACTAGGACTGATCTGGCTGCTGCCAGTTTCCTGCACCCTGGTCGCCCGGCAGGCTGAACAAGGTCTAATCCGGCCAGCACACTCCTGTGCAGCTGCAGCTGTTCCACTGCACCCGGGCTGCCCCAGTACCCGAGAACTGGGAGAAGACAACAGACATGCTCTGCCTGTCTCTCTGGGCAACCAGAAGAAGCCACCAACTGAACGGTTCTGAGAAGGCCTCCAAACAAGGTAAACTCAGCATGTGGCGGAACCAGCGGAAAAACTCTGGCAACGCAAATAACCAGAGTAGATGAACTCCTCCAAGGGAAAATAGGGAACACACAATTGAAGACCCCATCCACAAGCAAATGGCTGGGATGTCAGAAATCGAGTTCAAAATGTGGATAGAAAATAAGATTAACAGACTGGAAAAAAGGAAGGAATTAGGAGCTCAAGAAATTATTCAAAAGATTTCTCAAGAAATTATTCAAAAGATATCTCAAGAAATTATTGAAAAGATGACTCAAGAACTCAACAATTTCAAGGATAAAATGATCAAAATTTTGAAATACTAAGACAAGAGGTTGCAGCCCTCAAGGATCTGAAAGACACAGTGGAATCCCTCTGTAACAGAGTGCTACAGGCAGAAGAAAGGATCTCTGACTCTGAAGACAAAGCTTTTGAAGAAGCCCAGGAGCACAAAGATCAAAAGAAATGGAGAATAAAAACAGATCTAATCCTCAGAGAACTCTCAGACAATTAGAAGAAAACTAATATTCACCTTATAGGAATCCCTGAAGGTGATGAAGTTGCTTCACAAAACACTAAGGCCCTTCTTCATGAAATTATGAAAGAGAACTTTCCAGACATGCCAAGAGATTCTGAAATTCAGATAGCAGATAGTTTGAGAACCCTAGCACAACTCAACCCAAACAAGACACCCCCCAGACACATCATAATTAA
>NW_003852474.1:45394-62837 GCF_000181295.1 Otolemur garnettii
AAAAAAAAAAAAGAAGGAATCTGTACATGAACTGGCAGGTAGGATGCCCACTGACCATGGATGACCAAGCCTGGAAGCCTCCATACACAAACTGACAGATAGGATGCCCACTGACCATGGATGACCTAGCTGTGGTCTACTCTGAGTGGCCAGCCTGCAAAGAATAGGGACCAATAAACCTGGAAGAGAGCAACTGGCCACTTGTCCTCCACACAGGCCTCCTTCCATTCTGAATGGATCTGTGGCTCATTCTCATGGGGAAAGACAGCTATTACAGGCATGGAATCAGGTAAAATATGTTAGCAAGTGAGTGACCAGCTATGTCCATGTGTCTGAGACTCATGAGTTTTCTTGCATGCAGGACAATCAGCGTTAAAACTGGGACAGTGTGGGAAACAGGAGCAAGTTGACTACTGTAGTTAGCCGAGTTTCCTGATTATAGAAAATGTACAAAACCCCAGCAATGATCTGATGATCATTAACTTTAATAAGTGTAGATCCAGAAAAACTTTGACAAGTAAACCTTTGAGAAGCAAAGGCGCCTTGCAGTCATCATGGAGTCAGAAACTTGACCACCAAGGTGAGAAATCTCATAGAAATGGAGCTGAAAAGGGGCACTGGTTCTGGGAGGAGGATAAACCTGGAAACCGTGATGGAGCAGTTCTGGAAGTCATCCTTGACAGAATTGAGCCAACTGAGGGGTCATTCTTTCCTAGAGCTCTTAGGTTTCACCCTTGGGTGGTTGTGATCACAGACCCCCTGGGTGAGCCTTCCTGTGCCCAGATCTGTTTGCAAAATTATTCACTGCTCCTCCCTCATCAATCGATGGCAGGTCTTTCTTTATTCCCTTGAGACAGGGCTGACGGTGGCTTTGGTTGATAGAACATGCTGGAAGTGATGCATGAGTGCTGGCATGGAGGCTTCAGAGGCCTTACCCCTCTTTGAATGTAGACTTCAACCCCCTGTGAAGAAGCCCAGTGTTGCCCAGGATGAGAAGCCACAGTGAAGAACTGAGGTGCCACTGCCCATAGTCCCTGTCAGTGTTCCAATGTGTGCACAAGGCAACCTTGGTCCCCATCAACTGTATGAGTGAGGCCAGCAGAATGTTGCCAACTCACAGAATCATGAAAAAAAAAGGTAAATTGTTTTAAGCCACTATATTCTGGGAATAGTTTCCTGTGCATCAGTAGAAGAATGAAGTGTCGCCCCCTGTCACTTAACAGAGGGGCAACATGGGTATACCAGTGATTGATCTATTGTTCCTTAGCTACCAGCTCACCCTCTGTGCTTTGCTTTGTGAGGTCAGAGCTGGGATTCTGTATGTCATCTGCTGTCAGGCCAGGTTCATGGGGCATTAGAGGGACTCTGGTGGGATGGAGGGAAGAGAGAGTCCCAGAAAGTCCTGTCCCTGCTTCAGGGTAGGGCCTTCATGTGGCAGCAGCTGGACTCAGTGTGCAGTTTTCCCAACATGATATGTCCATGGTCTCTCCCCAAAGAGGTCAGCACCTCCCCAGTCCCTCCTCCAGGGGCTGGGTTGCCATTTCAAGGGGCTTTTCCTCTAAGCTTCCACCATTTGAAGGATTCAACCCTCTGGGTCTGTTTCAGCAGCATTAGGGGTGACAATTGCTCTCTGTGATTTTTACTTCCAGAATTGCTCTAAGCCAGGGCAAAAAAAAAAGTCCTATTTTTTTGCCTGCTGACTCTTCAATATCTAGTTAATCATCCTTTACACTAAAATCCCTCTGTTAAAAATACTGCTGCTGTGGTTTCTGTCTCTTGACTGCCCCAACAGATGAAGTGATTAATCTATCACCACTCATGAGAGAGATGAAAAATTTGAGTGGAAAATTCAGTGAGGGTGGCTTCTCAGAACCTCCATGATGGGCCCATAGGGACACTGCAGGTGATATGGCCCCGAGGAAGAGAGTGGGCAGCCTGCCTGCATGCCTCCCTCCCTTCCTCTGCCCTTCCTTTTCTTCCTTCTTCTGTCTCCCTCCCTCCCTCCTTTCCTTTCTCTTTTTCTCTCTTTATTTCCTTTTACTCTCTCTCTTTCTGTTCTTTCTTTCTCCCTCTTTTATTTCTCTCTCATTCATTCTTTTTTGCATTTGTTTTTTCTTTCTTTTAATAACATGATACACTGAGAAAAGATGGGTCTGGGAGTCAGAAATGTCTAGCTGAAAATCCTGAATTAACCACTTAGTGGTATTGAGGCCTTGGGAAAGTTATTTGATGCACACATACTCTCACCCACCTTTCTCCAAGCAACTGACAGCTCCATTCCAAAAGACCCCTAGAAACTTAGGAAGAGAATTAGGAGTTTATGTACTATTGAAGAAACACAAGTACATCTCTGGACATTAGGAAGGGAAAACTTTACTAAGGAGAATTACTGCAACACAGAGACACTCGTAGTCCAGGCCAGAACATCTCAGGGAATGGGTGCATGAGCAAAGCTTTTCTAGGAGAAGACATGAAATGGATCACTGCAGGGAGAGAACCAAAACCTGCTGAGGGGTCTTGCTATTGTATAACTATGTCACATGTTGCAGTAACAGGCATGTCTGTTTTCATTTAGGTACATTGCACAAGATTAGACCTAACCCAGGGCAAAAGGAAAAAAAGTTATAGTGAGGAAGTTCGCATATAGTTGGGGGCCAGCTGTTCTAGTCTAGCCAGGCTGAGGTTACCATCAAATGTGCAGTGTGATGAGCCTTGTGAGTCTCTCCTCTGGCTCGTTACAAGCTCAGACAATCCCTGAACAACTGAGGGGAGTTTGAAATCAGTTATGAGTAAGTGAAATAATCTTCAGGCCCAGAATCTTCTCGGCAGTGTTTCTGCAGATAAGTGGAAATGTGGTGGGCATGCTGGCTGAGGTCTGATGGTTTAGGGTTGTACAGATCAAGCATATTGAAAGAGGGATGACCAAAATAAAAAAGAGAAAAAATTCTTTGGGGGGAATATAAAGGTATAAGTTTCTTTTATGTTATGAGAAAGGGAAGAGTCTGAGGAGAAGAGTTGCAAAAGAGAGAGAGAGAAGAGAGCAGAGAGCAGGGAGGGAGAGAAGGGAAGACGGGAGTGGGGAAAGAGAGGGGGAGAGAAAAGGAGCGAGAGAATGGTATGGCATCCCAAAGAAAGAAATCAAGACTGCCAGAAAAAGAGAGATATTATTTAAAAAGATTGTATCAAAGTAGAGGCTGGAGCTGAACCCCAAGGGTATTGACCAGAGGATTGGAAGAGGTTGGTGGAAGGAACCTTCTGATCATCAGCATTGCCTGTTAAGTTTCTTGAAGTGAAGGTGTCTATACTTAGGGCCCTGTGCAGTCTTTGTTGTGTTTTGTGTAAAGCACGTGTTTCCCTAGAGTAGCCCACAAGGAGGGTTGTGCAAGGACGAAGCTGGCCATGCATGGTCTGTGGTGCAGCAGCCAGGCTTGAGCTCACAGGTCTTCTTCAGATCTTGGGGCGAAGGCCAGCTTCAGGGTAAGCTGGAGTCTGAAGAGGAGATGGGCAGCCAAGCTTGAGTTCTCAGAGATGCCATATCAGAGAGAGAGGGAAAATTGGGAAATGTTGGTTTGGAGGATTGGAACCAGATATTGAAAGTAACTGGAAGAACCAGAAACTTGTAAATCTTGACAGTCTGTGCAAGATAATAGGATACAGTCCAATTTATAGCTAGGCAATAAAACGGGTTTATTTATTTATTTTTCTATAGTAGGAGAGAAAGCCAACATATAGCTTTCATGTTTATCAATCACTTATAAATTATAATGATATGCAAAATGGCTTAAAGACAAGAGATAGGACTGTGATCTGATATCCCTAAAGGATGTTTCGTGTTGAATAATGTGCATAAAAATTAAGCTCTAATCCTAACCTCTGGTATCTATGAATGTCACCTTATTTGGAAATAGGGTAAGTAGTTTGTTTGTAACAAAATACAACAGACTGGGTGGCTTAAACAGCAGAAATTTATTTCTCACAGTTTGGAAGCTGGGAAGTCCAAGATCAAAGTGCAGCAGGATTCAGGTGTTCAATTTCTGGTTAGGGCTTTCTATCTGCAAGCAAGGTGCTGTGTCCTTACATGGTCTTTCCCCAGTATGTGCTTGTGAAGACAGTTGGGCTTTCTAGAGTCTTATCTTATTATCCATGAGATCATGGCCCTACCCTATGACCTCTTTTAACCTAATAAAATTACTTTATCTTGCTCAAAATACAGCCCTACTAGGGATTAGGACTTTAACACCTGAACTTGTAGAGGGACACGAGTGAGTCTACAGGGTCTTTGAAGATGTAATCAGGTTTAGATGAGGCCATGATGAATTAGGATGGACCTTAATTCAATGACTAGTACCTTTACAATAACAGGGAAATTTGGACACACAGGACATACAGGGGACACACACACCTACACACAAGGGGAGTCTAGCAAGCCAAAGAAACGAAGGGTAACTGGCAGTCTTCTGAAGCTAGAAGAGGTAAAGAAAGATTCTGTCTGAGTTTCAGAGGGAGGACAGTCCTGCTGACACCCTGATCTCCGACTTCAAAGTGTGTGATATGGAATTTAAGCCAGGATTTTGTAGTGCTTTTCTACAGCATTTCTAGGAAGCTAATACAAATGTGTTACGAGTTTTCTTTCAAAACATAAAATTTATTCTTACAGGTACTCCCGTCCATTTTTCTGATAAATGAGAAATCTCAAAGAAAGACCATTATTGACCACAAAATCATCAAAGATAGCTGGTCTCTTTAGATTTGTCCTTAGTATTTTCATAGATAACAGGAAGAAGGATA
The DNA here is from genome assembly GCF_000181295.1 of Otolemur garnettii. Lineage (NCBI taxonomy): Eukaryota > Metazoa > Chordata > Mammalia > Primates > Galagidae > Otolemur > Otolemur garnettii. The sequence goes on from NW_003852474.1 coordinate 50,183, forward strand.
GTTTGTTATATAGGCCCTTTTAAGTTGCTTTGTAGAAGTTTCCAGAAGGATCCTCAGCTTGGACTTTTAAAAGCTTCTGAGAAATTAAGCAAAGACTATGCCATCAGATTTCACCAGCAGTACCTATAAAGCTGGATGATTTCCTTTCTTCTCAAGTACCCCAAATATGCTAAGTTTCTCAAAACAGCCAGGAAGTAGCCTTCTTTGCTTACCTGGAGGGCTTGGCGCCTGTAAACCAGGGGTGGCTTTCCCAAGAGGGTATTGTGAGCATCTCTATAAAGTCAACCTCAGTTCCTCAAAAGTGTCTGGTGACAGCTGAGTGTGTGACTATCTTTTTAAAGTGTGACATTTCAGACAAGGCCTTGACTACATAACCTGGTAGACTTCTACTAAACTTATGAAAATACTCTATAGCCATGGAAATAAGAATGCTCAATAAGAATTTCTAAATTTTGAAAGGGTCAAGTAGTGAAAAAATGATAAATGTTTCGCTCTTGTTAGCAAAAGTGTAGTCTATTAAGTTGTTATAAGTTATACATATCTTAACAGATAAAATGAGATAAAGGACTTCCTTATATCTAGAAAACATAACTTTAAAGCATCAGCAGTATTTTAAACAATGCCCATCATTGTCCTTCATCAGTTCATTCCATCCTATGTCATTAATTCATGTTCTGCTCTTCTTGGACTACCTGTCTGATGAACCCATCTGCTTCTCGACTAGTGTTCTGGAAATCCTGATGTAGTCCAGTGGTAGGGTCTCAAATTTGTTTAGGTGATGGATTCACAAGCCTATGCTTGAGAGTAGTGGGAGCTCAGGGGTAGAATTTTTTGTTGAAGGTGATGCACTCTGGCCTTAAGCTACTTTGCAAATGTTTTCAAGGAAGCATTGGAGTGAAAAACAAAACAAAACAAAAAATCTATCTGCAGATGACAAAAGTGTTAAAAGCGATTAAATTATTACTGACAATTTTCAAAGGTGACATATCTGATGAGCGTTCATTACAAAATAAAGTAACTGACAAGGAAGTTTGGTTGTTTCTGTGGTATACAGAATAAAGTCAATCTAAACATGTTTTGGATAAGATATCCATAAATATAATGATTAACCATATTTTAAAAGAACAATGAATATTGTTTCTAATTCACAAAGTTGGATGAACATAATTCTTAATAGAGAAAATAATTCTACCATATTTTATAATAAAAACAGGATCATTATATTATAGAATTGTAATAATGCTGTAATTTATTAATAATACTCTTCCAAGAATATGTCAAGGTAATCAAGCAAAGAGTTTCAATAAGATGTCTTAATAAAGCCAACAGGTTAGGGTAGCGCCTATGGCTCAAAGGAGTAGGGCACCGGCTCCAGATACCAGAGGTAGTGGGTTCAAACTGAGCCTTGGCCAAAAACTGAAAAACAAACAAAAAAAATCCCAACAGGTTAGTGATGTGAGCCTCAAATTGAAAACATCAGTGCTATTATTTGTCTTCATAATTTTGAGTAATGTTCTTTTTATACTTAATAGATAATTATTCAATTATTCTATTTTAACTATCATCTCTTGATTTCCTGCTATAGACAATGAGTATTTCCTCTACCAAATTCCTTGTACATACTCTCTCTCTCTCTTACACACACACACAATGCACACTTCCTCTCTCACCTCCTATAAAGATATTCCATCACATTTTAAAAAATCACTACGTGGAACACATAGGGAAATATCATCAGTTTTTGTTCTAAGACTTGCTTTTCTTGGATTTATTAGTTTGCTTTCTTTTCATCTATTCAATTTTCTATGTATCTATCATTAATTTACCAAACTGTCTGCCAGAACTCTGAAATTCTTCTTAATATTTCATACCTTATCAGTTCCATATTTTAAATTAAAGATAACCTTCATCTGTCTGTTTTTATCTATACTAGTTGTACCTGTTGCTGTCTATGCTTATAGCACAGATACCTTTTAGGCAATTCCTCAAGATTTTTCTTGTGTACCTTTGTCTTTATAGATGATTGATATTTTAGCCTGTAGAATTCTAGGTTACAAGTGACCATAATTTCACTATCTTCCAGCTTTCTGTGTTAGTGTTGAGGAGTCCTCTGCTAGTCAGTTTCCTGTATAACTATCCATATACTTTATATAAACATACATATTTTTGGAATCATTCCTTATCTCTAGAGTTCTAAAATTGATCATTTTTGCTTTAGTATATGGCAGATATTTTGGATCTTTCAGTCAGGACAACCATATCCTTCAGAGTCATCTTATATTTTTTGTTTTGTAGTTTCGCTCCCACCGTTACTCTTGGTTTTCTTTAGTGATGCTAAAGATGAATTGATCTTATTTTTTAAAAAACAAACCCATTTTTATCTAAGTGCACTCATTTGCCTCATTTGGTCTACTTTTGAGGGATTTCTTTATCTCCACTCCTTCAAAAAATTTTTCTTCTTTCCTAGTTTTTGAATTGCTGAATTTCTCTTCTCCTAGATCTAATTCAAAGAATACTTTCTTGTTCTCTAATTTTTTTGTAATATTATTACATTCTTAAGTGTCTGTGATAGTAGGCAAATATATTTCTTGCTGGGATTCATTCTTATTTTCACTTTTGGAGAGGCCGTAATAGTATTATGTTAAGAGACATAAATTGAAGATTCTCCAAGCACAGCGTGCTTCTGTCAATATTTTGATTGGCTCATTATTTCAGTGGAGAAGAAAATAATTTCTGCTGATAGGCATGTATATAGGCATGATCCAAACCACAGCAGAAATTATTTTTTTCTCCACTCAAATAACGAGCCAATCAAAATACTGACAGGAGCATGGTGTGCTTGGAGAATCTTCAATTTATGTCTCTTAACATAATATTGTTACAGCCCCTCCAAAAGTGAAAATAAGAATGAATCCTAACAAGAAACACATTCGCCAACCATCACAGACATTTAAGAATGTGATAATATTACAAAAAAATTCAGAGAACAAGAAAGTATTCTTTGAAATTAGATCTAGGAGAAGAGAAATTCAGCAATTCAAAAACTAGGAAAGAAGAAAATTTCTGCTGTGGTTTGGATCATGCCTATTATATATATGTATATGTGTATATATACAAATTTGTCTAGGTGGTGGCCTCAGAAGCCTATGCTTAAGAGTAGTGGGAGCACATAGATATGTATATAGGCATGATCCAAACCACAGCAGAAATTATTTTTTTCTAGACTGAATAAATGAGCCAATGAAAATGTTGACAGGAGCACGCTGTCATCTAGAAAATTATCAGTTTTCTATGATGGTGAATATCATATGCAGTTAGCTATCAGATCCTACATATATACATATATACATTTGATCATTATTTAATTGATTTACCTCACTATTATAGCAAACATTTACTCAGTGACTACTAACTAGTTGTAGGGAATTATATATCCTGCCTTCAAGTAGACAATTCTATGATCTTAGTCCTATTAAAAGCTTTGACAATGTGAATGAAGAGCTTAGATACTGGAGGCCTGGTATAGGCTGAATGGAAAAAGGACAATACATCAGGTATGGCTGCTAGTAACTAGCATTTTAGGAATCATTCTCTCTCTCTTTTTTTTATTAAATGATAGCTGTGTACATTAACTCAATCATAGGGTACAGTGTAGTGTTTCATATATAATTTGAAATATTTTCATCAAACTGGTTAATATAGCCTTTATGTCATTTTCCTAGTTATTGTGTTAAGACGTTTATATTCTACTTTCAGAAAGATTCACCTGTACCCTTGTAAGATAAACCACAGAGGTGATCCCTCCAATCACCCTTGCTCCACCTATCCACCTCCTCCCCTCCCCTTCCCCATATTCTTAGGCTATAATTAGGTTACAGCTTTCATATGAAAGCTATAAATTAGTTTCATAGTGGGGCTGTGTACATTGGATACTTTTTCTTCCATTCTTGTGATACTTTGCTAAGAAGAACATTTTCCAGCTCTATCCATGTAAACATGAAGGAGGTAAAGTCTCCACCATTCTTTATGGCTGCATAGTATTCCATGGTGTACATACGGAATCCCACAGTTTGTTGATCCATTCGTGGATCGATGGGCACTTGGGCTTCTTCCATGACTTGGCAATTATGAATTGGGCTGCAATAAACATTCTGATACAAATATCTTTGTTGTAATGTGGTTTTTAGTCTTCTGGATATATACCTAATAAGGGAATTGCAGGAATCTCAGGGAGTCACAGTCATGGGCTTCCAAGAAAATGGCCAAGTTTCTCAAGACTTTGGGGGAAGAGGGTTCTGGGGTACAGCTCAAACAAGACCAATCTTGCCTAAGTTTTGTCTGTCAAAACAACATGGAAACAGAAATGGATGACGATAGTGCTCTTCTATCCTGGCCCCAAAGACTTATTTGTGGGATGTGATTCCCAGTTTCAAATTACCTTACCCCTCAGAGAATTCCAGAGCCAGCATTGCTTTTCAAAGACTTTTTTTATATTAGCACTTCTCTAAATGAACCTTATTGTTTTACTCCAAGTCATGATGAATCTTCTGGGAAATAGAAAGTTATTATTTTTAACAACAGCTTTGGTAATTCCGACCAATAAATTTCATGCCTTAAAGAAATACAGAAATCTAGGAGAGATGGGCTCTCTGTTCTATCTCATTGCCTCACCCATTTTCCTTAAGCATCAGGAGGTACAGTGCGGCACACAGGACTTTATGTGGTAGGACTTAATAGCGTGGGGCGTTGACAAATCCAACAATAACTTGTCATGTAGGCCAGCTATAATGATGTGCTGCACTGGCTCAGGTGAAGGAAATGGCAAATGTAAACCATTACTTAAGGCAGCATGAAGAATGGGCATAGCACAGACTCTAACTGTAGGCCCTTATAACACCCGTCCTAGCTCACAAATCGGCAAAATCATATGCAGTTAGCTATCAGATCCTCTTTACTGAATACTTTGTGTAACCAGCAGCATGCAATACTAATTTATTTCTAGAAAACAGAGCAGCATAATATCTGACCTCATTCTATCAGACCAAGCATAGCTTCATGTTAGATAATAGACTGTTACCCCTGGGATGGAGAATGGGATTTAGGCCATGATGACCTCTCATGCTCTGGACACAGGGCAGGTTACTGGGCTGTGTTCCAAAGCTCTTTCTCAGTAATAGACGATGAAACACAATTTCATTCTGATACTCCAGAATGAAATTGAGGACAAAAGATGCTATCTGCTCTGTGATAGCGACTTCTAGAACAATTTTGCACTGAATCATATGGTTTCTTTTACATGTTGGTGCAAAGGGAAATATAAAATGTATGGAGCTATGCATGTCCTATGTGCTCAGGCCCAGAAAGGTCCTTTGCTAGTCTCAGCTCTATAGATTTCTATCAGCGTTCCCATCCTCTGCATACACAGCACAATGGCTGTGTTCACTTTTCTGCACCATGCCCAGAAGAAACTCCCTGGCAGAGCAGTGCAGTATGATAGATTGCTCATGGTTAGGTCCTTACGTACTAAGGATGTAAAGATCTGTTCAGAACATACATGTGCCAGTTTCAATGCAGTGTTTACCTTTGCAGGATAACAAGAGGCACTATATCACCAGATTACAACCAGGTCTTCCATTTCCTTGAGTTCAGCAAAGTTAAATAGAAAATCCGTGAAGTGGTAGTTTGCAGCTACTTATCTGGTGAAAGAGGAATGTGCCAAGTGTGCTCGGGGCACAGATCTTGGAGCACAGCAAAAGTCACCAGAAAGAAGCAGGTAAGCAAACAAACGCGCCCCCAGAAGAAAAGGAAGGTCTCCTCTGGACTCGCTCGAAGTCCCACCGGGCAGCGACCTAGCCGCACTGGGGCTAGCAGCCGGGAGAGAAGGGGGTGGTGCGCCGCGCTGGGCTCTAGAGGCGGGGTGCGAGGTGGTGAGTGGGGTGCAGGGCAGTGAGTGGTAGGTTGGAGGGGAGGGACCGTGAGTGGGGCGCGGGGAGGGTTGGATCGTGAGTGGGGCGCGGGGCGGTGAGTGGGAGGTCGGACCGTAGGAGCGGTGAATGGGGCGCGGGGTGGTGAATGGGAGGTCTGGCGGGAGGGGCAGTGAGTGGGGCGCGGGGCCGGCAGGACCGTGAGTGGGGCGTCGGGCTGTGAGAGGGAGGTTGGGCGGGAGGGGCAGTGAGTGGGGTGCGGGGCGGTGAGTGGGAGGTTGGGCGGGAGGAGAGGTGAGTGGGGCGCGGGCAGGGCTGGACTGTGAGTGGGCGCGAGGCAGTGAGTGGGAGGTCGGACGGGAGGGGTCGGGAGCGGAGAGGGGTAGGGTGATTGGGGCCGGGGCGCCGGGCGGAGAGTGGGACAGGCGCAGGGCGGGCAGGGGCAGAGGAAAGGCCGGTGGGTGCGGAAGACTCAAGGCTAGGAGTGTCGCAGGAGGGGAGGAGGAAGGAAGCGGCAGAGCGCAGGGAGGGAGAGTAGGGAGCCTAGGTCCAAGGGGGCGAACCCGAGAGGAAGGCCGGGCTGCAAAGAAGGTTTGGAAACCTGGGCTAACAAGCCAGGTGTGGTAGGAAATGGGCGGGAATGAGGTCAAAGTAGGGCCCAGGTGAGAAATGGGGAAGAGAAGGAGGCGGAGGGTCTGGGCAAGCTGGAAGGGATGAGTCGCCCGGCGGCTTTGCGTCGGTCCCCTCTGCTGGCCGTCAGCTCTGTTAGACTGTCCGGAGCGAGAAGGCGGGTAAGGAGCGGATCTGGGACCCGGCAGCAGGATCCTGCCCTCCGCGTCGTCCACCTGCCTTCACCACCCCATCGGGATTGGCGTCCAGCTGCTGGACCCACGGCGGGGCAGGGCATTTTCAGATTGGAATGAGCCCCCTGCCAAAGGGGCGGTCATGCAGCTGCGGGTGTGAGCAGCACCACGGTCAGGGGAATCCGCACTGAGCGTGCCCTGTGCGTGACCCTTGGTGGGACAATGCCCGGGTTTGCATCCAGGGCAGGTTAGAGATCTTGAGCTGTCGGGGAAGGGGGTGGGTGGAGGAGGTGGCCAAGTGGATAGATGGGGCTAGGGGCATAACCATGGCCCTGGCTTAGGCTCCTTCTGATTCATGATTAAATCCTGGGGATTGGAGCCACTCTCTGTACCTTAGTCTCTGAGCCTGTTCAGGGATCTTCCTTTGCGGCCCTGCTTTGAGGTCTCATTCGGTGGAATTTAGTAATGAAAAGAATCAAACATCCCTGAAGACTAGGAATGACTATCCAAGCACAGTTTGGGAAACAGTACAATTTATATGTGTATGTCTACACATTTGTGTGTGTATGTATGTTTTTATATATGTATACACGTATATAGTAGATATGAATTATATATGTATACATTTTATATTATGTGTGAATTTCCATTTTATATACAGAGTGTGCCAAGTATGTAAAGACATTTTTAAAAAGGAAAAAAAAACTGTATTAAAAATATAATACTCAAGTCACATTTGACCTCTGCAATTACAAGAGATACAATATACAAGATCACAAATGCTATTGCTATGTATGGACTATCACGATTTTAATACAGCTTTTTCCTTTCTTAAAATGTGTATACTTTCTTTTGTACCCTCTGCACACCCTCTGTGTGTGTGTGTGTGTGTGCACATGCACATAACTTTTTCTGGCCCAGATTGTCCAGATGTGCTGCTTGATGACCAAAATTCTCCATGAACTGGCACAACTCCTAACTTCACTTCCCCAGTGTAGTCAAAGAACTTTAAGGCAGTGTCCCTTCTTACAGTGTTTTCTTAAAGCAATAGAAAAAGTAGGAGTGACATAGTCTCATGTGGAACACCAATTTGTTAAGTCCAAATTAAAGCAATAAGAGTTATTTTCCATGAACTTTGCTTCAAACAAATATGACATTGTTTTAACTAAAAGAGTTAAATAAAGTGACTCCTGGATCAAAGCAGTGTTTTAATCAAACCACTAAAAACATCCTGTATGTGGTTTTTCATGTGATATTTACATGGCTTGAAAGATCAGTCTTTCCTATCACATTAGATCCAAATGCTCTAAACTTTGTATGCCTTTGCCCTTTGAGCCAGCAAGTCCCCCTTTAGGAATCAGTATGAAAGATCCTTAGGCACAAAATATGAAATGCATTGGGCTGTGCCTTGAAACATTGCTTGTAATAGCAAAAGATTAGAAACATAAACATCCCATCAACACGGACTGGTTGTATATGTTTAATCACCAGAAATAATCCATCTTGGTGTCCATGCTATAAGTTTCATGGTGCTCTGTTATGCCAAAATGGAGAACAGAAACATCAGTAAACCGACCCATGTACAAAGGCACAGTGCCTCAGTGCCTAAAAACAATCAGAGGTCCAAAGAATATCAGTGAGTGACTATTCCTTGTAAAGACCACTTCTCTCCAGATGGTTAAGGGCTGACTCCAGCTGTGTCCTTCCTTCTGCAGAAGAATAAGGGACAAAGCAGTTCTTTAAGCAAATCCTGATAAAGGCCCCCCTGTATGTGTCCCTGGAAACCTGGATGGAGTTGGCACTGGATTCACTTAAGGAAGTGAAGTGATTAGTGATCATGAGATGGGGGTGAGGGAGAGTGAAATGGAGGAGGGTGTTTCATAGAGCATATATACAGAAAGTATGGGTACTTTATGGTTAAATAAGCTAGTATGGCCCCCCAGATGTCATTTCCTTTTCCTTAGAACCTCTGAATGTTAACCTTATCTGGAAAAAGGGCCTCTGCAGATGTAAATTAAGGATATTGAGATGGGGAGATTATTATCTAGATTAAACAGATGGGCCCTAAATGCATAGGTGTCCTATAAGACAGAGGCAGAGATTTAATACAAACAGTAGAAGAGAACACATGTGAACATGGATAGAGACAGGAGTGATGTGGCCACAAGCCAAGGAAAGCTGCAGCCACCAGAAGCTGGAGGAGGCAAAGAGCAGACTGTCCCCTAGAGCTTCTAGGGGGACCCAGCCTATAGCACCCTGATCCTGCCTGGGAGAAACTGATTCCAGACTCTGGCCTCCAGCACTGTGAGAGAAAACTTCAATTGTTTTAAGACATCAACATTTTGTAAATTTGTCAAGGTAGCCCTAGAAAACTGGAAGATAGGATCAGGGAAAACCTAGACCAGAGGTGATAAGGTCATTAGTAATCATGTTCAGTGCTCTAATGCTGCACACAGTGGGTTGGTGGAGGTGCTTATGGTGGAAACAAATGCACATGAAACCCCCATCCAGAGTGAGGCAGGTGTGAGTTATAGAATATATGTTGATAACGTTAGCTGAATATGACATCTGCCTGGTAATATCTTACTAGTCTCTTTAGTCTAATATATTCAAATATGCAAACATAGAGCATGGGTACTCTCCACTAAAAAATGCACACTTCATGGCCCATTATCAGGTTAAGCTGACAGAACATCCCTTCATGTCTGTGGTGTGCCATTTTACAGATGAGAAAATTGCTCATCTGAGTGCACGGGGTGGGGGAGGGGTTGCCCAAAGTCACATAGTCAGCAAGTGGCTGGGATTTGCATCCAGGTGTGTTTAATTATGTCTGTTCCTTCCACACAGATACACGCATCACACAGAAGAGCCCACTGCCTATGGATGGGGAGAAGTGATAATGCCAGAATGGTGGTGAAATTCCAGGACCTTGCTGCCTGTATCCCACCCATTCTGACTTAAACATTAAATCCAGCCCCTTCTGCAGTTGCTTCTGCAAAATACAACTTTCTTTGTACCTTTACAAACCCTGAACAGCTTTATTTCCAGAGACTCTGCTGTGCACCTGCCTCTCCACTGGGAGGGATGCAGAGAACTTGGGACACAAGCCTGGGGCTCTCAGGTGAAGGAGAGTGCATGCTCTGCTTTCCGTTGTCCCCAAGAGATTTGGACTCTTGAAACCACTCCCTTATGTCAGCCTTTGGTGACAGTAACAGCTGTTACTTACTATTACTGGAGCCACCCCTATGCCTACCCACCACATTGTAAATAATCTTGTAAACAATACGTTTATCCTAACATGAATATTTCTTCTTGTTCTTTTGGGATCCTGATAGACGTATACTCTCTCAGAAAGGATCATTGTTACTTAAAGGGATGAACTAATACGAGGTGTGGAAGACTAATATTCACTTTTCCAGACATTAGAGAGAACTGTAGAGGCACAGCATGTTCATAAATTGTTAAGTGTAAATATTGACAAGATTTAAATTTTTCAAAACTGATCCAATCCAATCCTAATCTAAAATTCCAGCAGAGGTCTCTGTGTGTATGTGTGTGTGTAAAGCTGATTATGAAATTTATATAGAAATTGAAATGGTCACATAAAAGATGGCTGGCTTCATTACTCTACAAGCAAATACAAATTTAATTCACAATGACAATCACTATATACCCAAAGATATTACAAAAACTAAAAAGTTACACATTACAAAAATGTACAAAGATATACAACTACTGGAAATTTCATATGTTCCTATCAGTAAATTTCTGAATTCAACCAATTCAGAAAACTGGCAGAGGTCACTAAATGTGACCTTATGTGTAACCCAGGTTCTAGTAATCCATTCTCAGGAATGTAACCAACAGAAATTCACACACATATTCACCAAAAAATAGCAACATATATGTATAAGAATATTCACAGCAGCGCTATTTGCAGTAGCCCAAACCTGGGAACAACCTAAATGCCCATCAAGTGTAGAATATACAAAGTGGTGTTAGTGGTGTTTATACAATGGAAAAATATGCAGCCCTGAGAATGAATGAACCATCCTGCTGTATGGAAGAAATTGACAAGTAAAGTGTTAAGCCAGAGGCAAAGAGCATGTTGTAATTCTATTCATGTAAAGACCAAGTTAGGAAAAATTAATTTGGGATGTCAGGAGAATGTGGAAGTATTGACTGGAGGGAGAGGGGAGACAGGAAGGCTGCTGCTGGCATGTTAGTAATATTCTACCACTAGGCCTAGGTGCTAGAAGAGACAATGGGCAACCTTGCTTGTTCCTGATCTGGGTGGAAATGATTTCAATTTAATTCCATTCACTACAATATTGGCTGTGGGTTTGCTATAGATGGCCTCTATCAGTTTAAGAAATGTCCCTTCTATACCAATTTTCTTAAGTGTTCTGATCATGAAGGGATGCTGGATATTATCAAAAGCTTTTTCTGCATCAATTGAAAGAATCATATGGTCTTTGTTTTTTAATTTATTTATGTGATGAATTATATTTATAGATTTACATATGTTGAACCATCATTGAGATCCTGGGATAAAACCCACTTGGTCGTGGTGTAGAATTTGTTTGATGTGTTGCTGGATTCTGTTTGTTAGGATCTCGTTGAATATTTTCACATCAACGTTCATTAGTGATATTGGTCTACAATTTTCTTTTCTTGTTGAGTCTTTTCCTGGTTTGGGTATCAAGGTGATGTTTGCTTCATAGAATGTGTTGGGTAGTATTCCGTCTTTTACTATATTTTTGAAAAGCTTGAGTAATATAGGTACCAGGTCCTCTTTGAAGGTTTGGTAGAATTCTGACGTGAAGCCATCTGGTCCTGGGCTTTTCTTTTTAGGGAGATTTTGTATAGTTGGTGCTATTTCAGAACTTGATATAGGTCTGTTCAACATTTCCACTTCACTCTGGCTGAGTCTTGGAAGGCAGTGTGCTTCCAAGTATTGGTCGATTTCCTTCAGATTGTCATATTTCTGGGAATAAAGTTTCTTGTAATATTAATTAAAGATTGTTTGAATTTCTAAAGGATCTGTTGTTATTTCATCTTTACCATTTCTGATTGATGAGATTAGAGATTTTACTCTCTTTTCTTGGTTAGGCTGGCCAAAGGTTTATCTATTTTATTGACCTTTTCAAAAAACCAACTTTTTAATTTATTGATCTGCTATATAATCCTTTTATTTTCAATTTCATTTAATTCTGCTCTAATTTTGGTTATTTCTTTTCTTCTGCTGGGTTTGGGATTGGAATGTTTCTCCTTTTCCATTTGCTTGAGATGTCCCATTAAGTTGCTAACTTCCTCTCTTTCCATTCTCTTGAGGAAGGTTTGTAGTGCTATAAATTTCCCTCTTAGGACTGCCTTTGCAGTATCTCAGAGGTTCTGATAACTCATGTCTTCATTGTCATTTTGTTCTAAAAATTTGGTAATTTCCTTTTTAATCTCGTCTCTGACCCATCTGTCATTCAGCTTAAGGTTATTTAGCTTCCATGTTTTCGTATGAGACTGCAGGTTCTTGTTGTTATTGTGTTCAAATTTTATTTTATGATGGTCCTAGAAGATGCATGGAATAATTTCTATTCTTTTAAATTTACTGAAGTTAGACTTATAACCTAAGATGTGGTTGATTTTGGAGTATGTTCCATGGACTGATGAGAAAAATGTGTATTCAGTTTTGTTAGGATGAAATGTTCTGTAGATGTCCGTTAGGTTCAAAAGTTGAATAGTTAAATTTAAATCTAAAATTTCTTTGCTAAGTTTCTTATTGGAGGATCTGTCCAGCACTGCCAAAGGAGTGTTATAATCTCCACCTATGATGGAGCTGGGAGAGATCAAGTTGCTCATGCCTGTTAGAGTATCTCTTATAAACTGAGGTGCATTCTGGTTGGGTGCATAGATATTGATAATTGAGATCTC
>NW_003852474.1:63014-76170 GCF_000181295.1 Otolemur garnettii
CCAATCAGCCAATCTGTGCCTCTTTAGGGGACAATTTAAGCCATTCACATTGATTGAAATTATTGATAAGCTTGGTAAAATTTTGGGTATCAATTTGTTTGAAATTCCAGTAGACATTTTTAATCCTTTTGCCACTGTGGAAGTTGGAATTTGATCAAAATTTTCTGAGTTTACTTTTGTGGTGGAGGATTGCACTGGTCATTATGGAGGATAGTTTTGAGAATTTTCTGGAGGGCTGGTTTAGTTCTGACAAATTTCTCCAACATGTGAATGTCGTTAATGTATTTAATTTCTCCATCATAGATGAAACTCAGTTTAGCTGGATATAGGATCTTGGGTTGAAAATTATTTTGTTTTAGGAGATTAAAAGTTGATGACCATCCTCTTCTAGCCTGAAAGTTTTCAGCAGAGAGATCTGCAGTCATTCTTCCCCTTGTAGGTTATAGTTTTCTTACATCTAACTGCTTTCAGAATTTTCTCTTTCATCTTAACTTTGGTGAAGTTAATTATCATGTGTCTGGGGGATATATTGTTTGGGTTGAGTTGTGCTGGGGTTCTGAAACTATTGGCTATCTGAATTTCAGATTTTTTTGGCATGTCTGGAAAGTTCTCTTTCATAATTTCATGAAGAAGAGCCTGTGTGTTTTGTGAAGCAACTTTGCTGACTTCAGGGATTCCTATAAGGTGAATATTATTTTTCTTTGAATTATCTGAGAATTCTTTGAGAGAAAGGATCCATTTTTTGTCTCTATTTCTCTTCCTCTTTGAGTATTTGGGCACGTTCAAAAGCTTTGTCTTCTATGTCAGAGATCCTTTCTTCTACCTCTTCCACTCTGTTACCAAGGGATTCTACCGTATTTTTCAGATCTTTGAGGGCTGAAAGCTCTTGCCTCTGTGTTTCAAAATCTTTGGTCATTTTATCTTTGAAATCATTGAATTCTTGAGACATAATTTCTTGAGATATCTTCTGAATAGTTTATTGAAATTCTAATTCTCTCCTTTCTTCCATTCTGTTATTCTTATTTGCTATCCAAATTCTGAACTCGATTTCTGACATCTTAGCCATCTGTTTATGGATTGGGTCTTCAATTGCGTCTGCCCCATTTTTTCCTTGGGGTAATTGATCTACTCTGGTTATTCATGTTGCCTGAGTTTTTCCGCTGATTCTGCCTGATGCTGAATTTACACTATTTGGAGTCCATCTCAGAACGGTTCCTCCAGTGGCTGCCACCAGAGAAAATGCCAGTTTCCTCTGGATGTCCAGAGAGATAGGGCGTGTCTGTCCGGAAAAGCCTCAGGGGTGGGAGCCTTATTGTTCCGGCTACTGCAGCTTTTGTTCTTCGCCTTGGGGTACTGCTGCTCCAGTATGGACTCCTCTCAAGTGACCATCCTCTTGCAGCTCTTGGGCAGCCTGGGTCCAGCTAGGGTGGCAGGAGTAGTGGGGAATTTGCCTGCCACTAAGGGAATGTGGGGCTCAAGCAAGCAGAGGTCTCTGGCCACCCAGTGCCTGGTGATGGTGGCTGGAGTAGCAGGGATGCCACCTGCCACTAGGGGAGTGCAGGGCTCAAATAAGCAAGCAGCAGGTCTCTGGTCCCCTGGCCCCTGGAGAGAGTGATGGAAGCAGCAGGGATTCTGCCTACCACTGGGGGAGCATGGGGCTCAAGCAAGCAGGCAGCAGGTCTCTGGTTGCCCAGTGCCTGGGGAGGGTGGTGGGAGCAGTGGGAACTCCACCTGCCACTGGGGGAGTGTGGGGCTCAAGCAAGCAAGTAGCAGGTCTCTGGCTGGAGGGCTCTGGTGGGAGCAGCAGGAAATCTGCCTGCCACTGGGGGAGCAGAGGGAGCAGTAGGGAATCCACCTGTCCCGGGGAAGCATGGGGCTCAAGCAAGCAATCAGCAAGTCTCTTGTCACCCGGTTCCCAGAGAGGGTGGCAGGAGCAGTGGGGAAACTGCCTGCCACCAGGGGGAGCATGGGGTGCGAGGAAGGCGTGTGTTTATCTATTTCTTTTCTCAGCTCAGCTCTTCTCCTTCAGCTTCGTTGGGTTCTTTCTGGCTGTTATTTCTCCCCCTGGACTGGAGTTTTTGTTGAAAACTAGCTCCAGTCTGCCCTCATCCACTATTCCCCCATATTCTTGTTGAATGTGAAAGCTGGAGTTAGGGAAAATAGCCAACCCAAAGATTTAGCAAAGTACAAAACACATTGACACCAAATGAACAAATAAACAGACAAAAATATTACCAGACACACAAGTACACAGATGCACAATCAGAAACAAGTAAACAACAAAAAAGAAACAAATAAACAAAAAAAAATGGTAATCATAAAATGATAAGAAAAAAAGAAAAGAGAAAAAGAAAAGAGGAAAAGAAAAAGAAAAAGAAAAACAAAACAAACTAGCAAAAAAACTCTTTTAGACTGCTGTATGCACTCTCAGCAACTGGTCCATAGAAAGCGGTTCTATGGAGACATCCTTTTTGGAGCTTCATATTATGTCTGCTTCCTGACTGGCTGCCCAGCCTCAGCCGTCTTGTTCCAGACAACACCCCTATCTGCCCTCTAAATTTGACACAGGAGTCCTCGTTTCACTGGATTATCCACTCAACTCCTAGTTTCCCCTCGATATGGGAAATTGTAATCTTCCATGAGGAAGGGACTGGTTGCCACTGATGCCCATGGATTCAGCACGGTGCACAAAAGAGCCCTCAGCCTCTGCACAAAGCACAAAAGAGTCCTCAGCCTCTGCAAGGTGGGGCTGGCCGCAGCCGATGCCAGCAGAGCACAAAAGACTTTTCCATCTCTGAAGCGGAGGGTTTGGTTGCCACTATCACTTGCTGCTTCAGTGTGGCACCACAAAGACTTATCTAAAGTTACAACGTTTGTCTGTTTCCTAAGCTGGGTCCTTTCCCTTCACTTTTCTGTCTGGACACCTAGACCCCTGATTCTCCAAATGGGGTCCAAACGGCTCCCCTTTCTGATCGCCGAATTCCACTTGGGAGTCCACACCTCACCACACTCTGCAAAACACCCAAACTCCCCACTGATTGGGAACAGCAGTCCTCTGTGGGGGAGGGTTAGGTTGCTGTGGTCTCAGGCCATAGGCTGCTGGCCCAGCACTGCTTCAGCTGTGGCGTCAAGTTATCTCTGGCAGATACTGTGGCTTTGGGTCACAGTTCCAGTCCAGCAATCTGCCTCTTTGTTGCACAACCTACGTTGCCTGTTTCTGGCAACACTCCATGCAGGGAAGGATCCAGCAGCCCCACTCTCACCTGAAACCACTAGGAGAGTTGATCCAGAGATGCATTCCCTCCACCATCTTGCTCCGCCTCCCCGGCTTATTTCATTTAATATAATTTCTTCTACATTCACCCATGTTGTTGCAAATGACAGAATTTCCTGTTTTTAATGACTGAGTAGTATTCTATTGTGTATATAGACCACATGTTGGGTGGCGCTGTGGCTCAGTGAGTTGGTGGCCAGCCCCATATACCCAGGGTGATGGGTTCGAACCCAGCCCTGGCCAAACTGCAACAAAAAAATAGTTGGGTGTCATGGTGGGCACCTGTAGTCCCAGCTACTCGGGAGGCTGAGGCAAGAGAGTCCCCTAAAAAAATAAAAAAAAAAAAAAATATAGACCACATGTTTTTATCTGTTAATCCACTGATGGGCATTACTGTCCTTTCCATACTGTGGCTATTGTGAAGAAAGCTGTGGTGGATATGGGAGTGTAGATATCTCTTTGGCAAACTGATTTTAGTTCCTTTGAATTCAATATATATCCAGTAGTGGGATTGTATAGTAATCGTATTTTTAGTTTTTGGAAGAGTTTTCATGCTGGTATTTTCAGTTTTTGGAAGCGTTTTCATAATGTTTTAAGAAGTGGCCATACTCATTTATAGTGGCACCATGTACAAGCTTCTCTTTCCACTACATTCTCACCAACATTTATTATCTTTCATCTTTTTTTTTTTTTGAGACAGAGTCTCACTTTGTCACCCTCTGTAAAGTGCCATAGCATCATAGCTCACAGCAACTTCCAACTGTTGGTCTCAGTCTTGTCTCAGTCTCCTAAGTAGCTGGGACTATAGGTGCTCACCACAACGCCCAGCTATCTTTAGAGATGGGAGATCTCTCTGTTGCTCAGGCTGGTCTCAAACTTGTGAGCTCAGGTAGTCCACCCACCTCAGCTTCCCAGTATTATCTTTCATCTTTTTGATACTGACAAATCTAGCAGGTATGAAGTGATATCTCCTTGGGGTTTTAATTTGCATTTGTCTGATGATTAGAGATGTTGAACTTGTTTTTTTAAATATATTTTCAGGCCATTTATTTGTATGTCTTCTTTTTTAAAATGTCTATTAAGTTTCTTTCTATTTTTTGGTAAGGCTTTTTCCCCCCTGATTATTGAATAGTTTTAGTTTCTTTGTATTTTGAGTGTTATCCCTTGTTTGATATATGATTTGCAGATATTTTCTTCCAATCTGTGGATTGTTCTTCACTCTGTGACTTTCATCTTTTGCTTTGCAGAGCTGTTTAGCTTAATGCAATCTCAACTGTCTTTTTTGCTTTTGTTACCTGTGCATTTAGGGTCTTATCACTGCCCAGATTTGTGCTGTGGAGCTTTTCTCTGGTTATTTCTTCTGGTAGTTTAAACATTCTGGGTCTTACGTTTTAAGTCTTTAATGTATTTTGAATTGATTCTTGTAGAGGAGTGAGGTAAGGGTTCATTATTATTCTTTTCATGTGTATACCCCATTGCCCCAATGCCATTTTTTGAAGAGACTGTTATTTCCACATTATGTGTTCTTGGCACCATTTTCAAAAATTAATTGACCACACATGTGTGGGATTATTTTTGTATTTTCTATTTATTTTGTTGGTCAATGTGTCAAAAGTGACAGCACCATTTTACATTCCCACCAGCAATGTGTAAGGATTCCACTTCTCCCATATCCTCATCAGCACTGGTTTTCCTTCTTTTTGATAACAACCATTCTACTGGGTATGAAGTGATATCTAATTGTGGTTTTGATTTTCATTTCCTTATTAATTAATGATGTGGAGGGATGTACTTTTCAACATGCATGCTGTTAATCAACAAAAAGTTTAAGATATGTACTTGTCTGTTTTTGGCATATAATATATAATGATATTTGATAATTAATTCTGATTCTTAATATTTTGATGGTCCTTATCCTAGTTTAATTTTTTATGGGGTGTTTGTAATATATATCTTTAATACAATATATGTTATATATTTTAATAGGAGCTTATTTAATTTGGTTAATTTGTGTGGGAAGAAAGGGGTAGAATGACTTTAAAATTATCTTAGAGCTTTATCAATATATATTCTGTAGCTGTATTATCAAAAAAACTCTGCCTTTTAAAATTTATTATTTTTTGTTGTTGTTGCAGTTTGGCTGGGGCTGGGTTTGAACTCACCACCCTTGTTATATGGGGCTGACACCCTCTTCACTGAGCCACAGGGACCACCCTAATCCAGAGATGTTAGAAATGAAAGAATTAAGGCAATCTATAGAAATAAATGCCCCCAGAATAGAATCTCCTAAAGCGATCGTTAAAAATGACTAAGGGCAAATGTTGTCATGTGTTAAATAAAGGTAGAGAGCAGTTGTTTTACTGTGCTCAAAGATCTATACATATATTCCAGAAAAAATAGTACATGTATTATTTTGTTGTTGTTGTTACTAGAGGACTTCTCAAAGCTTCAACACATGTATACATTCCTGAATAATTAAACTGTTAAAAGACAGTTTGGTTATTCAGTATCAAAAAAGAGTGACTTAATGGGAGTGTTGTCAGAAGGCACCACTGAAATGAGCCAGCAGAGAAGAATGTATGGTGAGGGCATTTGGGCTTAGGTGGGCTTTCATCATCTTCTCTTTGTGTTTGTTTTCCACTTTTCCTGTAATAAACACAAAGGATTATAAAAAAGAATGACTGATAACCCTAGAATTAACAAATACTTAAAAAATTAGCATCATAAAATTATTATGAAACTTAACTATGACTTTAAAGTAACAATAAAACAATTGCGATGGAAAAAAATTAGCCACTTAGTACTCACAAGGATGCACATAGATGGTCATATTCAGGAACTGCAGAGGGAAGGCCAAACTGATGTGAAAATTTTGAAAATAATTGAGCCATATTTAAGCTCCCTGATCTAGTAATTATACATCTGGAAACAAATCTTAATTCATTTAGAGACGAAGGTTTATATACAAAGATACTCATTGTGTTGTTGAATTATAAGATGGCCAAATTGCAAAATTAACTCATAGTTGGGACTAGTTAAATGAATCCTAGCACATTTTTATGATGACATGCAAATCAGCCACTAAAATCATATATATATGAATAATTATTGATTAAATGCATAAAATAATAAGCTGTTATTAAGTATTTTTAATGTTTCAGGCACTGAATAAACATTTTACATTGGTTATCTCAAATAAGCTTGTCAAGAAATCTAGAATACGATTGTAATAATTATAACAGTTGTTTATTACCCATATTTTATAGATGAGGAAGTAGGCACAGTGGTGTTAAGTAATATGCAGCTAGGTAACAGAGATGGAATCAGGATTTAAACTCAGCTATTGTGTTTGCAGCACCTGGACTCAACCACTCTACCATTTTGCTTCTCTGTTTCTCTCTCTCTTAAGTATTAAGGCTAATAATTATTAAAACCAGGTCCTGTGCCTGAACAGTAGCAAATTCAAAGACAGACCTGGTGCTTCTGGTGTATCTCAAAATCTCAGATGAAGGGAAATCTGGTGGGTGAATTTAGGAACCAAAATACATGGTATGGAAGATGGACTGGACAGGAGAACATAATTCCCACAGGTAGACTGAAATTTTAAGTGAATTTTAACAAAGTGCATGCAATTCAGAAATTTAAACAACTAGAGCCATTTAGGTTATCAGGCAAGATGTAAAAAGAAGCATAAGGGAGACATTTGGGTCAGAAGTAAAAAGATTTTCTTGTAGAGATACTGTATTAAGAATTTCTGTACTGAGGGAGAGGTTCTTTAAAATTCTAGGAGTCTACCAAAATGCCAGGATTGTTGAGAATTTCTGTTTAACAGTAAACATTAAAAGCAAAGAGTGTTTGTAAAGCACTTGGCATTATAAATATTTACCTTTAAAGATAAAATGCATCATAATGTTAGAAACATATGTATCAGCATATAGTATGCAAAATAAATAAATTAAATACTTATAAATAAATACAGAAGTAAATAATATTATCTTTAATAATAAGTGACATCCCTCACACAGGTCAGCAAACTCTGTAACCTAATCTGACTTCTTTTTGTGTGGTCTGTACGGACAGTGTGCTAAGAATGATTTTTATGTTTTTAAAATTTCAGATTAATATAAGGGTACCTATGATTAGTTTACATTATTCGCATTTGTTAGGTAAAGTCCAAGCTACAGTTGAGTTCTTCACGCAATAAGTGTGCCATATACCCGTTTTGTACCAAATAGGTGAGTACTTACCACAACCCCTCCCTTCTCTTTGAAAAAAATGTGTTTTTCTTTTGTGTGGGCATGTAGTTGTTCATCTACTAGTTTCTTATTAATATTCAGTATATTGGATGCTTGCTTTTCTTATATTTTAAGGGATTGCTAAAATAAAACAAAGCAAAACACAAAACAAAGACTGTATGTGCTCTGGGGTGCCTAAAATATTTACCATATGTCCTTTCCAGAAAGCATTTGCTGACCCCTGCCGTACATTTAAAAAAAATGATATCACATAACAGCTTGAAATATTTTTCCTCTAGAAGAGAAAACATTTTGTTTTCCGAATTTCCTTGTCCACGTAATACCCAATAGAATTGTAAAATAACAGTTTGGACACTAGAGGGAGACATTCAATTTTCCTTTTTGATTTTCACACAGATTGTTCAAAGGCATATGCGTGTATTAAACTTGAGATAACTCTGGATTTATTTGATATTATTTTTGCCAAGGCAAGACATGGAAGAAAGTACTGGTAATTACAATTTTTCTTGAGTTTGCCTTTTACAGTTTCATAACAGTGTTTCTTTCTTTCTTTCTTTTTTTTTTAACTTGCCTGATAGGAGTCGTTGTACCAGATCTCGCTAGTCTCCCACACCCACTTTTCTGCCCCACTCTCTCACTCCGGCTCTGTCTGGGGTGGGCTGCTCTTGCTGCAGGTGCCACCTGCTTTTTTTCATCTTCTGCCCACGCTGCACTCCTTGGCCTCAGTCCTGAGAGCTCCCCAGACATTACCAGGTGTGTAATGTGAGGGGTTCATGTTCTAACAGGTGGCCCTCTGACGGCTGGGAGCGGGAAGTGGTAGATAAATGATTCCCACTTTGTCTCCTTTGAGGGACAGTCCCAGCCAGCTGTTTGCACAGCTTTCACAGTTCGATTTCCACACTGGTCGCTATGCATCTTTGTTTTGGTTCTCCCACCCTCCCTGTTTCACTGACTTTGTCCCTGACTTCTGCTGGATGGGATTGTGCTGCAAATAAACAATAAGTCCTAAGCTCTCTATGTTAGCCCTAGGTATTTGAGCAACACAGGCTAACAGCGGTTATGAAAAAAAGGAATCAGCTTTATTGCTCTGAAATCAATGTGGTTGCTTAGATTTTAAGGGTGAGATATATCTTATTTCTTCCTTCCATATTCCAGGAAGAGTCCACTGTGCTTAAAATGTATTGTGCACTCTAATTATAACCACTTAAATCAAGAAATAAGGAAATAAGTGAACATAAGTATAACCGAAATGAATGACACTTTTTCCCTGGGAATGCCTTTTCTGTGTTTCTCACATGCTTCCAGAAGGACTATCTGTGATTATAAAGCATGATCCTGCTCTCTGGCAGAAGGAATTTGTGAACTAAAATAAAATCCTAATCCTCCAGCCGACTGAATGGGCACTTCTCCCTTGGTTAAGGAGACCTCTTACAACTGAGTTCCCAGCCACGATGAGATGGGTGTCAGATATGCCTCCTTGCACCCCTTCCCTTGCCAGTGGCCATCTGCTTTCTTCTGTAAGAGATAAACAGAAACGGATCTCTTGATCCACTCCTCCCTTCCTGCAGTTTCAACATACAACTGGCCAGCATTCTTCCTGATAAGAGACGCCTTCCACGGAGGTTCTATTCAGTCTACAGAGTGTGCACAGTGAGGTTTTCCACGTCCTCTGCTTCACGTTTTGACAGGAGAGGACCAAAAACACCGCCCTTGAATTATACTAAGGCTGCCGTGTTCTGAACATGGATCCCACGAGATAGCACAAAGCTCTATCGAGTATGTGCATATTTCTCCTTTCATTAATATTCATGATTCCTCCCATAGCTTGTTAAATATGTATATTTGGCTGTCCAGCTCAGCGTAAATTCCTATTCCTGTACCCTTCCCCTAGCTTTTGGCCCTCTAGCTCATCAGAACGGCTATCTATAGGCTGCAAACATTTTTGAGAAATAAAGTTCTCCTTTCCAAATTTATGAGCCTCCTCAGGTCTTTAGGTGACAAACCCTAAACAGCTGAGCCATTCAACACTCTTGCCCAGGAATTTGGAAATTGGTGTTAAGAGAACACAACTCGGTTTGTGCTTAATCCATGGCTCAGATACGATGCGAACACATGTTCGGCTCACTTCAAAGCTAGAACTTCTATTATTAAAGTGAAGCTTACCTTTTTATAAACAAGTGAATAGCTGGCATTATATATTGTTTCTGGAATGAAAAATGTAAAATAGTGCCATTTTACTAATACTTCATTGAAAAAGTTACTTTGGTAAGTTTTCATAGAGACTCTTTCTTTTGAAGGATAGCAGAAAAACAGAAAATATGCTTGTGTATAAAAGAATAAATATAACTTGATTAAGTTTCACAAAATGAACTAGTACCTTTGCTACTAGTACCCAGATTAACAAAAAGAACACCACTATTCCCCAGAAAGCTTCCATCATATTCCCTTCCAGACACTGTTTTCTTCTACCTCTGTTCTGGGGACAACCACTATTGTGATCTTTCTCACTATTCTTTTCTTAACCTTTAAATGGAATTGTGTTTTTTTCATTTGACTATTGAAGGGCACATGGGTAGTTTCTAGTTTTGAATTATTTGTGCATGTGCAGCGTTAGCAGACATTGCCAACATTTTTTTCTCAAGTGGCTGTACCAATTTATGTGAGCAGCATGTGAGAGTTCTAGATCCGCACTTGGTATGATGCCTTTTCAGTAGAGTCATTCGTTTGGGTGTGTAATGGTACTGCATTTGGTTCTAATTTTTATTACCACGATTAATGAAGTGGAGCATCTTTTCATATGTGGGTGGCCATTTGGAGGTGTTCTTTTGTGAAATACTTAGCTTTCTACTGTATTTTCTTCTTGTTGATTTGTAGAAGTTCTTTACAAATTCTGGAAATTACATGCATTATGAGTTCTAAGTATTGCAAGTGTCTTTTCCCACCCCACAGGCATGATATTTCACTGGTTTAATTGCTTCTGTTGACAGACAGGTAAACGGGAGTCCAATTTATCAATGTTTTCCTTAATGACTAGAGCTGTTAAACTTGAGAAATCTTTGTTTACTCCAAAGTTATGAGAATGTTCTCCTGTGTTTTCTCTACTTGTTTAATTGTTTTCCTATTCACACTCAGGTTCCCACTCCATCTGGAGATTACCGTATTTTTAAATCAGCTAGAAAGTAGAAGTCAATGGTAACTTTTTTCCACTTGGATGTTCAGTTGACCCAGAAGCATCATTTGAAAAAGCCTTCCTTCCCCCCCAGTACTACACTTTACCTCTATCATGCATCCAGTGTGTGAGTCTGTTCCTAATTTTTTGATACTGTTCTTTCCTTTCACCGACATCACTCAACCTTAACTAGTACAGCTTTGTAATAGATCTTCTTAAGTCCTTAGGCTTTGCTCCTCGACATGATTGCTTTGACTTTTGTTGGCATCTTGCATTTCTATGTAAAATTTAGGATTGGCTTATCAGTTATACACATACAGACATGCAACTTTTCTGGAATTTGAGTGAGATTCTATACTTCGAGTGGAAGAATTCAAAGTTTTACTATAACAAGTCTTCTGGTATACAAACATGGAATATGCCTCTACTTAGATTAGATTTCTTTAATTTATCACAATAATACCATGCAGAGATTATGTAGGACATTTTTTGTCAGATTTATTTCTGAATATTTGCAGTATTTTTGATTTCTAAAATGAGTATTACTTTTGTGTGTTTTGTTACAAAAGGATATAATTATTTTTGTATGTTGACTTGTTTTAGAATCTTGGTTAACTTGTTTGTTAATTATAACATAGCTACTAATTCTTTTGGATTTTCTCTTTATACAATGTAATATCTACAAGTAATTATAGATACTTTCCTTTCCAGTACTTATAACTTTAATTTTCTTACTCTATTACATTGTGTCACTCTCTACGTTTAAGTGGAAGGGAATTTGTTAATGTGGGTATCCTTGACCCCAATTACATTTTATTATTAAGAATTTAAGAAAAAAAAGAATCTTTACCAAATTAAAGAGTTTTTTCTTATTCATAGACAATTAGGTTAATAAAGTAATAAACGTTAAAATTTATCCAATGCTTTCTCTCCATCAATACTCATTTATTTTTTTCTGTTATGATGATGAATAGCATTGACTGATTTTTACATGCTAAAACATTCTTGTATTCCTAGGATAAAAACCGTGTTATAATATACTTACATATCATTGGATTTTTTTCACTAACTTAAAAATATTTTTCATTGTTTATGAAAGAGAGGGCCTATAATATTTTTATGTATAATATCCTTTTCAAGATTTTATACCAAAAGTATGTTGGCCCCGTAAAATAAGTTGTGAAGTTCCTCTTTTCTTTTCTGTATAATTTATGTAGCAGTGTGTTATTTCTTTCTTAATTGTTTTAAAAAATCACAAGTGAATCTGTCTGAGCTAGTATGTATTTTTGTGAAAATGTTCTTAAACCAGATTTATGGTATTTAATAAATATAAGAACATTCAGATTCTCTATTTCTTCTTAATTCTCCTATCACAAAGGTGTAGTAATTAAGGTTGTATGATAGAGGTGGCACGGGAGACAAATAGACCGAGAAAACACAATAGAAAACCCAGAAACAGGTTCATCCACCTAAGAAGTTGAATTTTTTTCTTTAAAGAATGTTAACTAGTTAAAGTAAGTGTTCACACTTGCTGGAACAAAGTTTCTCATCAGGTCCTCTTATTCACTGTTCAATATGTCCTGGTGCTTTCATAATACTGTCTTTTTCATTCCAGATACTGAAATTTGTGCATCTTCTCTTTCTCTCTTTTATAGCCTTGCTGGAAGCCTATCAATTTTATTAATCAGTCCCCAAACCCAACTTTTGGTGTCACTTTTCTTTTGTTCATTGATTTCTGCTTTTATCTTTATTATTTCCTTTATTCTGTTTGCTTTGCTTTTAATTTGCTGTTCTTTGCTTAAAATCTTGAGATGGATAATTAAAACTTGACTTTCACATTTCTCTTCTAAATGTGAGGATTGAAAGTTATACATATTTTGTTAAGCACAACTCTGAGTTCTCGTGAGTTTTGGGTCTGTTGTTATTTTATTCAGGTGAAATATTTTCTATTTCCTGTTTTTAATTTTTTCTTTAACTTTTAAATATGTATTACTTAATTTCTAATAGTTGGAGTTTTATATGTGTGTATTTTTTTTTAGCATGATTTTGTTATGATCAGATTTCAGTTTTTTATCTTTTTTGAGATTTTCTTTTTAGCTCATCTTGTGGTCATGTTGGGGGAATATCCTCTGTGTATTTGAAAAAAAATTGCATGCTCTGTCATGTTATTTATAGTTTTTCTATTTGTCCATTAGGTTAACTATAAATTCCTTACATTCTAATATTTTGTTTGTCAATTATTTTGTTTGATTGTTCTTTCAGCTGCTGATAAAGCCTTAATTTCTGGTTGTAGATTTTTTAATCTTCCTTTTTAGTTTTCTTAATTTTTGATTTACATATTTGGAAGTATGTTATTGGGTATATGTTGATTTAGGATTTTTTATTTTCTGTAAAATACAGACTACATTTATTGATACATTTGGATTGGCTTCTAGTCTTGCTATTGTTTTTTTTTTT
>NW_003852474.1:81065-170889 GCF_000181295.1 Otolemur garnettii
CCACGTTCTGAACTCGATTTCTGACATTTCAGCCATTTGCTTGTGGAGGGGGTCTTCCATTACGTCTGCCCCATTTTTCCTTGGGGGAGTTGATCTATTCTGGTTATTCAAGTTGCCAGAGTTTTTCCGCTGATTCCACCCCATTCTGAGTTTACCTTGTTTGGAGGCCTTATCAGAACTGTTCAGTTGGTGGCTTCTTCTGGTTGCCCAGAGAGAGAGAGGCAGAGCGTGCCTGTTGTCTACTCCCAGTTCTCGGGTGCTGGGGCAACTGGGGTGCAGTGGAATGGCAGCAGCTGCACGTGAGTGTTGGTGGCTGGATTAGACCTCGTTCAGCCTACTGGGGCAACCAGTGGACAATAGACCGGCAGTAGCCGGATCAGTTCTAGTTCAGCACCCTGGAGCAGTCGGGGGGTGAGGGAATGGCAGCGGTAGTGTAGGGTACGCAAGCGATCAGATCAGTCTTATTTCGGCCCGACCAGAGTAGCTGGGGGGAGTGGAGAACTCCTTCACTGTGGCCTGTTGGACGTGTATGGCACTAGCAAGCCGATCTATTCCCTCCCAGCCTGGGAGCTGGAGTGGGGAACTCCTTCGCCTCCGTCTGTGGGACACACGTGGCTCTAATAAACAGTTCTTGGCCCATCCAGAGCGCTAGACTCCTCCACTGCCTCCTGCAGGGCGCATGTGGCTCTAGCAAACAATTCTGGGCCCAGCCAGCACAGGTGCCTGGAGCAAGGAACTCCTCCTCTGGCCCCCGTGGGGTGTGCGTGTCTCTAGAAGGCTGTTTGGAGTCTGCCTGGAACGGAGGACTCCTCTGCCACTGCCCGTAGGACACTCGTGGCACTAGCAAGCAGTTCTGGGCCCACCCAGAGCCCTGGAGTGGAGATCTCCTCAGCTGCCTGTGGGGTGCACGGCTCTAGCAAGCAGTTTTGGGTCCTCTCAGAGTGGGGGACTCCTCTACCACTGCCCGTGGGGTGTGCGAGG
Source organism: Otolemur garnettii (assembly GCF_000181295.1). Taxonomy (NCBI): domain Eukaryota; kingdom Metazoa; phylum Chordata; class Mammalia; order Primates; family Galagidae; genus Otolemur; species Otolemur garnettii. Next base: position 82,047 of record NW_003852474.1, read on the forward strand.
CTCTAGCAAGTAGTTCTGTGCCTGCCCAGAGCAGGGGAAATCCTCTGTGGCCACCCGCGGCCCGCAGGAAATGTGCTAGCAAGCAGTTCTATGCCCACCCAGAGCCTTGGAGCAGGGATCTACTCTGCTGCCTGTGGGGTGTGCAGCTCTAGCAAGAAGTTCTGGGCCCTCCCAGGGTGGGGGACTGGTCTGCTGCAACCTGTGGGGGTGTTCGGGGCTCTAGCAAGTGATTCTGTGCCTGCCCAGAGCAGTGGGAAGTCCTCTGCTGCCACCTGCCACCAGCAGGAGGTGTGCGGCTTTAGCAAGCAGTTTTGCCCCTGCCCAGAGCCCTGGAGCAGGGATCTACTCTGCTGCCCGTGGAGCACACGGCTCTAGCAAGCAGTTCTGGGTCCTCCCAGAGTGGGGGACTCATCCGCAGCCACCTGCGGGGGTGCGCTAGGCTCAAGCAAGTACTTCTGTGGCTGTCTGGAGCAGGAGAACTCCACTCCGGCCACCCGCCGCCCGCGGGAGGCTTGCAGCTCTAGCAACCAGTTCTGGACCTGTCCCGAGCCCTGGGGCAGGGTTCTTCTCTGCCGCCCGTGGGGTGTGTGGCTCTAGCAAGCAGTTCTAGGCCCTCCCAGAGTGGGGGACTCGTTGCTGCCACTGGCAGGGGTGCGCTAAGCTCTAGCAAGTACTTCTGTGGCTGCCCGGAGCAGGGGAACTGCACTCCGGCCACCCAGCGCCTGCGGGAAGCTTGTGGCTCTAGTAATCAGTTCTGGACCTTCCCAGAGCCCTGGGGCGGGGTTCTTCTCTGCTGCCCATGGGGTGCGAGGCTCTAGCAAGCAGTTCTAGGCCCTCCCGGAGTGGGGGACTAGTCCGCCGCCACCGGCGGGGGTGCGCTAAGCTCTAGCAAGTACTTCTGTTGCTGCCCAGCACAGGCGGCTTCTCTGCGGCTGTCCGCCACCCGCGGGATGGGAGCGGCTCTAGTAAGCAGTTCTGGGGCCCGCTTTGTACCTGTATTTTATGTTCCTAAATGATCTTCCTTGGATTTATAGCTTGCCGAACTTCTTTCTGGGCTCAGCTCCCCGTCTTTGGCTTCATAGATTCTGATTCCAACCAGTTTTTCTTCCTTTGCTCAGGAGCCTCTGACCAGGGTTGCTACCAGTCGGCCATCTTCCCAGAATCCCCCTTGCTATTATTTTTTATTCAATGTTTTATATTTAATTTTCTCTGTTCTTGCCTTATTTTGGATTATTTTAAATATAATACACTATATTGCTAATTATGTATTCATATTCAATCTTTTAGTGATTAACCTTGAGATTATAGGTTATAGGCATCCCTGACTAATTGCAGTACAAATAAAGTTTTACTTTCCCATGTCCCTGACTGTACTATCATCCTACAATATTTTAATTCCATTTATCCCTCCACTGTGGTGTTATTTTCTCAATCACTTTGTTCTGTATATTTCAGTTCCCCTAAGACATTATCATTGTAATATTTTTTCCTTTCTTCTTTTTCCCCCTGAATTTCTGGTACTTTTATCTGGTAATATTGTCCTCCTGCCTATAGAATTTTTCTTGACATTTCTTTTAGTTTAGATTTGCTGGCAACAAATGTTTATCAGTTTTTATTTGAAATATTGTTTTGATGTCACTTCCATGTTTTGAGTGATGTTTTTTGATGGGTATAGAAAACTGGGTTGTTGGCATTTTAAAGCTATAACTGCATTGCCTTCTGGCTTCTGATGAAAAGACAAAAAGTAACATGTTCATTTACCCCACTTGTTTTTGCAATTTTGTGCTTTTCTTGGTTTTCAGTAGTTTTGTGGCAATGCAGAACGGAATATTTTTCTTTGTATTCAACCTTCTTCATAGTTACAGAGTTGCATGAATTTGTGCATTGATGATTTCCTAGTATTAGAAAATTATTAATCATATCTTCTAATATTATTTTTGTATTTTTTCCTTTCTTTTTCTTTTTTGGGGTTTTAGATATAAGTGTGTATTTATTTTTAATTGATATACTATAGAAGTTCTACTTTCTGGATTCCTGGGTGTTGAGAGCTAATTTTGGAACTAGCCCACTCACCAGTAGTGGTTTCCAGAGTGGGCTAGTTTTATACTGTCTTGGGAGTCTACTTGTGCTCATGATGGGGTAGCTGTGGTATACCAACCTCCCATTGAGAATTGCCACTAGAGCCCCATTAAGTCTCCATTGATTCAGTTGGCTTCCAATGTCTTCAAGTGCCTTTTTCTATTTGGGTGTTTTAACTGGTCCTGGCACATTGCTGAAAAATATCTTCATGTTGCTAGGAGCTTTCTGACCAGCAAAACAGCTTCTTTATCTCTTTCCACATCTCACAGGGCTATATCTAGGTGGTAGAATCAAATTCATAAACTCCTTGCTGTAAGGTATGCTGGGAAAATTAGCTTTTATCTTTCCATCCAGAAATATAATATGAAATCAATGTTCAATGACTCATTCCATTGATGTAGAAAGACATCCTTTAGCAAGATAGATAATCTTTCTTTGTCTCAAAAATAGAATAAAACTATGCTATTATCTGGTTTACAAGAAATGGAGAAATTTATGCATGATGATTGAAGAACTCTTATTTTCTTTATGAAAATAACTATTAATAGAGATCAATTAGAGATTAATAAGATCAATAACTATTAAAAAATTTTCTAGCAATTTCTTTTGCTCACTTAATGACTGAGTAAACCACATAGCTGAGAACCATAGATGGTTTCACAACTGCTGTCAAAGGAGCTTTTATTTTGCTGGATGGCATAGCATTAAGTCAGGGTGAATTGCTTAGGCTAACACAAGGGAATTTTGGAAATCTTGATACTTTAAGGAAGGGGAAGGAAAGAAATTCAGAATCTAGTTGACAAAAAGACTATAGGGGAAGAATAGAAATGGCTAATGGAATTTTTTTAAACTGATTTGTTGCAGAGCATGAAATGTATGCCATCTTATTTATCACAACCAAAACTTTAATGTTAGTCACTAATCAATGCATGTGGTAGAATTAGAACAATTATTATATTTTTTGTTTGTTTGTTTGTTTCAAGGGATGTGCTGAGTGTCTCAAGACAGGTCTTAAAGGAGGCCTCCAAGCAGGGTGGAGGTTTGGAATGGACACGTTTTCAAATCTTATTTATATAGAGTGTTTAGGATAGAGAAATAACTCTTAAAACTATTACAGAGTCACTTAGAACCTTTTATTTCAAATTTGTTCCTTCCTTTCCATTTCAAAAATCCTTTTAATGTAGGGATTAGACCACTGTTTTTATAGGATAACTTTTTTTTTTGTTTGTTTGAGACAGGGTCTTGCTCTGTCACCCAGGCTGGAATGCAGTGGCATCACAATAGCTCACAAAACCTCTAACTCCTAGACTAAAGCAATCTGAATCTCTTGCCTCAGTGTCCCTGATGGCTGGGACTACAGATGTGCAACACTTTGCCTGGATTATGTTTTTCATTTTTTGTAGAGAAAGGGTTTTGCTATTGCTCAGGCTGGTCTTGAATTACAGGGCTGTAGTAATTTGCCCTCCCAAAGTGCTAGGATTACAGGCATGAGCCATTGCACTAGGACAAGACATCATTATTAACCTTAATGGTACACGCTTTAGCCATATACACAGCCCAATCCCAATATACAAGCTATTATATTCACAAATGTGAAAAAAAAAACATTAAAACTGTATAAAGTTGTTTTAAGAAGTACTTAAATCTGTACAGTTTAACTTGAGTGTTTAAGAAAGAACAAATTATTGTTCATATAAAGTTACCATGATAAACAATTGATTTTTTTTCTGTTTTTTTTTTCTTTGAGACAGAGTCTCACTTTGTCACCCTTGGTAGAGTGCCATGGCATCATAGCTCACAGCAACCTCAAATACTTGGGCTCAAGAGATCCTCTTGCTTCAGCCTCCCAAGTATCTGGGTTTATAGGTGCCGACCACAACCCCTGGTTACTTTTAGAGGTGGGGGTCTCACTTTTGCTGAGGCTGGTCTCAAACTCCTGAGCTTGGGAAATCTACCCACCTCGGCCTCCCAGAGTGCTAGGATTGCAGGCATCAGCCACCATGCCTGACCCAAACCATTGATTTTATGATAAATTAGATAATAAATGTAATGTTAAAAATGTAGTATAAAATAAAAATACAAAAAAGATTCAAAATCACTGCTTATTGTTTTATTTTCAGAGGTACGTGACAATTAAACATTTTAAATTCTTATTTAGAAAGTGCTTTTACTGCTTTGGGTCAGGGTAGAAGTTCTGCAATACTCTGAATGTTCATGTTCTCCCAAATACAAGTGTTGACATCTCAGGTGATGGCATTGAAAGGAGGGGCCTCTGGGAGGTGATTAGGTAATGAGGACAGAGCCTCCCAGAATGAGATTAGTGCCCTTGTAAAAGAGAACCCAGGAAGCTAGCCTGTCCCTTCTGCCATGTGAGTTATATGAAAGGCCACATCAGTGAAGTGACACTGCCCAGCCGGCAGGCGGTGTCGGGGAGTTCGTGATCGGCGTATGAGAGGGAGAAGGAAAGGGTGGACACAATCACACAACCACTCATACAGTATAGGGAGAAGGCTGAGCCGAAGCTGTTTATTTGGGATCGATACAATCTTATATATGGTTAGCACAGGGGGAGTGGTTATGCTGTTCTGATGGGAGGGGCCCTGCACTGTGCTCTGCGTTTCTGTCTAAGTCTTATACAATGTAGCTAGTTCTATCCTGTTTACTTACCAGCACTGGTCTCTTTATTCGGCCTTTTCACGTGGGGGTTGCATTAGGCTAGCACTTCCTCTTATGATGTAGTTTAATATTTCTGTTAACCCTTACAGTGAAGGAAACAGGCCCATCTGCTGCCACCTCAGTCTTGCACTTTCCAGCCTGCAGAACTGTGAGAGTTGAAGTTATACTGTTCACAAGCCACCCAGCATGTGGTGTTTTGTTACAGCAGCATGAATGGACTAATACAGGGTCACTGGTGAAAAGAAGGAGAAAATAAAGAGAATAAAGAGGGAGGACCCCAGGTTTCTGCACATTACAATAAATATATAAAGAATTTTAAGGTTTAGCTTTAGGACAGTCTTCTTAGGTCATTTGCCACTTCCATGGTCTTACTGTGTCTATATTGATGATAGGATGTAGAATTTTCAAGGAATTATCTGGTACATTTAGGAACAGAATTTATTATGGCAAGAGGAACTAAAACTATTGCGACTAGCTTTCATAATATTTTATTGAAATTTATTTTATTTTATTTTCTTCTCCTTTTTTTTTTTTTTTTTAGAGGAGACAAGATAAGATGTCCTCTGGGAAGACAAGCTGGCTACTCACTCAGAACCTCACTTGGTGGCAACTTTTTGTAGGGTCTGGTTTCGGCTTTGCAGGGTCACAAATCTGGTCCAGGGATAGTTCATTCTAACCAAATTTGCAAGAATCTGATGTACACAAGATTGATTATTGACCTTCCTTGTAACACTTTCAAGAAGTCAAACTCTAAGTACATTCTTTTAGTGCAATGATAACAGTGATAGATCACATTTTTGAGTTTTTAGCAGATGCTATTGTGAATACTTTACATGTACTGACACTTTTGCTCTTCACTTAGAACTTTTGCACCCAGGCTGTCATATCATTATCCCCATCTTTACTTATAGGCAGATAAAGTCATTTGGCCAAGGTCATAAATTCACTAAATTCACTCTCTGGGAGTTTAGTCTCAAAGCCAAACTCTCACCACTGTGTTGAACTGACCATGGCAATTGCTACAGTACGTAAACACCAAGTACTGGGAGCCAAAATACCAGCCGTAGATGTTAGTGGCTGTGGAGCTCTCTGGACAATTCACTTTCAAGGGATGACTTGTGGGTATAGTTCATCATTTCCGAATCATTTTCTTCTGCTCAAGAAGGCCTGGGTTGAGAATGGGGGTGCAGTGAAAATGAAAGGTTGCATAGTGCCTTTTACAGACAGTCACATGGTCTCACCTAGATACAAAGGAAGTTGGGAAATGTGGTCATGTGTGCACAGGGGGAACATGAAGAGAGAGCATTGTCTGCTGTATATAGCATATTCCCCTATATGGAGGTATTATTTGAATGCTTGAGACCATTTTGTGAATGCACCATGCTTCATGTATTTATCTTACATGTGGATCTTTAAGCACTTTCCAGGATTTTCTTCTATGAACTATGATGCTAGGAACATTTTTTCCCCCATCTGCTAGTTCAAATATTCAAGGGTTTCCCTAGGATATATACTTAGGTGTAGAATTGCTGGGTCATAAATTACATGTATTGTAAACTTTAAGGACGATTCTAAGTTGCTTGCCAGTGTAGTTGGTATGACGCACAAATTGATTGCTGCCCACAAATCCTGGTCCTGGCCAGTTCTCACTGGTCCTCTCTGGCTGACTCACCCCACTACTTGCAATCTAAGGCAGCAGAAGGAAACAGTAGCTCTTTCAGTCTCCAGGTTGCAAGGGCAATCCCCAGGAATCAGGCTATGTGATCCTGTGTAGAAACACAGCAAGCTACTTCGATTTATAATTTTGAAAATATTTTGACATTTGCTATAGGTGTCTCCCTCTGTACTCTTACCCAGAAGTGTAAGTGTACTCTTACACTTACCCCTGAAGTGTTAAGGACAGACTGGGGTCCACACAGAGATGGCCAGAGATGTGATGTACACAGCAGCAGGTAGATATCCAGCCCTTTTTACGAACTCTCAGAAGCAAACCACTGGGTGATTAATTTCTCTTGTAGGCAGACTGTGAGTTCTCTTTGCAGGAACTGCCAAGTCCCGGAGTGAAATCTGGGACATTTGCGTGGAGCTGGAGGCTCAATCTGGGCGGTCACTGTTTATAACTTCAGACACCAGCGTGTGCTCAGCCAGCCGGAGGCACATCTGCTTCTGTTCTCATCGCATCTGTGTGAAATCATTCCGTCTTTGTGGACTTACACACAGATTCCAGGAACCAGCTGGCGACGTGTAACCGGCTGGACCACACTTTAACACCTTTCTCTAGAGCTATGAAGTGCGTTTAGTGCAAACAACCTCTTTAATTTAAATTACAACTTCACTGTGTCCTGTTTCTTAGCTTTGTCTCTCCAGGGATGAGAAAAATACCTTTAGTTTGTTTGTTTTTTAAAAATCTCCTGAAGTGAAAGTTATAATGCAATGGAAGGATGAGGGAGTGGGAACAGGCTGGAGGGGCTTGCTTAGCTGACTCACCCAGGTACTCAAATTTAAATGCCTCAGGGGTTAGGAGTTAACTGCAAGGCAGATCGGTGTAAGATGACAGAAAAAGATGAGAAGCATGGTGCTATGGAGTGTGTCTAAATGCATTACCATTCAGTGTTTGCATTTGTGTGCATAAGCGTGCGTTCAGTAGAAGCACATCTTAGAAAGAGATAAGCATATAAGTTCATCTGTGTAACTGACGTATAGACTGAGAGACAGAACAGTTCCTGCAGCCTAGGAGCCCTAGGGGCCCCTTACATCCCCCTTCAGCCGCTCCCTCTGGCCTGTTGCCTTCATTCCCAAAGCATAGCCACTATTCTGAATTCTTACACCCTACATTAGTTATTCTTGGTTTTGAATTATAAATAGATAGGTAGATATTAAATTTTATGCTTGGCTTCTTTGACTCCATTTACATTTGGAGTGCTCATCTGTGTTGTATTTGGTTCATTCTTATCTCCATATAATACTCCACGGCATGAATATACCACAGTGCAAATATCTGTTCTGTGTGCATGAGCTTGTGGGTTGTTTTCAGCTATCGCTTACTATAAACAGTGAGAAAGTGCTTCTATGGATACTGCCGCAGATTTTAGTGCATGTATCTATTAGCTGATATTAGGCAGGTACATAGGTGTGGAATTGCTGCGCTCTGGGGTAGCTGTATTTTGTACTTTAGGAATCTCACCCATTTTCCACAGTGGTTGTGTTGAAGTACACTCTTCCTAGTGATGCTAGAGTATTCTGGATGTTCTGCAGACCCACCAATTCTTGATATTTCTCATCTTTTTCATTTTGTTCTAAAGCTTGTTTTTTATTTTCACATTTGGATCTTCAATCATCTGGGACTGAATTTTGCACTGAGTGGGAGTGGTGGGAAGAGAGTGGTTATAGTGAATTTCCAGCTCACTTTCTTCTCCCTTGTCCTTCTCCAGAAGGCCTTAAGAACATTTTTTAGCTGAAGTCTCTGTGAACACACTGCTGGGATTTCCTAGCTGGGTGATCCTGGCAGAACTGTTGGGAATATGAGAAGTCATTACCTAAAAACAGTCCAGCAGGATAGGCTCGCTGTGATTCTGGTTGTGGGGACCACTGCCCGGCAGTGACAGAGAATCACAGAGGTCCTCAGGATGTGCCTTCTGGGAAGTGTGAGACCTGGAGACCCTACTGGTCTCCAGACCTGGTGCCTGCTCAGAGCTGGTTAGCACTGCGCAGAGCCTAATTGCTCATCAGTAACTCTAAAACTGAAATGTGTACCAGCACAGAGAAGGGGCCTTTGGGATGCTGCTGCCATCAGCCTAGGGCCCACTGAATGGCATCTGTGGGTCAGTGGCTGTTGTTTCTTTCTTCTGTCCTCTCACAGTTGGGAAGACTCTCATTTTTCAGTAGTTTGACAGTTTGGACCTTCGGGCAGAATGGAAGAGTCAGGCTGGGCCCTTTCCCATGTGGGTATGGAGTCAACTCAGCGCCTGGTTGTGTGGGAAGCAGCTTGAGCAGCTGGCTACAGCAGGTCCTGCAGGTGGGGAGGCACTGGGAGGAACTGAATTTTACTCTGAGGGCACAGTCATCCCAGGTTGAGATCCCAGACCTGGGTCACTGTTGCTGCAGAGGCTCAAGGGCATAAGCAGGGACACTGGTGGGAAAGCCCTTGTGACTGATGGTCTAGGAGCCTGGAGCTCCAAGGGCTGAGGTGTGGTCCAACTCTGAATTGGCCCTGAATATAGATGAGATTAAAAGTGGGCAGAATAAAAGGGAGCCAGGATTTGGGCCTGGCCATGTAGAGGGGAGCTTCCTTTCAGAAAGGGAGGGATGTGTATTGGGATCTGGGGCTTCTTGTTGGTTCTGTCCATTTGCTTTATATAACCTTGGGCCAGTTACTTCTCTGTGCCTCAGTTTCCTCCTCTAAACATGGCATTAAGACTGGTAGTTATTCACAGTGTGGTTGCAATGCTTTCTCTAGTAAACATATGTAAAGCATGGAGAAAATATGGGAAACATTGCAAAACATTTACATTTATTGTTTGCTGCATGGGAGTATTTTGGGTGAAAGTAGGACAGGAGTCTTTTGAGAGAAAACTTACTGATGTAATTCTGCTTCTAGTGTAGTTCTTCACTGATGCACTTCTCAGCTTCACATGTCTGTGGGGCCCTGGGGAAATTAGGAGGGAGATTCATTCTATGGAAACAGTTTGTGAAGTGGGGGAAGGCCTAGGAAGTATCAGCTGAAGATGGAAAATATTTGAGGGCCCTGGGAGCCTCAGGGACTGCCTGAGGGGGAGGCTTAACTTTCCTCTAGTCTTCTTAGTTTCCTAAATATGATGAACAAGGAACATCTTATGTTCATTGGCTGGGTCCTTGAGGATTATACTGACAAAAGACAGACTAACAGGAGAAAAAAATAGATAATTATGTTGTGAACACACATTATACAGGAGGAAATTCCATGATGAGTAACTCACAGGGGTGGTTTGAACTTGGGCCTCTTTATTATTATTATTATTATTAAATGATAGCTGTATACATTAATGCAAACATGGGGTACAGTGTAGTGTTTTCATATACAATTTGAAATATTTTCATCAAACTGGTAAACTTTGTGTCATTTACTTAGTTATTGCATTAAAATATTTATACTCTAATTCTAGAAAAGTTCACTTGTACCCTTGTTAGACAGACCATATAGGTGATCTTTCTAGTCATCCTCCCACCACCCATCTGCCCTTCTCCTCTCCCCTCTCTCACCCCCTCCTCATATTCTTAGGCTAGAATTAGGTTGTAGCTTTCATTTGAGATCTATAAGTTAGTTTCATAATAGGGCTGTGTACATTGGATACTTTTTCTTCCATTCTTATGATACTTTGCTAAGAAGAACATTTTCCAGTTCCTAGATGAATCCAGCTACCTACCGTTACCTCATTTTTGACAAACCAATTAAAAACATGGAGTGGGGAAAAGATTCCCTATTTAACAAATGGTGCTGGACGAACTGGCTGGTGACCTGTAGAAGACTGAACTGGATCCACACCTTTCACCATTAACTAAGATAGATTCTCACTGGATTAAGGACTTAAACTTAAGACATGAAACCATAAAAATACTAGAAGAAAGTACAGGGAAAACACTTGAAGAAGTCGGCCTGGGTGAATTTTTTATGAGACGGACCCCACAGGCAATTGAACTTGGGCTTCTATAGTATCTTGGCAAAGGGCAATAAATTTGTAAAGTGCCAAGACAAAGGAAAAGGGCATTAGGTTTCCAAAGGCAGCAGACTGTGGGCAGGTGAATACTGGAGGGAACTAAAGGAGTAAGGCTCACTTGTGCAGGTCCATTTCAGCGCTCACTTTCTGTTCTTTCCAGACCCAGAAGAATTCCCTGGGAGAGGGGTTTGCAGTAGTCCTCATTTCTCAGAAGTTTAGGGTTTTATTCAGATTGGGGAATTTCTGTGAAGGGAACTCTGTATATGTTGAATCTCATTTCCCTCTAGCTCAAAATAACCCTCATGCCAAATTGGCATATTTGGGGGTGGCATATTTTTACAAGCATAACATTAAAATATTAAAACACTGTGGTTGCCAAAGACATTCATTTCAAGGCACCCCTAATAAATGTACAATCCTGAAAAAGGATCAGTAAATGCTGTTCAAGGAATTATTTAGCCTCTCTGAGGATGGAAAATTTTTGAGGGCCCTGGGGGGGCCTCATGGGGAGGCTTAACTTTCCTCTAGTCTTCTTAGTTCCCTAAATGTGATGAACGGGGAACATCTTATGTTCATTGGCTGGGGCCTTGCAGATTATACTGACAAAAGACAGACTAACAGGAGAACAGCCCTTCTTATGTTGGGAAGCTGTAGCTGCTGTCACTGAGATGTGGCTCAGATCCTGGCTTGGATTGTTTGCAGTGGGGGTTCAGGCTGGTGGGTGACGTGTTAGGGGATTTTGGGATGGGCAAATTTCCAATATGTCAGTTAGAGTCCTTTAAATTTAACAATGTCCTATTTTATTTTATTTGTTGGTACTGTTAAAGTAATTTTGATGTTGAATAATTTAAGAATTAAGACCATTTTCTTCAGCATTTCAATAGGCCTGCTCTAAATAGAATTAGCATAATGTCTATACACTTCTGTCCTTTCTTCCCCATGTGCTTATTTTGGTTACATGTGGGAGTAGGGCAGGTGATAAGCTATGTCCAGTTTTGTGGGCAGAGGATGGCTTCTTTAGACAAAGACACTTCTTCAGTGCTAATGCATCCTATTCTAGGAGCGCCCTTGGGCTGGCTCTCTCTTCCATTCCTTGTTCTTATATCTTCCTGGCTGCCCATTAGCTTCCCTGGCTTTGACTTTGACCTATTTTCATGGCTTCTGTGTTTTGAATCTACCTGGATTTCAGGGTGTCTCTCAAGCAGCAAGCCTTGCCTCTCCTCCTTGACTTGAGGCTCTGTTGATCCTTGTCCTCCTGGTTTAGATCATTGGCTATGCCCAGTGGATCTCTCCCCTCACCCTTGTCATATTTACCCTTCCACCTAGGCCTTTGATGGAACCTGATCATCACCTTCACTCTGGGGCAGGAGTCACAATTTTATATTAGAAACTATACAATTATTTTTGTGTGTGTATGTGTATATGGTGTCTATAAAGTTCATATGCAGTTTAAAATAGTTGTAACTTTGTAAGTATATATGTGCCAGAAAGAATATGTAAACAGGATTAGAAGAAGAAAAATATTTTTTATTGTTCTTAATTTTCAACATGTCTACCATCATAACTGATACAAGGGGTAATATGATTCTGTAGTTCTAGGAAAATATTTTCAAGCTGATTTCCAGCAATACCAGCAATCACATCAGTTATCCTAGCTTGCAAGTCTTCTAAAGATCAAGGTTTTTTCTACACTGCTGGTGGGAATGCAAACTAATACATTCTTTTTGGAAATACATCTGGAGAACACTTAGAGAACTAAAAATAGACCTGCCATTTGATCCTGCAATTCCTTTATCAGGTATATATCCAGAAGACCAGAAATCACATTACAACAAAGATATTTGTATCAGAATGTTTATTGCAGCCCAATTCATAATTTCTAGGTCATGGAAGGAACCCAAGTACCCATTGACCCACGAATGGATCAGTAAATTATAGTATATGTACACCATGGAATATTATGCAGCACTAAAGAAGGATGGAGACTTTACCTTCTTCATGTTTACATGGATGGAGCTGGAAAATGTTCTTCTTAGCAAAGTACCTCAAGAATGGAAGAAAAAGTATCCAATGTACTCAGTCCTATTATGAAACTAATTTATAGCTTTCATATGAAAGCTATAACCTAATTATAGCCTAAGAATATGGAAGGGCGGAAGATGGAGGGTGCAGGAAGGGTGATTGGTGGGATCACCTCTATGGTTTATCTTACAAGGGTACAAGTGAATCTTTCTAAAAGTAGAATATAAATGCCTTAACACAATAACTAAGAAAATGACATGAAGGCTATGTTAATCAGTTTGATGAAAATATTTCAAATTTTATATGAAAACACCACACTGTACCCCATGATTGCATTAATGTACATAGCTATGATTTAATAAAAAAAAATCAAGGTTTTGTTGAATAAACATTAGTTTTCAAATTTCCCCATAAAAAGAAATTCAGTGGAGTCAAACCTGGCAAATGTGGAGGCTAAGAAAATAAATAGTCCACCTCTTCCAATCCATCTGCTAGGGAGTTTCTCATGTGAAACTGTGTAACATGCAAAGCAAAGTGACAAGGAGAACCATCTTGCTGAAACATTGTATTGTCTGACAATTTTAATTGTTTGAGCTGAGGAATAAAGTAATTTTGCAGCATTTCTAAATACCTATCACCGTTAATAACACACCCTTCAAAAAAGAATGGCCCCATGACTCCATTTTTTTCCCAAAGCACAGCACACATTAACTTTGGGAGAATCTCTTTCATGTTCAACAGACTCATGAATTTTCAGTTTCCCAAATATGGCAATGACACCCATTGACCTTGCCACTAATGTGGAATGTTGCTTCATTGGAGAACATTAAATTACTCAAAAATGCATCATCATTGCTAAGTTTTTTGTTAAACTCATGACAGAATGTTAGTCATGCATGACAATCCTTTTCTAACAACATTTAATATGCTTGAATTTTGTACACTTTTGTGTGAAGTCTTGTCCACAGAATTTTATGCATAGTAGGCTTTGAAAGCCTCAGCTCTAGTGATACCTGTCTTAATGACTTTCTTGGACTTATCTCAAATGTTTCTATCTACAGATGCTACAGTTTCTTCACTAACACATTGCCTACCAGATTGTGGCTTATCATCAACAGAACTGGTTTCTTTAAATTTTTTCATCCACTTGGATATGGAATTCCTGTGTGGTGCTTCTTTATTGCAATGGGTTCTAAACTTTCTTTTGACAGCAAATGGTAGATTTTAGTTCAACCAACCAAAGAACACAATTTACTTTCTCTTCTAGTGAAGCCATGGGTCAACAGTGATTCTGTAAAATAAGTAATTTTAAGATTAAATTTCTAAAAATAAAAAAAAGCTAGATGTATCAAATTTTCTAATCCTTTTTACAAATCCTTTCTATAACATATACTTACAAAGTTACAACTAATTTAAATCACACATAAACTTTATGGTCAGTCTATCTATCTATCTATCTATCTATCTATCTATGTATCTATCTATCTATCTATCTATCTATCAATTTTAACTCTCACCATCATCAAGGGCCCTAGATATGATATAAAACTAAATTAATTTTGCATTTTAGTTCTGCTACTTTTTTCATGTGTGAATTTGGGTGGGTAGAAAGGCTACTCAGAGTATATGTATTTTCTGCTGCCTAAGATGAACATGATAATGTAATAAATACCATCTGGGGTTATAGTGAGGAAACAATGATGATGTATACTTCATCATAGTTTCTGGCATATAATAAGCATTCAATATGTGCAAATTTTAACTGTGTTATTACTGTATCAATTCTGCTGAGACAGACACCATGAAGGCTGGTCATTTGAAGCCAAAGTTTATAGTATATCCTCTCTTTCTACTAAGCAAGGGAAGAGAATCTAATAAGTTATAAAGCATTTCACCTTTTAGAAATAGGATGTCAACTCTGTAATCAACCTTGCTACTTTTGACTCCTTTTGCAAATAACTAAGTCGAAGAGGGAATCCCTGTGTGTGATGGAAGAGCAGCAACCCAGGCACCAGGGGTACAGGGTATAGAGAAAGATTAGTGTTCATGGACCATTAAGCCACTGGAAAGCCAGTCTTGCGCAAACTCTTAGCTTCACCCTGAAGAAACTGACCTGGAGAGATTAAATACTAGAACTTGGGTCACAGAGCAGAGTTGAGACCAGAACACTGGTTCTGTGACTCCAAGTAAGGTTGGTGACTATTCTCCATTATTGCTTCTCAAACTGTGGCCCCGAACCACCAGCAGCAGCTTCACCTGGGAACAAATCAGAACTGCAAAGTCTCAGTTTCACCTTAGGCCTGTTGAATTAGGAACTCTCGGGGTCAGCCACAGGGGTCTGTTAAAACAAGTGTTAGGTGGTTCTGATGCTTCATCAAATTTGAGAACCACTGCTCTTTAGTATGTTGCCTCTATCATTTTGCTAACACAATGGATGTATATTCCTGCATGTCCAGGTATAAATGCAAGAAAAATATGACTATAAGAAAACACACAGAAAGAAGAGAAAAATAGAGTATCTGATATACATTTACACACTCACATTTGTTTTCTCTCAGAAGGCAAGTATCTGCTTCTTTCACCAGTTTCAGGTTCCATCACTGAGACAGCTTTTGTCTTCTGTGATTTATTACAAAGATATAAGTGCATTTCCAGTTTCAGTATGATTTGTTGGATGTAGGAATGGGCTATTGGTTCTTCCAAGCATGTAAACACAAATACATTAGAGCAGGCAGAATGTGGGTTTCTATGAGAAATCTTATTGTTTGGTCCAACTATTTGGCTGTTATTGTCCAAAAATATGACAACATGAACAAATAATGTGAGAGTGGCAAGAAATTGATGTTTCACGGCAAAGCCCACGGTCTCTGGAATGCTTAAATCATGTTCCATAGAGCTGTACTTTCTTTCTCTTCCAACATCTGTGGGTGGTGTGCGAAAGCAGTTGAGTGTAATATAAGAATGATTCCTTATGGATCTGACCAGACAGATCTTTCTCACTCATTATCAAACCAAATAAAAGTGCCTGGTAATATTTTAGATCCTGGAGTATTCTGATTATTTTGGAAAGGATTTTTATAGCGAAAGCATTGTTTTGGGGTTTTCTAACAATTTCACAACAGAGGAAAAAATGGTTGGTTTATTTTATGAAAAGTTTGAAATGAACTGATTTAAAGCATTGATAGACCCTAGAAAACACCGCTAGGCTTCTACAGAAATGTCTTTACAATTTGGGTAGGTGGGCTGCCACTTTAATGTTTACACTGGAGCTGTAAATCTGATGAGAGATTACAGATGTGGATGATGGATTATGGGAAGAATTAAAAATGTTTGGAACCTGATTATGTTGTGTCCACTTCACGTGTGATAGTTATTTTTTTTTTTTTTTTTTCGTTTTAAGATAAGACTTATATTAGAAGTTAGAAAGGAATACAGAAGAAGTAAAAAGCACCAGAGCTTCTGGAAGGGGGAAAGAACTGAAGAACTTGATAGTTGTTATTCTTGCTCTTTTTCAGGATCATTATTATCACCATCAATATAATCATAGCTGACATTTATTGAACATTAGGATTGTGCCGGGCACTGTAATCAGAGTCTTTGTGTGTCTACTACTACACCGTATTTCGCCGTGTATAATGCATACATTTTTGCCCAAATTGCACATGGGCAGTACAGCTCAGTGGCAGGAGAGCCTAGTAGGCCTCCTAGGCTGCCACACCTTTCCCTTTCCCGTCACCCTCTTGCCTGGGCCCACTGGGCACATGGGGCTCCAGTCTGGGACGATCTGGGATCTGGTGGGAGTGAACTGGAGCAGCCCCCACCAAGCACCATGATCAGGAGAGAGGGCGGTGGTGGGACTGGTAAGGTGGGTCATGGCTATGTCGGGTGAGGACTGAGGCCTGAGACCCAGCTGTGTGAAGGAGACTAGGAAGGAGTCCCACAGAGGCCACAGGGACCTTGCATGGCTTCCCATGGGCTGAGCAGCCTTTCAAGCTTTGCCTTGCCAGCCACGTATGCAGTCATCTCAACTGCAGCCCCAGATATGGCAGGGAGAGAGGAACTCCTAGGAGAGAGGGAAAAGGCAATCTTGACAGAGTGGGCAGCCATAGGAGGGTGATGTGATCTGCACATTTACCAGGGGGGCATTAGCCCTCCCCAGATGTGTCTCTCCTGGCTGATAGCTGATCACTGTCTAGAAGTGTGTTTTCCCGAACATCAAAACATGGGTGAGCATTATACATGGGAATGCATTTCACATGGAAAAATACAAGAGAATCCTCTATTCCTCAGTAGAACTTTAAAGGTAATTAATATGGTTGCCCATTCTACAGTTGAAGGAATTTAAATGAGAGCTGTGTCATCTGCTCAGGATTACAGAGCTGGGAACACGTGGTGGGGATAAAAGACCAAGAAGTTTGCCTCCAGAACCCCCTCCTCACCTCTATGTGATGCTGCCTTCCCATTGTATTTAATCTGGACATCAATGCTGAATTACATGTGAATTATTCTCTCAGTACTGATGGGGAAAACCAGGCCAGAGAGAGGTAACAACTTGCTAAGGTCACCAGGGCCAACAAGTGGCAATTGTGCCATTTGCAATCCCTGCACAGCCTGGTATGGCACCTCACACACACCTTAGTTTTCTTGTGCTTTCGTTTGTCTTGTCGTTGGCTCCAGTGTGATACATTTTTATTATTATTGCAGATTATTATGAGGATACAAGTGGTTAGGTTACAATGTTTGCATTTGTTAGGTAAGGTCCCTGTTGTAGTTTTTCCCCTCATCCAAGAGGTGTGGCATATACCCTTACATTGTGCCTATTAGGTAGAAACACGTCAATCCCTCCCATTCTCCCTTCTCGCCCCTCTCTCCTCCATCATACCTAGGGTGACCAGATGTCCCGCTTTTGGCGAGCCAGTCCTACTTTTCAACAATTTGTCCCGCAGCGTTTTAAAAAAGTCCCGATTTTTGGAAAGAATGCACGAATGGGCGGGAGAACAAGAAGGGAATATACGGTTTTCTGCTGCCATGTGGCTATTTCACCAGAATATGAGTTTTATATTATTTTTGTTAATTTTATAATGTTAAATTGTAATAATAACAAATAATTGCTGAGAAGTGATTATTGAGAACTGCTTATCAAAGTTTGCATTGTTGTCAGGCCCCGCCCCCACCCCACCCCCCATCCCACCATGTTGTCCCACCTTACCGATGTTTAAATCTGGTCACCCTAACCATACCTCCAACTTGAATTAAATTGCGTTTTTCTTTCATGTGGGCCTGTATTAGTTCATCTACTGGCTTCATATTAGTATTGAATACATTGGACGCTTGCTTTTCCATTCTGAAGATACTTTAGTAAAGAGAATGTTCTCCAACTCTATCCAGTTTAATACAGAAGATATGAAAAGTCTCCATCTTTTTTTATGGCTAAATAGTAGTATTCCATGGTGTCATATACCACAGTTTATTAATCTATTCATGCATTGATGGGCACTGTGTTGACTTCACATCTTGGTGATTGCGAATTGAGCTGCACTAAATAAACTAGTGCAAATGTTCTTATGATAAAATGATTTTTTTCTTCTGGATGGACACCTAGTAATGGGATTGTGGGATCAAATGGGAGGTCTAGTTTGAATTCTTCGGGCATTCTCCATACTTCTTTCCAAAGAGGCTGTATTAGTTTGCAGTCCCATCAGCAGTATAAAAGTACTCCCTTCTCTCCACATCTGTGCCAGCATCTGCAGCTTTCAGATTTTGCTATGTGTGCTACTCTCACAGGGGGTAGGTGATGTCTCAGGGTGGTTTTGATTTGCATTTCTCTGATGATTAAGGATGATGAGCATTTTTTGAGGTATTTGTTGGCCATTCATCTGTCTTCTTCAGAGAAGGTTCTGTTCATGTCTCATACCCAGTGATAGATGGGGTTGTTTGCTCTTTTTTTTGTTGTTGTTGTCATTGATTTATTTGAGTTTTCTGTAGATCCTGGTTATAAAACCTTTGTCAGATTCATAACATGCAAATATATTTTACCATTTTGAAGGTTGCCTATTTCCTTTATTTGTTGTGTCTTTAGCTGTGCAGAAGCTCTCAACTTAATTAAGTCCCATGCATTTATTTTTGTTGTTACTGACCTACTGATGCAGTCTTCTTCATAAAACATTTCCCTAGGTCAATATTATTAAGATTTTTTCCCATGCTTTCTTCTAGGATTTTTATCATTTTGTGTTTTACATTTAAATCTTTTATCTACTGTGAGTCAATTTGTGCAAGTGGTGAGAGGTGAGGGTCTAGTTTCAGATTTTTACATGTCCAGTTCTCCCAGCACTATTGAATAGGGATTCTTTTCCCCAGTGTATGCTTTTGTCTGGTTTGTTGAAGATCAGATGGCAATAAGATGCTGGTTTTATCTCTATCTTTACTATTTTGTTCCATAGATGTATGTCTCTATATTTGTGCCAATATTATTCTGTTTTGATCAATCACTGTGGACTTGCAGTATAACCTGAAGTCTGGCAGAGTGATGCCTCTGTATTTATTTTTATTACTAAAAATTGCCTTGGCTATATGTGTGTGTGTGTTTTTTCCTGGCTCCGTAAAGAACAACATATATTTTTGAATTCTTCAAAGTATGATGTTGGTATTTTAGTGAGGATTGTGTTAAATCTGTAGATTGCTTTGGGTGGTATAGACATTTTAATAGTGTTGATTCTTTGCAGCCAAGAGATTGGTATCTTATTCCTTTTTTTAATGTCTTCTGCTATTTCTTTTCTTAGGGTTTCATAATTCTCCATGTAGAGATCCTTCAGTTCCTTTGTTTGATATATTTCCAGGTATTTCATTTTCTTTGTAGCTACTGTGAAGGGTATTGTGTTGTTGATTTACTTCTCAGCTTGATTGTTATTAGTGTATACAAAGGCCAATTGACATATACAAAGGACATTGATTTTATACCCTGCAATGTAGTATTACTGTAGAAATACAGTAGTATTTCTTGATCATTTCCAGAAGTATTATGATTGAGTCTCTGTGGTTTTCTAAGTACAAGATCATAGCATCAGCAAAGAGTGAGTTTGACCTCCTGTGTCCCTATTTGAATGCCCTTAATGTCCTTCTTTTGTCTAATTGTATTGGCTAGAACTTCTAGCCCTATGTTGACTTGTAGTGGCGATAGTAGACATCCTTGTCTGGTTCCAGGTCTAAGTGGAAATGCTCTCAATTTTACTCCATTCAGTATTATATTTGCTGTGGGTTTGTTGTAGATGTCTTTAATCAGTTTAAGATATATCCTGTCTATGTCTAATTTCTTGAGTATTTTTATCAGAAAGGGATGCTGAATTTTTTAAATTGCTTTTTCTGTTTCTATTGAGAGGATCATATGGTCTTTTTTTTTTTTTTTGCTTCTATTTATGTGGTGAATTACATTTATCAATTTGCATTTGTTAGATCAACCTTGCTTCTATTGGATAAAGCTCACTTGGTTGTGATGTATAATTTTTTTTAATATGCAGCTGTGTTCTATTTTCTAGGATTTTATTGAGTACTTTTTGCACCAGTATTCATTAATGAATATTAAGATTGGTCTGTAGCTTTCCCTTTTTGTTGGGTCCTTCCATGGTTTTGCTATCAGGATGATGTTTGCTTCATAGAATGTGTTGGGAAGTGTCCCCCTCTTCTCAATATTTTGGAATAATTTTTGCTGTATAGGTACAAGTTCTTCTCTGAAGGTTTGATAGAATTCTGGTGTGAAGCCACCTGGTCCAGGGCTTTTCTTTTTTTTTCGGGGGGGGGGAGCATTTTTATTGTTTCTTCAATTTTGGTGCTTAATAGTGGTCTGATCAAGAAGTATATTTCTTCTTGGTTAAGTCTAGGGAGGCTATGTGATTCTAAGTATTGCAATTTCTTCCTTGTCAAATTTCTGGGCATAGAGTTTTCTGTAGTAATCAGAGATGATCTCGTGTATCTTTGTGTTGTTTCTCCTTTTTTGATTCTGATTGAGGTTATTAGAGGTCTTTTCTGCTTCTAGTGAGTCTGGCCAAAGGTTTATCAATTTTGTTTATCTTTTGAAGGACCAACTTTTTGTTTCATTAATTTTATGAATGATTCATTTGTTTTATATTTCATTTATTTATGATTTAATTTTGGTCATTTCTTTGTTTCTGCCAAGTTGGGGATTGGATTGCTCTTCCTTTTCCATGCCTCGAGGTGGCTCATTAGGTTGTTGATGTACTGCCTTTCTGGGTTTTGGATAAGGCCATCTAATGCAATGAATTTCCCTCTTAGGACTGCTTTTGCAGTATCCAACAGCATTGGGTAGCTTGTGGCTTCATCATTGTTATGTTCAAGGAATTTAATTATTTCCTTTCTTACCTCCTCTTTGACCCATCTGTCATTCAGCAAAACACTGTTTCTTTTTTTTTAAAGGTTGTTTAGTGTTTAGTTTCTATGACTTTATGAAGGGATGAAGGTTTTTGTTGGAGTTGAATTTTACCTTTATTCTCTTGTGGTCTGGAAAAGTACAAAGTATAATTTCAATTCTTTTACTTTTGTTGAGGTTTGATTTGTGTCTGAGGATATGACCAATTTTGGAGTATGATCCATGAATTAATGAGAAGAATGTACATTCATTAGCTTTGTTCTGTATATTTTTGAGCCCAGTTTTTCTAGGGTTGTATTTAGGTCCCTTGTGTCCTTGTTCAGTTTCTGTTTAGAGGATCTGTCCAGTTGTGTCAGAGGCCTGTTGAAGTCCTCAGTATTGTGATGCTGTAGGATATCATATTGTTCAGACCAGTTAGGTTTCTTTTTATAAATCTGGGAGCTTTAATTTGGGTGCATAAATATTTAGAATTGAAGTGTTGTCTTGTTGTATGGTTCCCTTGAACAGTATATAGTGTCCAACTTTGTCTTTCTTAACTTTTGTTGCTTTAAATCCACTTGCATCTGAAAATTGTAACCCCTCCTTTCTGTGCTTGGGTGTTGAAGTTGCCTTGGTTCCTGGAGTCCTTCACTCTCTCACTGCACCTTCCCAACAATGTTTCTGGGACAGACAATCTAGTAAGATGTGGCTGAAGTTCCTTCACCCTTATCTTACTGAGAACAGCTGGCAAGGAAATGTCTCCACCATCTTGGAGCCACCCCATGTGTAAGGATAAGAAAGGCATCAAATTGACCCTTCTCCTCTTGATATAAACTACAAGTCAGACATATTAGGTGACATAATTAGTAACAGTTTGGTTAGTTATGATGCCATTCTAATAAATTAGATCAAGAAGACTATTTATGCCCACTTTTACTGACACTCATGCTCTCAGTGTCTCTTGAGACTTTACCTAATTATAAGAGTACACATGCATAATCTGTCAATACATAAGGGAATACCCAATGCTATTACTTCTTTTTTTCCTCTGTCAAATTAGTGCCTCTGGACATCCCAATCTTGTCTCCCAACCTTTCACTTTGTAACCAGATTCAGCATTTACAAACACAAACCAAATCACATCAGTTCCTCTTATCCCTGCTCCCAGCTTAAACTCTGAAATTGCATTTAGAACTAAATTCAAAATATTTGCTATGACCTTTAAGGCTTGTGATCTGGTCTTCTCCCCTTCAACCTTACCACATACTTCCCTTCCTTCCTACTACCTGCCCTGTAGTCACCCTGTGGTCACCTTAGCTGTCTCTCTAGTCCTAGTACAAGTGAAGATCTTCTGTGCCTCAGGATAGTTGCACCTATTTTGTCTTCTGGGAATAACTGTCATCTCTTTATTCCTGTAGCACATATACATATATATACCAATAGTTTTACATTTCTCATAACCAGTGCTAAAAGTAGCAACTCTCTGGCACTTTAGAAGTTAAACCTGCATTACCAAGACCTCTGCATTCCTAGAAGCTTCATCAGAGTCATGAGTTTTAATTACACCAAAGAAAATAGCTATTTGGTATTTTCTGTTGTTATTCATATAATTTAATCAGCATACTGGATCACATGAAGTTCAGGAGTTTTAATTACACCAAGATAAATGAGCTATTTGGTATTTCCCGTGGTTATTCATATAATTTAATCAACATATTGGATCAAATGATCAAGGTCTCTGCCAACTACATAAGGAAGAGGTGGACAGTTGTCATAGCCAACGGCTCTCATTAGCCGGAAAGAGTATACTGCTATTTCTGCCAGGTGAAGGCAAGCTACTTCTAATTGTCCCAACTAATTGAGATGGGAAGAAAGTGTATTTCAGGTCAGTATTAGCATACCAGGTGCCAGGGGCTGTGCTGGTCTCCTCAGTGAATGCATTACATTTACATGACAGCTTGATTAAGTTTGTAATAATTCATAGTTGTTCTTACAGCATGCCATTTGGCTTCACCATTTTTTCATTTTTAAAGTCCTTTATGGTAAGTAAGCTTTGCTGTTTCCCCCAGAAATGCAGTGTGGCTTTTGGTTAACTGTTTTGTCCAGAGGTGGAGCAGGCAGTTCTAGGGGGATTCACTTGGTCTTTTCTACCATGATTATCCCTATTCCATAGGTCAGGGAATCTGTGTGGGAATTATGTATTCCCATTATGCCTACAGAAACCAGGGAAATAACCACAGGATGGCTGAATGAGTCTCACAGGTTGAGCCTACAGGACCCCCTGTGAGACAAATTTAAATTGACTTTATTGAGTCTCTTTGCATAAACCCCCACTGTACCCATGCAAACACTGTGTCCCCAGGGCAATTGCCAGTTCAGAGCTAATATCTAATAGCCCCCTGAAGGTCTGGGCATCTTTCCTTCACATAGCCACCCTTTTGAATGGCTGCATGTTTCTCTGGGAAAAAATTGGGGAAGATTTACTGCATATACTCCAGGCCATGTTTCAAAGTCCTTCCCTAATGTTCCCACTCAAGTGGCTAAAGATCTGTGAGCTGGCTTGGGTGTTCTGTCCCTCCATGGATTCATACTAGTACCTTGGGGAGGCCCTTTAGTCTTCTGTTTTGTTGCCATCAAGCATCAAGATTTCTGGGTTGTATTAATCAAGTCATTTCTTTACTGGTCACACATCTATCTCATTCATAGAAAGCTAGTGATAAACCTCTATTCTGATTGCAACTGTTTCTCTGTGTGCACCATGAGAATTGTGACAACTTTGTCTTTGATAGTTAAGCCTCACAATTGGGTCTTGGTCACCCTGCATCTCACTATTCCCATTGAAATATGAGCAGTCAATGGCAAAATCTCTCTTGTCATCTTAAGGCTATCTAGGACAGCCACAGGAAACTTTTGAGGAATACTACTGGGACCCTCATCAAGGTGTGTCATTTTGCTTTGCTGTGTAGCGCGGGGGAGGAGAGAGCTAAGTGTGTTGCACATGAGAGGTTCATTTGCTTCTGCGTAGCCTTCCAGTTTCCTTTATTTACAATGTTCCAGGGAAGTCTCCATCTCAGTGTTTTGTTTACAGGCTACCATTGGAGCCAGGCAAACATTAGAACCTCTTCCAATTATGTGATCTAAACCAGTAAGTCCAATATTGTTGGGGAGTACATCAAAATCTCTCTTACTCTCCCCAGTTTCTTTCTCTGAATATATTTTTTATGCACACTTACATAGTATCCTCCTTGAGAATATATCCCATAATTCTTTTTATATTTATATAAGAATATGTGATTCACGCAAGGTATTAATATAAGATATGCAGAGTGTCCATAAAGTTCATATGCAATTTACTATGTTGAACTATTTTAAATTGCACATGATCCTTATGTCCATCTTGTATTAATGATACATAATATGTCTCATATATAATGTTTAAGAATATATAAAAATCTCTGTATAATTATATATAATATTTTCTGCTATACGTTAGCAAAAGCTCCCTCTCCTTGGAGGAGTAATTAGACACCCAGAGACTAGTACTAGCATGAAACTATTGATAAACTAGCATAGAGGGGCACAGGAAGTTGCTGGGAGGACTGAAACCCTAACAGAAGGGCTACCTGGAGGCAGCTGTTGTGTGAAAGGATGTGGCTATGGTCAGAGGAGTGGCACAGAGGTGGGCAGAAGATAATTTCCCTGCTCTCCATCCTCTGGATTCTGATGATCATTTACTGGTTGAAACCAACAGAAAACCAGCCATCCAGGGATCCTGGTGCATCCTCTGTGTAGAGCAGCCTCCCAGGATGAAGTGTAAGGTAGAAAAAATTGGAAAATGGTCTAGAAGCGGGTATGCCAATGGGGAGTAACCAGCAATCCATTAGAAAATCAAACTCAATGTGCAGCATTCTGAGTTTAAATTTTAGAGGCTCATGAATTATAATTCTTGTTAATGAAAGCTGAAAACTTATTTGGAATTTGTCTAAGACAAAGTTGTTCTCTGACCAAGGAAGATCTTTTTGCTTCCTTGCTGTGATGGAAGGTAGGGCACTTTCCCCACAGCTATAAGCTTTCTAACTTACCCTCTGGCCCAATACATTTAGAAGGAGAAAACATTAATGTGGGAATTTTTATCTATTTTAATTTCTACCAAGCTAACTGGAAAGGAGGGGTGAAGGTAAATGTATGAAAGGAGTTTCCATCTGTACAAGTTAGTTATTTCTTTTTCTATTCTTTAAATCCATGCCTGCTAGAGATCATATTCCTGGAAGTGTCCAATTTTTATGCTTAATCAAAATGTGACTAAGAGGTATTTGCTTGTTAACGGTAACTGGCAGTGTAAATCTGAGCACTGTAAGGCTCATACTGACTCCTGTGTGGTGGGATTGAAGGACTGCAGGTGTTTTCCTTACCTGCTTCACAAGCCCAGGTGGAGCTCCGCTGGTGCTTTATCTGTACAAGGCCTGATTCACAGCCCTTTGGAGCTCAGGCCACCCCAGACATGGCATATGTGCTGTTATAGAAAGAGATATGCTTAAATTTAGTATGTCTTAAACCTTAATAGGGGGATGCTAACATTTAATAAACAGAGGCATACATTAAGATTAAGAAATTTATGGATTAGAATTAGGAAGATGTTTTTCTTATGTAAATGTTACATGTTAATTTAAGAATTTGAGGAAACTATAGAAATATATAGGGAAACTGAAAAGTCACCCATAATTCTACTATGAAGGCATCCACTATTAATATTTTTGTATATAGGCTGGGCATGGTGGTGGCTCAGACCTGTAATCCTAGGGCTCTGGGAGGCCAAGGAGGGTGGATTGTTTGAGCTCAGGAGTTTCAGACCAGCCTGAGCAAGAGCAAGATCTCATCTCTAAAAGTAGGCAGGTACTGTGGTGGGCACATGTAGTCCCAGATACTAGGGAGGCAAGAGGATTGCTCAAGCCCAAGAGTTTGAGGTTGTTGTGAGCTATGTTGCCACAGCACTTTACCCAGGTCAATAGAGTGAGACTTTGTCTCAAAAAGAAAAAAACAAATAAAATTTGTTTAATGTATTATTTCAGTGTTGATTTCTTGATAATGTACCTATATGTACATTTCTATCTATACCTATATGTTGTTAAATTTATAACTCTTCCTATATGGATACATATATTGGCTAAAAATTGATATTAGTAAATTTGGAAACCTTTTCATCATATGTTATCTGTATATATTTTTAATTATCTTCTAAAGTGTAGTTTTTAATGATTTCATGGTTTCACCTTGCTTTAATTAGTCATATTTTACTAACCAATTCCCTATTTTTTTAATTTTTTTATTTTGTTGCAGTTTGGCCAAGTCCAGGTTTGAACCTGCCACCCTCAGTAGGATATGGGGCCAGCGCCCTACTCACGAGGCCACAGGCACTGTCCCCAATTCCCTTTTTTTTTTTTTTTTTTTTAAGAGACAGAGTCTTACTTTATTGCCCTTGGTAGAGTGCTGTGGCATGACAGCTCACAGCAACTCCCAACTCCTGGGCTTAGGGGATTCTCTTGCTTCAGCCTCCCGAGTAGCTGGGACTACAGGCACCCACCATGATGCCCGGCTATTTTTTGTTGCAGTTTGCCTGGGGCGGGGTTTGAACCTGCCACCCTCAGTATGTGGGGCTGACGCCCTACTCACTGAGCCACAGGTGCCCTCCCAACCCAATTTCTTATTTTTTTTTTAAAAAAATTTATAAACAATACTTTATCAAACCCCTGAAATTCAGAATAAAATTTTATGTATTTAGAATAAATACTGAGAAGTTTAATTACTGAGTTAAAAGGATTACATGGTTGGTTCATTTTTTAACCTCAGCGATTTTAGATATAAAAGAAACACCATCAGCTGTTTTGTCTGCACTCATCACAGCTGTTTTTGTATGCATTGCATATGAAAAGTGTCAGAAGGTTTGAAGCCCTGACATATTTGTCTCAGCAGAACATTTTCTTTTTTGACGGAATGGTTGGATTCTTTGTCCCTTCTCTCTGCTTCATTGAACAAGAGCGCCCGTTCTGTTTGACTTCATCCATTTTGAAGTTTCAAATAGTCACAACCTCTAAGGCAGAGGGACAAAAGGCCATCGATCAACATAAATCGGTGTTCAAGCCAGGGGTCTGGTCTCAGGGGAGAGATGGTCACTGGCCATTCCGGGAGATGTGAGTCTGTCTGTCATGTTGATGTAGCTAGTCCAGAGGCAGCAGGGCATGGGGCATGGCGAGGATTCCAATGCTGAGTGCAATTTAAAAAACCTGAACGTACTGGTAGCTGGAATTTTGAGAGCATCCTGCTTCCTCCTAGTGACACTGTTTACTAGTTAGCAGATCAATATCATTCTTGAAGGCATTGATTTTCAATGGGCCATACAACAATTCTCATGTGTCTGCCTCATAGGGAGAAATGATACACAGCTCGGATATTAATTTTGTTGTTTTTTTTAAAAATTACTACCTTTGAGCATCTGAAGGTCAAGCTGGAGAAGCAGCATTAAAATCAATGCTAAAAAAGAGCTTCCGGCTGGACTGTGGGTTTGGCAATATTAGAAAAACAAACAGCTTTTGTCTTACATGAGTATAAACCAGAAAATAATCTTTTCCGCATGTAATTCTACTCATTCATTATGGGAAAATGTCTTTAGCGAGGCTAGAAGGGAGCGGATGCACGGCTGTGTAAGTGTATCACATATTTTTCCTAGATGCTTCCTACACGCTGTCTGAGAGAAGGGATTTTATGATGACTGACTGCCTTTTCTGAAAGGAGTAGCTTTGAGACAGCAGTTTTCTCTGTCTCTCCCCCCCCCTTCCTCCCTCTCTCAGGTTTTCTCCCCTTCTCTCTTATTCTGCTTTCCCTATTTCCTGCTTTTCTTTTTCTTCCTTTCCCCTTTTTTCTTCTATTACATTTTTTGATTTTTTTAAATTGCAGAAGTAATACATGCAAATTGAGGAAAATGTAAAACTGTACCAAGCCATAAGGATGGAAGTTATCAAGTTATTTGTAATCCCATTTCACTGAACGAATGCGTCACATCTGGAGTGAAAGAGAGTGTTGTGTGCGTGTGTGTGCATATTCTTGCGCACACACACGTGCACATGTGTATATACATCACATAAGTAACCAATGTGGCCAGTGTTAACATTTGGTTAATAAGAACAATTAAGCAGGTTGTTCTTAACTCTCTTTTAAGATGTCGTCAGTGGGAAGTGCTCTTGTCATTTGAAAAAAATGTACGATGCAAATTCTTGAAAATAAATTCCCAACGTGTGATGTAGAGTAGCTTCCATTTTGAGTATTATTTTGAATATGCTGTGAGGAGGTGGGTGGGTCTCAAAGCCTCTCTATCAAAGGCTTGTTTTACTCCCCCATCCTTCTTTTCTCCCTTCCCCATAGAGGGAAGGTGCTGCTAACTAACGTGGCGTGGAAGAAGGCTCCAAAGGGGCAGCTGAGATATTAAGGCTAAGGTTGAGGATGTTTGAAATGTGTTCAGGAGTAAGAATTGATTAGGAGATCTTACTTGGAACCATTTAAAGATATCCTTAACCGCAGAGGTGGGCTCTAAGCACTGTAATGCCCCAGAGGAGGATCTGTGAGGACAGAGGAGGCCCCACTAGTAAACAGCACCTCTTGCAGGAAATGCCTGGGTCCCACCATCTCCCTGTCCTACTTCAGCTGGGCACACAGATGCTCAGACCATCTGTGTTGGGGCCTGGTCATCCCTGTGCTGCTCAATATAGCAGGACGGGAAAAGAAGCTGGTTGCACATACCCAGCCACCAGAGGTGAAAATGCAGCAGCTCTTACAATGATCTCACTTTGGTTTCACTATATTTTTGTTTAATTGTAAAAATGAGCTAGGACTAAAATAGTGAAATGACTTTCAAAGCTGTTATCATCTTCTTTCAGTAGATGGCACTGTTTTGAATGAATTGGGTTTGGTTGAGTTCAGTTGGAAAAGTGAGGTAGACTTTTTTAAATGAAGAGGAGTGCACCGTCATACACTCCAAAGCTTTGCTACTA
This sequence comes from Otolemur garnettii, assembly GCF_000181295.1. Taxonomy (NCBI): domain Eukaryota; kingdom Metazoa; phylum Chordata; class Mammalia; order Primates; family Galagidae; genus Otolemur; species Otolemur garnettii. The sequence goes on from NW_003852474.1 coordinate 110,918, forward strand.
AAATAGAAATAGTACAGAAGCGAAAGTATCTTTTCTAGTTTCTAGACCAGTGCTATCCTATATAACAGAAGCTATGTACGTACTTTTAAACTTTCTAGTAGCAACGCTGAAAAAATATTGAAATAAAAGGTGAAATTAAGTTCAGCAAATGATTTTATTTAAAACCAATATATCAAAAATACTAAATTTTCAACATTTAATAAATATTAAAATTACTAATGAACTATTTGGCATTCAAATGACTCACATTTCCAGTCCTCCCTAGCCAGTAAGTAGTGGCCATGCTGTACTATGCAATCTGGCTGGTGGTTTCCTCCTTATCTTTATTTTTTCTTCAGAGGGGGTAAGTTTTTTTTTCTTTTATTAAGTCATATACACATAGATCATGAATACATTTATGCTTTTGTGGGATAGAATGTGTTTTTTTTTTATACAATTTGAAATGGCTCATATAGCTCACCTCATTTACTTAATTATTGTGCTAAGACATTTATGTTCTATACTTGGTAGATTTGACTTGTACCCTTACAATATACTTCATAGGTGTGGTCCCACCATTTACCCTCCCTTTATCGATCCTTCCCCCGCCCCTCCCATCTCCAGAGGGGTTAAGTTTTAAGAACAATTGGTTTTGAATAGGAATCACGTTTTCTCTTTTTTGAGGGTAAATTGATGTGCTGAATCTGAACTTTGACAAAATAGGGCCTTCACCCATGCAGAGGATATCTGTATCAATATTGCATTTAGTCCTGCATAGAAGATTACACTGCCAGCATCCAGTATAGCTACTAGAACCATCTCTGACATCTACTAAACATTAGATCCCTACTATGTACCAGGCACTGTTCTAAACTGCAAGAATCATTCTATATTTCTAAACAACACCAGAGTTAAGTAGAACATTTGAAGAGGCGCAGTGTGACTTGCATTTTTCTTTATCCATTTCTTTGGTCCATTCAATTAACATTAATGGAGCTCCGAACTTCCCCGAGAAGTCTGCCAAGTGCTGAGGATGCACAAAGAACAAGGTTTCTGCCCAGAAAACCCCAGTCTCATGGGGAATACGCAAGTAAGCAGACAGTCACACCAGATGGGTTAAGGGCCACTGAAACATGCTTAGGGTGTGATGAGAGTTAAGAAAGGTCATACGTACCCAGATTGGGGGTGATCGTGGTAGAGCTGGAAGCTTCCTTCAGGGTTTGGTGTTTGAGCTACGTCATCACAGGATGGGTAGGGCTGGGCTAGAAGAGGTGGAAATGGCATCTTCAGCGGTGGGTGGGAGGTAAGGGTGCATCACATAAGGACTAGCGCAAGCCTTTGTCTGGAGGAGTGACAGGATGTTGTGTCTGGAGAACTCCAGTGGCTGAGGTTTTCCAGGGTGTAGGGATGGGGGTAGGCTGTAGAGTGACAAGGGATGCTCAGATCGATTGAATTTCATCATGAGTCATTGGATTCAGTTTTGAAGACTGGAAGAATGTTAAAAATTCCTGTCATGGGGATGGCATGGCCAGGTTTCCACTTCAGAAAACTCATTCTGGTTTCCACGTGGGGAATGGGCAGGGGGTGGAGGAAAGGATGAGTCAGGGAGACCTATTCTTTGCTCTTTTGCAGTGACTACAAGATGGTGAGGACCTGACCTCTAGTTGCAGCAGTGGGGCTGAATTAGTGCTGATTTTGAGAGATATTTTGGGAGCAGGATCAACAGGAATAGGAGAGAAGTTGTATAGAAGAGACAATGGGATGCAGAAGAGAAAATGTTGATTCAGATTCTGTAGATTTATAAGCTGGTATAATTTTGGCAGTTGTGTCTTCCAGAAAAAGAATACAAAATTATAAATTAACAGGTGCACTGGCCCCTCTCAAGGCCTTGGGGGTGGGGGCACGCACATGTGAAAGCTTACGCCTCAGAGTTCAATGATGAGTCTGCCCATGATCTCAGACAGATGTCTGGGACCACAGAGATGAACACACAGGGGAAAGAGGGGATTTACAGGGAAGACAGCACGGTCTGTTTTGGACTTGTTTCTGAGATGTCTGTGTGGTGTCACTGCGTGCACACATGTGGAGCTCGGGAAAGCTGGGGACTGCAGATGCATCCAGATGTCATCAGCACATGGGTGAAACCACAGGAATAGATGATGCCGTCCAGGGTAGAGTAGAAAGAGCAGGGTGTGGTGCATCTCTCTGAGAGGTGGGAGGAAGAAGAGAATTATTCAGAGCAGAGTGAGCATGTTAGGCTCAGGGACTTGAGGAAAACAGGGCAAGCATGGTGCTCTGAAGGTCTACGGAAAGGGAGCTTCTGGGATGATTCAGGAGGTATGGTTTTCAGATTTGTGCCTTCCACAATGGCCAACACTCTTGTTTCCATAATCCAAATAGGCTATAGATTTAATTTGCAAATATCTTCAGAGAAGAAACAGTTGACCCTGAGTTTCATGTGACTGATACCAGCCTTTCATTTTGGAAATTGTTCTTTCTCCAATCTAGCCATGAACCATAGGGGCCAGGAGGAGGCTTGTGCTGCCTTAGTGCCATACCAAGTCTTTCAAATCAACACTTTGACACGCCCTTGCAGTATGTGCCATGTGAACATGCAGCCTCCTTCCCGGTTGGTGGGCACAATTTATGCGTTCATGGGTTGGGCCCCTCATACATGAAAGATGTTAATACCTTCCTTGGAGGGATCAGCCTCAATGTCCCCCACAGTATTGAATAAGCTGTGTGTTATCCCACTATTGCCTTCACAGTGACCTCACTTCAACTCTGTGATGACACTAGAAGCTCTATTTTTGTAGCTGTGGTCCCTTATATTTCCAGTACATTGTGACAAAGCTAGAAATTGGCTAGGCACATGGAGTCTGGCATAGTTTATTGAAAGTCTGGTCTCTTGAGCTGGTCTCTCATGCTGGTCACTGGCTCCATCTTTTATTCTCCAAGTTTCATTCTTCATATCACTGAAACAAAATAAGAAACTCCTCCTGTCATTGGTAAGGGATTGTGTCTCCTCTGAGGCCGTTGTCTCTCCTAGGGTCCTCTGGCACTACTGACATCTTCGTGTTGCAGGTTCACACAGGAACAAGTCAGGGCCTGGATAACGGATGTGGAGTGACCCATCCAAAGGCACTCAAATTCAAACCTCCTAAAAGACCATTTAGGTCAAACAGAACCAGCTGAGTGTCATTGGTGGCTTCTTCCTTCTATCTTCAGCATCTGCATCTCAAAACGTAAATGAATTAAATTTCATTAAGCACTTAGAACATCGTTTGGCCCTCATTAAGTGCTGTATGGACCAGATACTTAATACTTAAACACACCTCCTGCTGCCGAGATTTTATTTACCAGACTGAAGAAATGTGCTCTTGACACAATGGTCCTCTCATGGTGGGGACCAAACTCACTCCAGAATGCTCCAGGCATGGCAACTTGGATCATAACTCAAGGCCTGGGGAGTGTTTCCCCCATCTTACACTGAAGGAAGAGAGGATGAACCACCACCAATCTCCCCTCTGATCTTGGGCCTCAAGTGTCAGCTAAATGTTCTAGATATTGGGCTAAAGACAACTGATGAGGGTATACACATTATTAAGCATTTATGTAATAAGTCTATAGTCTGAATGGCTCTAACACAAGTTTTTCCTTAATGAGTGACAATTTTGGAGATGATATGGGACGTGTCTGAGGCATATATAAACCAAGAAGAGGCTGGGGCAGAATTCCTAATTCTAGGGGGTGTGGTAATGACCTTGTAGTATGAACAGGCCTGTGAGTGGAGGCAGAGAGAATTACCAGGCCTGCTGGCTCAGCAGGGGACAGGAGTCCAGCTATGCCTTTGGTCATGTGGGACTTGGGCACAGATATTCAGCCAGCACCCACCAGCTGCTGGGTGGAAGAAACTGTTTTCACTGAGGCCCTAGCCCACTTGCTGTCTGTGGCTCTGTCCACAGAAAGAAGTAGAAAGTGGCTTCTAGCTCCAGCACTGTTTGGTGCAAGGGGAATTCCAGAGGAGTGCTCAGTGGGGAGGCAGCAGGTTAGCAGCCCATCACAGCTGCCCCCTTCTCCACTTGGCTGCTGTAGGATGGCAGGGCCTGGTCCCCAGCGTAATCAGACAGTGAAGAAGACATAAGCACCTAATGGGCTTGCGTGTCTAGGAAGAAATGTTTATTTCTAGGTTTTCATATTTATGTTTAATATTTGCACTTAAAGGGTACTCGGTGACTACTTCTCATATTTTCCTTCCATGGCTCACTCTCCTGTAAAGATTTAAAAACAGGTGTATTATTTCTGATAAAATGATTGTTTCTATTTCTGAGTAGAGAGCCAGAATTTTCTATACACTTTTTTTTTTTTTTTTTATCTTTCTGACTTTTAGTAAAGCCAGTGCCCTCTCGAGAGATAAAATGACCTTTTGGGTATATCTTAAATTCTCTGCTTCTCCTGTCTTATTCTCTTTAATTCCAGGGCAGAAGGAAAAAGATTAAGATGGATGTTTCCCTCCTGCCCTTTCCAATTAAAAAAAAATCCAATCACTTTCTGAAAACCCCAAAGCCAGAAACCAGGGGTATGATTTTTCTTGCTGGTGTAGGTTGCACATTTAATTTGTCACAGGGCTGAATTATTGATGCTGTATTTCCTTTTTCTTAATTTTGTAATACTTCCCATAAACTTGGCTACACCACAGGCTTTCATCCTGACTTCACGTTTTATTTTATCCCATGACAATGATGAATAATTTAAAGTCTGCTGTTACAGGTTATCAATCTCCTTTGGAGATTTTTCAAGACAACATTGATGGAAAAGAAATTCTCTCTGAATTCCTGGATGTTTACTATGGAAAGATACAGCCGCACTGTTTGTCTGAAGTGTGAGTGTGTGAGCCATACATCAATATGGTTACCCAGAGTGCACATATGTTAAGATAGAGATTTAGTAGGGTTGCTCTTTACCTAGTGGGTTTAATATGGTTATTATGATAAAGATGGCCAAAGGGACTCATAAGAAGGCATGCTGTTTAGGAGGCTTCCACCTCGAATTGTACAGTGCCAAGATAAACACCCTCTGCAATCTAAAAGAAATTGGTTTAAGAGAGAACTATGTGGAAGATCATCTCAAGAGGTGGGAATGGCTGACAGAAATAATTGAACATTTGTGTTATTTCTAACAGCTAGAGTGGATGATGGTTAATGGAGGTGGGGAATTGGGATTTTTTTTTTTCACCGTAGTAGACTGCAAGGAAAATATTTTTCTTTTATTTTGAAAGGGAATTAAGGGTTCTAAATTTGATGTAGTTCAGCTTGACAGTTCAGCAAGTAAACAGCTTAAATTATTAAAATTTCCTGTGTTGACTTTATAGGTGCCAAGGAGTTGCCAGCAATTTCTTTCTCTTTAACATCTACTCAAATAGCCTCTATGTAGTTATGAAAATAACAAGAAAATCACAAGTGTTGGTGGTTGTATTTAGTGCACCTGTGCTTACTGGAAGATTCTAGTGCTGGTAAAGTAAGTTCAGGGAAGCAGGAGGTTTTCTTTGTGTAGGAAGCAGGCTACACTACCTACATGAAGTCAGCCCAGCCAGCACTGACGACATTGCAATAAGAATTTTCATCTTTCTGTCCTTAAGGTACCATCCAGTACAAGACTCAGAACAGGGAACAAAATGCCTTTCTTGTGACTGTTCCAGTTAGCTGGTAATAATGCATGCGTATTTGTGTACCTTTCCGCCAGGAGAGCCTCCCTGTGCTGTGAAATCATAGCATTTTGTTATGATCCCTACGGGGGAGGAGGGGTCACCATTAGGAAACATTGCTAGTGTAGGCACTGGTGTCTGTTCACCATCATGTTCTGTAACCAGCCTGCCACGCCAGGCACTGAATACGTCATATCGTTTGCTTGATGATAAACAAGTGCAAGACCCTTTACACTCCATGTAGTCATTTGATCTAACTTAACCTCACGCTGGCTTCCTCCTCTGCACTAGAAATATTTCCTCTGGGCCAGTCTGTGTCTGTGATGTCTGCGCTCTCCCTGTGCCTTTTGCTTCATCCTCTCTGAGACTTCTGTGTGCCATGCCCTGTTCTTTTGGAATACTTACTCCAGCTTTGGGCCCATCCACTGTTATCCTCCTCCATTTAGGGTTCTTTCCTTCCTCTCTGGAATGGCAAAGCCACTGACTCTATTAAGTCTCCGGAACTCCACCATTAGCTTTATGCCTCTTGTTTCCACATCTGTTGGTATTAGAGGCATTGGGCACTGAGACATTGGAACTGGAAAGTGCCATCAAGATACTCCTGCCAAATCTCTTCAGTAGTCCAAAGAGCACATGGAGGACAAAGGTTACCTACCCTGGTGGCAGACAGCAGTCTGGAGCAGAAAGAAGTCATCAAGAGTGCTGTAATAGAAGTGGGTCTGAAGGTGCAGCCTTCACACTTGGGCCTCCTCTGCTGGGCCTGATCCCAATCAAAACCTCACCAGCCGTAGGAGGCTGAAGAGGTGAAAGAGAAAAGAAAGAAGTGGAGAAAGGGGCAGAGAAAGAAAGAAAGGTCCTGTACGAAAGAAATGAAGTCTAAAAGCACAACTGCACACATCTGGATTGCTGGCATTTCTCATGTGCACATTGCTGGACCCTGTGATGTTGGTAAAAATCATCGCTGGGCTCCTGGTGTGTCTCCACGGCTATTTAGAATGAGCTGCAAGCGAGGTTTGGGTCACTATTCCACATGATCTGCTGTCTAAACCTTGGTCTTCTCCCTTCTCTGCTTCTAATTAAAAATAAAAAGTTTGATACTGAGTGTACGGCTTCCAGTGAGCTGGGGTTTAGTATTTTGAAGTATATGAGACAGGTTTCTGAAATGAGAAGATCAATATTTTTCCCTCTTTACATTTTTAGTCAACTGAATAGTTGTGTTTTCCATTGAACAAACAATTGTGTAATTATACTCTTGACTTTCTCCCCAGTATTAAAAAATAAAATGAACTGTTTAATAATAAGTGTACTTTCTAAACCTTAGTCCTACAGCAAAATTAATAATGCCACCTGCCTGAGACATTATGCCCTGATAATTTTTTTTAATCAAGGAGCATTCCCCCCCCCCCCAATTTTTGGCATTTCGTTTTTCTTATAATCTAGGTATCCAACCTGTATCAACAATCCAGCCTTGTTCATTAAGATATTCCTTAGGATTTTAAGAGAAGAAATTATAAAAATAACTAGAATAATTTGTATACTCTGGCAATGCACCACATATTTTAAAAACATGACCTGGACATTTCAGCTTCTACTCATTTACAGATATGTCAGGTGATTTCACCTCTCTTTTACTGAACACATGTTGCCATTCAGGTTTGTAACACAAAGTTTGTGGGTTACAGTAAGTGTGCTCCGGAGACTTCAAAGTGCTTTATCTGGATTGATGAATCCAGCTGTCGGAGTTCAGAAGCAGTGTACGTTAGGCCTGCTATCAATTTAAAACTTTATAGAATGAAAGATGTTGAAATTCTCACCAAGAGGATTTTCTATATCCATCTGGATAGGTACAAGTAATACCAGGGTACATGGTTAACTGGCGTATTTTAGGATATATCTAATGATTGATTCTCCCTCACCTTAGTCCAATGAATGGCTTTACCCTTAAGGATAAAGCTTTAGCTACTTCCACGTTGCATGTGGAGTGGGTTTGGACACTTTCTTCTTCAATTAACAAAGTAAATACACATCTACAGAAAAAGGCAGTCCAGATAAAGAGACTAGCACTGCATTGAAGTTAGAACCGGTTTAAGATTCTTCCCTGCTACTTATCAGCAATGCCAACTGGAACAATTCATAGCACTTTTTGTAGTTTGAACTTGTGTGATATTATTCTCCAGCGTCTTTTCCGTAACTGAAAACAGTGACTTGTTTAACATAGGAATTGGAAGAGTTCTAGAAAATAACCTAGTTAGGCTATTTTAGTGTCATAACCCTCTTCTTCAACAGTGAAAGCCTTATAGATCTAGTGTCCTGGGAGTTGTTAAGCCATTGAGTTTGTGACAAATTGTTATGTAGCAACAGGAAACGTATATAATACCTTTGAGGATCACATTCTAAACATGGAGTTAAAATACAATGGGCAGTAAGATGGACTGATTAAATTAGATTTTATTGGATGTTTTGGAGTGATATGGAAAATGCAATCTTGGTTTCAATAGCCTCAGTAGTTTTTAGTAAAAAATCAGACAGGACTGTTGGGCTAAGCACTGGGAAAAAATTATGGGCTGTCATAAAAGGTCAAAAAAACTACACCAGGAATATTGTCTTGTTTTTTAAGACACTCCCAAGTAATAAAAAAAAAAAAGATTTTTAAAATCTCTTTTGTAGGGTGAGAAAAGTCTAAAGTTATTTCTGATTCTAAGCAGAGGCTAATTCCATGAGAATCTGAGAAGTGTTGTACATAAAGAATATGCATGTATCATTATGAACAAAGAAGTTGTGGGTGGATGGGATGGCTTTATCCAGTGCTGTTGAAATCCACTAGCTTGAGGTACAGTGAATAAAACAAACTATGTTGGGGAATTGAAAATCCAGTGTTAGGTAATATTGCATTTTATTTTGCTCTAGGCTTTGTTATTTTATTACATGCTGCTTATATTTCTTTCTGAAGCCACTATTACTCAATCATTACACAGAGGGGAGGTTGTTCTCCATCCATGAATGTGTCATTATCCTAATTATTTGGATGCTATATATCGAATTTATAGTGCAAGGTCTAAATATGACTTTGCATTACTCAAACAAATAGAATGAATAATTCATACCTCAAAAACAAAGAATTGTGTCTTTGGTAATTACGGTTTCTGAATGTTCAACTCTTTGATAGAAATTTGACTTTCTTAGAATTTGTCATGTCTATGTATGCATAAGCATAGATTGAATTTTAAATTAGGTTTTGATATACTTTATAAAAACAAAGTCATGGCCCCATAATTGGATTATAACAAATTCAATTTGTAAGTTGTCACAAGTAGTGGATTGTAGAATTCTAGTTGTGATTATTATAGTTAAACAATTACTCTTGGAAGATCCAGGGATCACTGAATTTAGCACCAAGAACTTAGAAGTGCTAATTAGACAAATTCTAGTAATTTTAAACCTATATTAATTTAGAATGAAATATATAATTTATTTCTTGTCTATACCTCACCCCCATAAAGTCCATGATTTTTCTCATTTCTTTATCATCTAAAATACTAGTTGTTATTCCTTTTGAAAATACCCCATTCATTGTGTAAGTATAATAATTGTGGAGAGCCTCTTTCTATTTCTGTCTTCTTGTATCTCTCTGTACACAAACACACACACACACACACACAGATAAATGTATACCTATAGCTTTAACCCCTAAGGATTTCAGAGTATATTTCCTAAGTAAGGGATATTACCTAATTTAAAGAAGATATCTTTATCAACTTTAGTAAAATTTTCAATGATATCTTTTATCTAAACTACCTTTTACATTCCCATTTTGTCACTTTATCCAATAGTGTTCTTTATAAGGCGCTTTCCCCATCCAGTATAGGACCCATCTGGAATTAGGGATTATATTTAGTTATGTCTCTTTGGTTTTCTTTAGTCTGGTCCATTTACATAGCTTACTCTCTCTTATTTTTTCTTTTTAAAATATTGCTTTTTGAAGAACCCCAAACCATCTCTGTCATCTTTTATTTCTTTTAAAATAATATTCTCACCTTGTGTTTGTGTAATATTTCCTTGGGATCAGAGAAGGCTTACATTTCTGTCACGAATATTGAGCAGCTTGCTGTGACATTCTCAGAACATCACATCTGGAGTCACTTGGTGTCTGTCTACTGATGGTGAAGATCGTTTTGGTTCATTAGCATGATGGTGATGGTCAGGTTTATGCTGTAACTTGGCCAGACTGTGGTCTCTGGTTATTCAAGTGAGTACTAACATGGGTGCTCCTTTAAAGGCATTTTTTGTATATGTGACTAAAGTCCATCGCAGATAGAGTTTAATTAAGGGAGACTCTCTCAAATAATCTTGGTGGACTTGATTCAAATAGTACTTCTATGTAGTTATTTTAGTTGTATTCTTTAGGAGCACCTGTTATGTTCAGATTCAGCCTCCAGTTCTTTCCACCTTCTTTCTGACCCTTCTTATTCCTTTCCTTATTTAGTATTTTTTCTCGCATTTGTTGATATGACGGGTATGTATGTATTCAGTTGTACATAACTTGTTTTCTGGCTTTTCTAAATGCTTTCTATTAAGTTTTTATTTGAATCTATCCTCCATTGGGTACCTTGTAACTTATTCTTAATTTCTTATAATTTTGACTGAGCTTTCATGTCTTTTCTGAGTCCAGACGACTCTCATTTGGCATCTTCCTAACATACGGTTCTGTGCTTTGCTTTTGTACTAAACATTTCTGACTGAAGACATTTTGCTGCATTCCCAGATTCGTGATTGAGGATGTTTAATTGAGCTTGAACTTTTTGCTACAGTTTTCTTCAATTTCATGTTTAGTTTTAAGTCATTTCTTTTCAACAGCAGAAAAGGTTATTTATTTATTTCCCCACATTTTCTGACATGTAGTCCTTGTTTTCTGAGCAGGTAATTTGCTCTCTTTCTTCCTACTCAATTCATGGGCAGGATTGCACGTGCCCCCTCTGTGCAGTTTCTTTATGGCTGGTGGTGCTCCTGCTGGGTAGGTGAAAAAAAGTTCTTTCATTTCTGCAAGATTCTAAATTTCCCCTTCTCCGTTCCTTTTCTCCTTCACTGCCTTCTCCCCTGGGGTTCCACTTCCATAGATCCCTAATTCTCCTCCAAAGCAGCCATGTTTCTAAGCTGCCACTGCTGGTTTCTTTCCCCTTCAGCTCTGTAAACTCCTGGGGAAGCAGCTCTGGCCATTCTCTGCAGACCTGAAATCCTCCCTCTCTCTTTCACATTTTGCCTGATTCCTTTAAATGTTTCTTTCACCTTTACTCATTATTTCAGGCATCTCCTGAATTCTAATAATTTGATCCTTAGCAGGTTCACTTATCTCTTATTTTTCCTAAAATAATTATTAAATATTTAATAGCCTTTTAATTTTCTACTGGTTTTCTTCACTCGAAATCTTTTTTAGAGTAAAGAAAATCTTTTTCTAGAGATTCTCTAGAAATCTTCTAAAGAATGAAGAAAATCTTTTTCTAAAGAATCTTCTGAAGATTCTTTTTCTAATCTTCACTCTAAAATCTTTTTCTATTTTTTTATCATCTAGATCTTGAGTCTGCATTCTTAAATTTTTCTACAACTTAAAGTATTTACAGGTTTTATTTTATTCCTTGGGTCAGGTTTTCTTTCAGGATGGGCACTTCTTAGTTCCTCATTTTCCTTTATTGTTTTTCTCTTCCACTTTCCCTCCTTTCTCCTTAATTCCTTCATTATTTTACTGACATTTATGTCATCTTGTTCATGTCATTAACATAATTGGCAATTTACTTTCAATTCTTTCTTTCTATCTCTTTCTTGTCTTACTCTGTTGCTTAGTCTAGAGTGCCATGGCATTGGTCTGGCTCACAGCAACTTCAAACTCTTGGGCTCAAGGGATCCTCCTGCTCAGCCTCCCAAGTAGCTGGGACTACAGGTGCATACCACAATGTCTGGCTAATTTTTCTGTGTTTAGTAGAGATGGGGTCTTGCTCTTGCTTAGGCTGGTCTTGAACTGAGCTCAAGGGATCGTCCTGCCTCTGCCTCCCAAAGCACTGGGATTACAGGGGTTAGAGTTAGAGTTGTTACTTTTCAATGCTGTAGTGTAGATGAATACTTCTTGGCCCCTTTCTTGCCTCCTCTGGGGTGGTTTGTCACTCTTTCTGAGTATGCTAGGAGTCCCATGCTATCGATGCTTGACACCATCTCACATCCATTAAGCTCTGATCTGTATCCCAATGACTAGAAGCCTGAACACTGTATTTTTCATATGCCTGTGACATATCTGGCCTACATTTCCCCCTTAAGAAGCACCTAAATGATATTTGGAGGCTGGAAGAGAAAGAGAAGCCACACTCTCCACTGGCAGCAGCAGCAGACAGTCTACAGATGATGGGATGAGGGTGAGGTGATTTCTGAGTAGGTTCCTGTGACTCATGTTCTTTGATACTGCAGGCAGCTAAACTACTTAGTTTGGTTTTCACTTTCTTGAATAAACAATGATACACATAGCCTCATGTTGAGGGTTAATGTAGTTTTCTATCTAATTTCATCAAGCGGGGCAAGAATATGGTGTAGCCATGTTGGAAAATACCCAGTGCTGTCTTTGCTATGCATACAGGTCCCATCTCTTTGGAGAAGCTACTAAGTTTTCTAAGGTTAGGACAACTGCCTTTAGCCAGGGCTGTGTATAACTTCTGAGAACATTGTGTATACTAATTTTGATTTCAGAACTGTCTGATTAGTCCCAGGATTAATTGTACAATGACAATGTCTGGTTTTAGTGCCCTCACCCACACAGGGCATGGGTATCTGCTGTAATGACAGCCAGAGTGCTTGCCACCTCGACAGAGAGAAGCGTGGTGTCCTACTGCTCTTGTTACTATTCTAGAACATGTCTGAGGCTCCCCAGCCAACTCCCAGCTCCCCAAGTTCACAGCAGACAGGCCAGACACGACATTCCATATTTTCCTCAATTCTATTTCTGATTTCAGTGTGAAAAGGCAGAGCAGGTGGGGCCTGATTGGAACCCTTTTTACATAATTTGGTTGGTTTTCTAGATTTCAATCTGAGGCAGAGTCAGGACTCAAATAAAAATTAAGCAGAAATACTGGAGGCACCCAGCCTTTCCTGTCTCTGGTTATAACCCTCAACTGCAGGGCGTGTGGAACAAGATGAACAGAGGGAGCAGCAGGTTGGGACAGTTGTCACTTCGGTTGTAGAGTTCTAAGCATAGCTCAACACCTACCATCTAGACTCAGTCACCTACAGGTGACAACAGCTTACACTAACTTTGCTTCAACACGAGATGAAGTCTACTTATAATCGATAGAGTTAGAATTTTGCTTTGTTTTCTTTCTGGCCTCTCATCCAAAAAGCAATATGAAAAAACAAAACAAAACAAGCCAAACACCCGCTCTGCTCGGCACCCTCATACCACATGCAACTAATGAATTCATCCAAAGAAATGTTCTTGAGTGTCCGTCCCACTCATTACCTGCCCTGACCGGGCTCCTTCCTGATCTTTCATCAGCGTTGAGGAGCCCAGGGTGCTTCTCTTTTTGTTCCTGAGAAAATGTCATCTAGGTCATCTCACACTTTAATCACCACTAATAGCTGTTTTGGCACAAATTCAGAGTAGACTCAGCTGGGAGCAGAGGAAATATTTTGCATCAGCTGGATTATTTAAAATATTCAGCCCGTACTGTTGCTCCATGACAACATGAGTGATGTCAGGACAGACAGCTCCCTCACCTCAGAGCCCCAGGATGTGCCTCCCTATGGAGCACGGGGTCCTGCTGGCCCCCTGCCTGGTGCTTTTTGTTTTGTCCATGGAAATGGTGACTGTGAAAGGATGTGTTGGCTGTGTGGCTGGTGTAATGATATATTGGTGATTGATTACAGTGGCTGAACAAAGCCAAGGGGGAAAAAGGAAAAAGCCTTAAAAGTGTGCTTTGAGGCCTCCTCTTAGACCTAACATATAAAAGCTAACTGCTCAGTGCTGGTCCCTGCAGGTCGCTGGTCGGGTCAGCACTTGGAGGAGAATGTCTGCTGTGGGTGAAGCTGGGAAGACTGAGAGCAGGTGCAGGTGGGGCTGGCATGTCCCTGCAGCAGCTTGACTGAGAACTCCCCTCCTTCCAGGCTAGGGGCAGGACAGAGGTGGACACATCTAGGATGGACAGGGACTGGGTCAGGCTGACTCTTGTGGGACTGAAGGCATGGAGCTCAATGGACTCTCTGGAGCAGTCCCAGAGGCTGGCCTTGCCTGGACACCCTGTCATACAGTATTTAGAGGATGGATTTGGGGGCCTGGCTTTAAGTCTCAGCTCCATCAGGTGTGAATATTCGGTGCATCGTCCAACATTTCTGAGGGTCAATTTCATTACTCAACAGAATGAAGGAAATAATTCTAATTTGATTGGGTTTCTTCAGGGATTAAAGATAACAATGTGTGTATGTGTATATGTGTGTACATATGTGTTTGTGCATGTATGTTTGCATGAGTACATGTGTGCCTGTATATAAGTATGTCAAAATGTGTGTAAATGTGTGTGAAAATGTGCACAGGTTGTATATGTATAGGTGTGTGAATGTACATCTTTTTATATGTATATTTTTATAGGTGTATGTGTGTCTATATATGTAAATGTGCATATGTTTGTATATGTGTGTCTGTGTGTATATGTGTATGCATGTGAATGTGTGTGAATGTGCATATGTTTGTATATGTGTGTGTGATGCATAGGCTTGATTGTTCAATAAATGTAGCTAATATTATCTGCCAAATGCAGACACCTTCTCAAATAGCTCAGCTTCCTATAGGGCTGCGTCCATGAACTCTTGTCTTTTTTACCAACAAAATCCTCCATGAAAGCCAAACTCTCTTAGCAGAGGACATCCTTGATTAGGGCCACAGGTCATCCCAGGTTCATGGGTACCTTGGGTTCTGCCTTCTGGTATGTGCCTTTCTGTTCATTATTTGAGTAATTGTCTCTGGTGACTCACCAGGTGGGGAGATAAGAGGGAGCTCTAGGGCTTTGAGATCTTAATTTAAAATTGCACATATAGCGCAGTGCAGTAACACCTCAGTTTCTTTACTCAATCTTTGTCTTGAGGCATGGGGAAATAGAACATGAGAACATAAATTGTGCAAGAATTGGACGGAGTGATATTTAAGCCACTTTGTAGATTTGGGCTTGGAAGGTCAGATTGATAGAGGCTGATTATTTACTACTGGATTTGAAGCCTGGAAAAGAAACAGCTGTCACCAGCCAGGTGCTGGCTCCATGTTAGACTCTGTATGTCAGATGGAGAGACCAGTTCTAAGCACATGTTTGTTTCCACCCTTTTCCTGACTCTAAGTCAAAATGTCTCATTCATGTGCCAGGAAATATTAGATGTACACATTTACATCTTTGGGTTCAACTGGCGTTCAAGGAAAGTACTTCACACAACCCCCACCCCTTCCACTATTCTTGCCCTTGTTTTCCACCTTCCTCATCTTCACCTTGTCTTCAGCTCTTGGTACAGACAGAGCCACTCACTCTTGTTTGGTGATTGTACTTGCTCTCTTGAAGGCTGAGCCTACACCTCCTCCTGCAGATGTTAAGTTCTGTCTCTTTAGCCACATACGTCTTTAGCCTTGCGGGGAATGCTCCATCCTAATCTGAGGAGCACCCTGCCTTCAGGCCTTGGCTAACTAGGCTGCCTTTCCTACTGTGCTGGGCTCAGAGACCAAAACAACACAGATTCGGTCAACTGGGCATCACCAATAATCAACATAGTATTTTCTTACGGAAATAATGGCCATTATCTTCTCTCTGTGTGACGTAAATACAAACAATGGTTTGGTGGTTAAAGAAATGCAGCTACTTTGGTAAGCCTTATTTTATTAATGAACTCAACTACAATAGAACCTCTGTATGTTGACCACCCAAGGCATTCGTAACAAACTGGTCAACATACAGAGGTGGTCAACATAAGGAAGTAGGCCTACTGTATTGATATGTACATGTGGTGCATGTCCGGTCTGTGAAAATTAGGTCAATTTAAGGAGGTGGTTGGTGTGGGAAGGTGGTCAACATGGAGGTTCTACTATCTTACCAATGTCTGATGTGCTAAGTGTTGATTTGCCTTAATATCCCTCCACTCAGAATGGATGCAACACTCCCCAGTTCCAGAACTTCCTCTTCTGTGTCTTGGGAAGAATCTCCATGCTTCAGTTTCCTCACCTGGGCATCATTGGAGAGTATCTAGTTAATAGTGCTATTGTTAGAATGAAATGAGATGATGTGGATAAGAGCTTAAAACAGCGTGTGCTAGATAGTGTCATTTCTGTTTTCCCAAATGGAACATTTATTTTCTTAAATTGGAATTAAAAATTCCTGAAAGCTCTGCAGGGAGGTGCATCAGGAGCTTCCACATTTGGCCTCTGTGCTTTAGTCTGCGCAGAGGGAGTGGGTCTGTGTCGTGGATCTGTATTTCCTGAGTTTGAGTTCCTAGAAGGAAGAGGGATGAGAAAGGAGCGTTTTCAGTATTTCAGTTTTGTGCTGGACGCGCTTATCAATTCCTGCAAGGCTACACGGCCCAGGGAGGAGGGCCAGGGAGACTTTGATTTCTTAGTTTTATTTATGGGAAAACCAAGGTGAAATCAATCTTTGATCCCAGACCTTTCTGGTCCAAGTGTGAGTATTATCTTTCATCTTTGTATTATTTTCCTTCAAGTTTGTCATTTCCTGACAACCAGATTCCTGCTGTACACCTTTCTAGCTTACTTAGCTTAATTAGCAACCCATTCCTGATTCAATTCATCACTACTGGGTGCACAGTAAGTTTTTAAAAAGTATTGTTTTATATTCTAGCAGTTTCTACAACTTTCTAGAACCCTTTTCCACTGAACATTTTTTCTTAAAGAGACCAAATCAGCTATAAAGTGTTTCCCTGCTGAGGGAAATAAGAGATTCAGGTGAGAGGCCACAGCCCAGGTCCCTGTGACAAGGCATTGTTAAGACCTGCTGAATGCAAATGAAATATTAATTTAAAAAAATTAGCCTGAACTTGAACTATACTACAAATAAATTATTTTTAAGTTTGAAATGTAACTGACATACACTGATGTTTTTACTTGTATATGTCATTTTGTAACCTGAATCAAAGGATCCTTTCTTTTTTTCAAATTTCTACCTGATACCTGGGGTATTTTCTTCACTCTTAAGAAGAGGCTCACTGCTGTAAACTTCCTGTATTCCTTTTTTATGACTCACTGTCTTCTGAAATGCACATGTGCTTTCTTTAATTTATACAGTGGACGCAACAATATGCTTCTGTTTGTTCTCAATAACTTTTATTGAACTGAGGAGAAATGGCAGATACTTGGTGCAGCTGGCTGGGGGGGCCTGGTGATCTTAACTTGCCTGTTTTCTGTTTCCTGTTGCTGGTGGATGTGGTGGCATGAATGGCAACACCCAAGTGTGAGGACTGAATGTCCATGTTGGTGCTTTGTCTTTTGTTTTCTTGATGAAGACTACTTACTCAAAATTCTTGACTCAAATATAATCTATAGCTGCCACTAATGAACCCCTGCAAAAGATACTTCTATACCTTTTGCCCACTTAAAATCTAAAAAAAGCATGCCTTGATTAGGGGATGGTTTTATTTTTCCTTGACAAGGTACTAGAGATGGGATGTGGGAGAAACCTGGGAGCTGGGAGAGGGAGTTCTTTTAGCAGGGTGGAAAGAAGAGGGATATGGGATTCAGAAGCTAAGATAGACTGAATGCACAGGTCAGGAAGTAGTCCCAGTTAGTCTAGTGAAGTTTTCTATAGTCCACAGAAGAAAATCACACACAATGACTTTTGATGGGATGAATGAATGAACATCCCTATAAGTCCTCTCAGGAGAAATACAAATTTTTACTCATGTTGTTATTATGAGTAGTTGCTGGCTCAAAAGGGTGTTCCCTTTTTGCTTATCTTTACTTCCTGAATGTAAAAAAAAGAAGGTGGCCCATGCATATAATATCTTATTGCGAAATATTTACTTGACTTTATTATAACAACAGTAAATAAGATGAAAAGTTTGAATTACAAGGTTCAATAATGAAACCATAAAGTACCTGGTTATTCTTGAAATATTTATTTCCAGTGGTAAATAAAGCACATTCTCTCCTTAAATCATGAAATAGAGTCTTGTATCTTTGCAAAGTGATCTTATGTATGTGAGAGCCAATATCGGTCTATAGTTATTGAGCTTGTGGACTTTGTTTCAACTCTAAAAACTATATCTAATGTTTAGGTATAGTTTCAAGAGATGCCCTGGTATCAGAGGGGGCTTGCGGCCAGTGTGGCTAAATTGCTTGTAAGTTCCAAGCCAGTGAATCAAGACTCCTTTAACAAGATGATCTGTCATCCCATCCGTTTTTGTTTTGACAGTTACAGCCTATGATAACGTCAAGTCTAGCATCGAAATGTTCTATTTTGATCTCAAAATGAATTCTCGTATTTGTTATCTATGAAAAATGAGATTATAAAAAGGCAGCACTTCAATCAAAAATTTCCAAGTGTGCAGTGCAGATAGGTGCTGCTGAGAGAGGGATGTGGGTGTTGTCAGAAAGTCTGTGTGAGGATTAATGTGGGACCTGCGTCCCAGCCCATTAGTCCAGGTACGAAAAAAAGGTTGGGTTTTTTTTTTTTTTTTTGGTTTTTGTTTTCATTTTTGAGGGGGCTGGGTATGGAATGATAAATTCTTCTGATAATTTTAGCATATTTTCATACTATGGAAACTGCTTCAGTTGACCCTGATTGTGAGTCTTTGAGAAAACTTTATGATTCTAACTAAATATGCAGAGCCTGCCACATTTAGGAAGAGATAAATATTTTTGAATCTCTAAATGGATTTGTTGGCAATAAGTGCTCTTTTATTTTATCTTAGCTCATACACTGGTTTAATTAAGGTCAATTTATCACAAAAGAATCTGCTTTGGGACGTAGACCAGAATGAAGGAAATTAAGGAAGGATGGCAAGGACACAAAATTTGGTAAGGGACTAACTTTCAGGTCAGGCAGTAATATTCCCAGAATTCCAGGTCTGAACAAAGAACTTTCCAGAAGGGGCCCTGCAGGAGGCCTTCCTCTTGCAGGAATTCAATGACAGCCATCTTTCTCTCTCTCTCTCACACACAAGACCCCTGTCTAGAAGGGCTTCTTCCTACTCACCTCTGCAAATGCTACTGAGGACTTACAACCACTGAGCCACTACTAGTCCTTTATCCTCTGGTACCCAGTCAAGAACAGTCAAAGGTAAAAAGTTATACAGTTTCATCATTCCCTATTAATCAGACATTTGGAAAACCACCATCAAATTTGTGGACAAGGGCAAACTCTTGACTTTCTCTAATATAGATTGGGTCACCTGATGGGTAACAGAATCAATTTCATAAATTGCATTTTAAGTTTCTTCAACTCCTATTGTAAGGTAAACAGTAATTAAATTCAGTTCTTTATGATTTGATTTTTTTGCAGATTACTGCTTATATACACACGTTCTGTTGTTACGAAAGTGTATTTGTAAAGGTAGAATATTACCTGTGGGGGAATATGTATATATTCATTACTTTGACTTACAACTTTAAAATACTTAAATATGTGGTATTGGGGCCACCACTTGTGCTTTTACCCAGTGAGGAGGTTGGGCCTGCTTAGTCATTCCCTACCAAACATAATCCACACCAAAAACAAAAGTCCTGTATTCACCCTTGCATTTGCTATACAAATGTTATTGTGGACTTCTACGTGAGGAAGTTCTTTTAAAATGTTGCTGTTCTTTAAAAAAAAATTGTGTTGGGCAATGCCTGTGGCTCAAAGGAGTTGGGCGCTGGTGGCAGGTTCAAACCCAGCCCCCCCCCCCAAAAAATGTGTTTCCCACTTTCCATGAAGGAGAAAAGTAAAACTGACCACTTCTCTTTGAGTTCAGGCTAACAGGAAGCATCACAACAAGGTTAAAGGTCATTGACTTAATTTTTTCCCCTAAAATATAAAACCGCTAGCAGTTTTACATTTTAATGGCTTTTTCTACTATAACATTATTTCACAGTGGATATTTTTGACAAATAGTCTCTATAGCTTCTGATAAATTTAGTTTTGACTACATTGTATAAATGTGAGCATGTTTTATTTATTTTAAATTACTTCTGAAACTTTTGGGGAATAGGAGAGATATAAATATAAATATACAAAATAAAACAAAATCTAGGTTAGGGAACAACTAAGCAGGCCCAACCTCTTCACTGGGTAAGAGCACAGGTGGTGGCCCCAATACCATATATTTAAATATTTTGAAGTTTTAAATCAAAGTAATGAATATATATATTCACCCATAGGTAATCTTCTACCTTTACAAATACACTTTCATAACAACAGAACATGTATAAATGGAATCTGCAAAAAATCAGATCAAAGAGAACTGAATGTAATTATTATTTACCACACTATGGTGTCCCCCGGGGAGGTTCCTGGGATGTGAGGGACACTGTGAGGGACACAGTGCAGGAACACTTCCATTTTAATGCTATTCTTTGAAGGTTTTCATGAACAATTTGTGTAGTTTGAGTAATATGAAACAAAACTAATACAAGATGCCCAAAGGTGGGATCTGGGACAGTAGACTCAAAACTGGCCCGGACTTCCAGACGCT
This sequence comes from Otolemur garnettii, assembly GCF_000181295.1. Classification (NCBI taxonomy): domain Eukaryota; kingdom Metazoa; phylum Chordata; class Mammalia; order Primates; family Galagidae; genus Otolemur; species Otolemur garnettii. The sequence continues at coordinate 131,286 of NW_003852474.1, forward strand.
GTGTTTTTCATCATGACTTTGGTTCCACCAATTCTCCTCTCTGCCTTTCTCCCTCTGGATAGGACTGAGATACAGAGCTTTTCTCTCTCTGCCCTCTGGAAAGCCGTTCTGTATAGCACCCTCCCTTTGTCCCTACTACTCAGAATGTCACTTCCTCCTGGCCATGAGCTCAACTCCCCCAGCTGCCCTGGCTCCAGTTTCCCATCTGTGTACCCGGGACAAAGCCATCTTTTGACATATAAGGTTGCAGATAAATTAAAATCTACTGATAGATTTTGTCTCTGGTCTCAAGATGGTCCTAGAACTTAGAGTGGCCAAATAGGGTTGTTCTCATTAATTGACAGAACTGAACTTAATACATTCTATGTAGCCTTTAAAAACTCAACATCCCAAAGCATTTGATTTCTCATGGCTAGGTGTGCTTTGCATAAGAGGGAAATAAAGCTGAATATGTCGCAACCTACATATTCAGGAACTAGCAATATAGGTCTAGGGTTGATGTAATTGGTTTCCTTTGTTTCAGCCAAGATACAGGTCCTGCCAGAGCAGATGTATAAAATGGGTGGTGGAAGAGATTTTCTTGTATTTCCAGACAAAGCTGACTCAACAAAACTCCCTCATTTCATTCTTGTAGAACACAGAAATCAAACAGTCCTTGATAAATGTGGATAGCATCTGGTTAAGGCATAGCAAAATCTCCTTCCACCAAACAAATGTTGTCTGGAGCAGCCCTGTCAGTTATACTCATGGGAAATGGCCACTTCCTATAGAACTCTGTTTTCCGAGTGAAATCAATATCAGAAAAGCAACTGCCACCCACTATGGTTGTTTCCTACAGCAGCCTGGGCCAGGTGAAGTCACATTACACATACTCTGATTACTCTGGTCACTCTAGCTAGTATTTCATTCATTAAAGATATATTTGCAGATTACAAAACTAACTGTATCTGATGCCACGAGACCAAGATACCTCCTCTAGGAGGGCAAACCTGTATCCAAAATGCCCTGAGGACAGGAGCCCGAGAGCTATGCAGTTTGGATCTATTTCCATTAAATACTCCTCCACTCGCTCCCATAATGTAATTAACATAGCAGGTCTCCTGGCTCTTTTTAAGAGAATTAGAAGCCATGAGTCATTTGGGCATAATTGGAACAAGCTCTCCTAATGCAAAATGACTCAATCGCAGAGATTGCTATCTGGCAGCATTCCGAGATATCGAGACCTGAAAGCCAGCACTTAATCTGATTTAGAGCCTCTTAAAATATTCTTCAAACTTCACTAAACATTGTTCTGGTAAAAAAGATCGAGAATTATTTTAGGAGCCAGCCATGGTCTGAGCTGTCTTAGCTTTGTTATTGATTCCTTTTAAGTAATTGCATTTAATTTGGAAACCTATGGACGATGGTGCTGATGAAGAAATATGACTATGCCAAGTAATGTAAAACTGGGTGTGTGGAACAAAGATAATATAAAAATAGGAATGTTTGAACAGATAGGCTGTTCTTCTCCTCCAGGGTTCTTAATGGCAGTATTTAGTCTATTAATCTCTGTAATGACATTTTCAGGGTGGTTTTAGTAACACTGGAAAAATTCGAACAGGTGTCTTAGTAGGGTTCTAAGGGCTTACAAATGTTAGCCTATCAATACCACAACCTTTCAGAGTAGATATAAAGTATTTCTTTAACATCTCAAAAAAAGAAATGTTTCCAATTTGGGGCTGTATCTTGTTGCTTTGGGTCCTATCATCTCCCTTTTCTTACTCTCCAATTGAACAAACACAACTTGGCAGAAAGAAGGCCCACAATTAATTTTGGTAGAACTAGACATGGGGTACAATTCATACAACACTCAAACAGGGACAAAAATGAACACAATGGTTAAAGCACTAAATTTCATTAGGAAATGGTGAAAGTACTCTAGGTTTTCCTACTGCTATTAACAGTTCCTTCCAATGATTATCCAGATTCTTAGTAGAACTTGTAAACTGATTTCTTTGCATGTCAGATTATATCATCAAGTTGAGTATAATTTTGTGAGTCCACAGCCATGTACTGAGGACCTACTATGTGCAGGTCCAACCACCCTCCCCTCCCCTTGCAGACTCATCCCTTGCATTCCATAGAGTCAGTGTTGACACCTCCTGTCCTATTGTGACAGATCTTTGTCCCTTGGATGTAGGAGCCACCTGTTTACAGAGTGACTGTGGCATAACAAAACTCTTTTACTAGGTATCCACAGGGAAGAAGTGCTATAATGCCTGTCCCCAATGTCTTATCTATCACTGTGTTTGGTATCTATTTGGGAAAACAAGGATGAAGTTAAAATGGCCATACTGATGACCATTTTTTTCACTGGCTGTTGGATGATTAAGATCTGAACCAATACCAGTGGGGAGGTATTTGGGGGGAAAATGAACAACTTTGTAAAATATGATTGCTATTTTTATTTTGGTAGGCCATCTTAAGTAATTGTGTCTGGTCTGTCAAATATTTTTGGAAAATTTAAGTCTTAGGTTGAAAAATAATTCTTCCCTTCCTTTCTGTTTACAGAAGCTATTCACTGGGGCTCAGGTTTTCATTATATGAAATAAAACTATTTGTATCAGAAATTGTCTGATGATAATTCACATTAAAGCTGTAACATTAAACTAGGTGCAGAAAACTGAGGTACTGCTAAGTTCTAGTTCAGAGTCACGTCATTTAAAATCATGAGTGTGATTACATTTTTAGTTGATTTATTGGGCTACTGTAAAACAGACGCACACACAAACACTGAGTTTTGGCTGGAACATTACTTAGAAATTTAGTCTGAAGTATCCTATTTCAAGATTTTGAGTCCCAAGGTATTAAGTGACTTGCCAAGGTCATATTGCTATTTAGTACCGGTTTCAAGATTAAAGTCAAAGCTCTCTTTCCCCTTGCCCATGGTTATTTGTCTGACATTCATTTTCTTTTTCTTCTTCTTCATTTTTTTTTTTTTTTTTAAGATGGAGCCTCAAGCTATCCCCCTAGGTAGAGTGCCATGGCATCACAGCTCATAGCAACCTCCAACTCCTGGGCTCAAACGAGTCTCCTGCCTCAGCCTCCCAAGTAGCTGGGACTACAGGCACCCACCACAATGCCTGGCCATTTTTTGGTTGCAGCCATCATTGTTGTTTGGCGGGCCTGGGCTGGGGATTCGAACCCGCCACCTTAGGTGTATGTGGCTGGCGCCTTAGCTGCTTGAGCCACAGGCGCCGAGCGGACATTCATTTTCTTTTGCCTTAACACATAACAGTATCCACAGTATCCATAACAGTATCCTTGAAGGATCCATAACAGTATCCTTCAATATCCACAATAGGAAGTAAAATCAATTAGAAGCCATAAAGAAATAACTGGCTGGATTGGTGACTTTCAGAAGCTCCTGTGTTGCTTCTGAAAACACAGTTGGCCTGTAGGAATCAATCTCAAACTTTTATCCCAGGTTGGTCACAAGCAATACCCCAGAAGCTATATTTTTATAAAGTTAATGTGAATCAGTGCATGCCAAGTTCCTGGCATTCCTTTAGTGTTCAACTGGTTATCAAGCTAGAGTAGATGCACAAGGAGTATATCTAAACTAGAGCAAGTTACACGACTAATGAAGTCACAGACATATATTGAAAAGAAAATAATGATACACTCAAAATGTGTGGATCAAACAAGTTGAGATGAGTTGCTAAGTAGATACTCAACTTTCTCACACTATTGAGTCTGTGTTCCCCGACACATGACCACTGAAAGGATTCCTGAACATAGGAGTAAGGACTAAATGATTTTTAAGAAGAGTTCTAAAGGAACGGGCAGGTGGCAGCTTTCGTAAAGATGCAGTGCTGAAGATAGTTCTGTGTAGTTTGGTGGAGGACAGTGCGTTGTCCTCCATCCTTTCCCCCTTTTTCTCTCCCCCCTTCTCTTCAAAGCAAAACCCCAGAATGCAGCAGCAGGAGCAGACAATGCTTAGCATCTAATTGAATCTGGAGTAAATAATACAATTAAGCCCTGGCCTCAAATTAGCAGTCCTTGGTTTTTAGGCAGGAATAGTATAGTTTGGCTGTGCACAAGGAAAGGAGACAGGATGTATGAATCTGTCCTAGCGTGGGGAGTGTTTTCATTTCAGGAGGGTGAGTCCCATGGGCTAAAGAGAGTTCTAGCCTTCTGAAACCAACAGCCAGAATCTGATAAGGAGCTGTGTATTTCTTCACAGAATCTATGTAGAACCGTTCAGGGTTCTGTGCTGGGAGCACTGACATTACTCAGGGCTCACGGTTAGGAAACTAGAGCAGTGGCTCTGCAGCATAGACCCTTTCTGTCCCTCCTCACTGCTCTCTTCTCCCTCTTCTCTCTCACCTTCCACCTCCTCCCCACCTTCTCCCCACCCAATCCAGGCCTCTGAGCAGAAGTGGGATTTAATAAGTCCTCGGTGGTCTCTATCTCCTCTTCTCCTTGGATATGAGGCTGTTTCTCAGAATCGTGGTTTTCTCAGTCAGGACCAGCAATGCCGTGTAGCCGCTCCCCTACATCAGAACCAGACAGACGTGGAAGCCAGACCGTGAAATGACACTTTGATGTGCTCATGCTGGGAACACGTCGCCATGGAAGCACAACGTAACCACAGGTGCGAGCTCAGCCCACAGTGAGGGCATAGTCTCCTTTTGGGAATGATTGCAACCATCCAAATTGCAAAAAGATTTCAAATAAAATATGATTTTCCACCTGGTGGAGAATAATAAAAATTGATTGCCCACCTGTTGCTGCTGGCGCTGCGGCTATCAGGTGGCTCCTTCACCTCCTGCAGCAGACGCTTTTCGCAACAATCCCAAACAGCCTAGTTACTGCTTTTTCTTCCACCCCCCAAAATAATAATAATTGTCAGTGGGATTTCAGGATATGCAGAGGTTATAAGATTACACCCAAAGGAAAGATTATGACTTCAAGATCAGCTTGAAATAGCAATTACAGCCGTGCTGTCTTGAGGAGCTGTAAATTTATTTCCCTGTAGATGCTCTTAATCCGGGAGATTTGATAAAGGAAACAGAAAGCCTATTTGTTGGCAGCCGAGACTTGTTTGTAATACTAATTTTTCAAACGTTTATTCATCAATTAAGTAATTTTTAATGTGTCATTTCTTCTGACGGAACTTGTGGTATCTGAGGGCAGGGAAAGGGATGAATATTATGGAATCCAGAACTATTTTATGGGAATGTTGTAGAAATGGTTCAAGATCTGAGGGATGGGTTCTGAGTGAGATCAGCTATGCCTGCCTGTCTTTCCCAGGCAGAGAGGGGAGGGCATGGTGATGCTGGATCTGGAGGCCATTGGCATGAGGACCAGGCTGCATTTGGACAGAGAGCTGCAGGGTGATGGAGTGATGAGTTTGTTCAGCTGGTCTCCTGTCAACTCTGCTCCCTGCCTGTGTGTTCCAGCAAGTGTCCATGAAGCCCCGGCTTGTTTACAGCACAGACCAAGGCACCTGCAGGGGGAAAAGAAGGTGGTGGCTTGTCTTCCTTCCTTCAGGAACAAAAGGACTTTGCAGAATAAACAGACACAAACAAACCATAAACTAATCCCAAAGCACCAAATAGGCAAATCCAAGAGAATCCAAGAAGGGGTTGAACATGGTATACAAATCCAGTTCAAAGTAATGGGTCAGTAACTGTGGGGAGCAGCTTGTCAGGAAAGACTGGGAAAATAACTATGTTCACTTTTAATAGATCAAAGAGTTAGTATTTTCAACAATACCAAGGAACTTGTGATTTAGTCATCACTTTTAATAGATCAAAGAGTTAATTTTTTTTTTTATTAGAGACAGAGTCTCACTTTGTTGCCCTTGGTACAGTGCTGTGGCATCACAGCTCAAGCAACCTCCAGCTCCTGGGTTTAGGCGATTCTCTTGCCTCAGCCTCCCGAGTAGCTGGGACTACAGGCGCCCGCCACAATGCCCAGCTATTTTTTGTTGCAGTTTGGCTGGGGCTGGGTTTGAACCCACCACTGTCTGTATATGGGGCCAGTACCCTACTCACTGAGCCACAGGTGCCACCCAAGAGTTAATATTTTTAACAATACCAAGGAACTTGTGATTTAGTCAAAGTGGTTTAAATAGAAATTTAGAGCAACCAGAGCATGTCATGAGATAAAATGAAGGAAGAAGTATCATAAAAATTAATGACTCAGGCAGTTTGTATTTCACCTTTTGGAACAGGTATTGTCCCTAACCTTTCTTTTTTTTTGGAGCCAGAGTCTCACTTTATTGCCCTTGGTAGAGTGCTGTGGTGTCAGAGCTCATGGCAACCTCCAACTCCTGGGCTTAGGCGGTTCTTGTGCCTCAGCCTCCCAAGTAGCTGGGACTACAGGTGTCCACCACAACCGCCTGGTTATTTTTTTGTTGCAGTTTTGCCAGGGCTGAGTTTGAACCCGCCACCCTTGGTATTATGGGGCTGGCACCCTACCCACTGAGCCACAGGCGCTGCCCACCCTGTCCCTAACCTTTTAAACTATCCTCCTCCTTCTCCTGTCGCCTTCCTTTTTTTCTTCTTCTTCCTACTCCTCTTTGTCTTCTCATTTAAAATTCAATAAATACTTGTTGGGTTGAAGTGAATTAAACTAAAATACGTGGCATGTCTCCTACGTAAAGGGGTAAAGTAAGATCAGTGGTGGTGAGAAAGCTTTATTCTTTTCTCTGATACTTGTTATTGGAAACCAAGCAAACATTACTCTAATATGTCTTCCTTTTATTTGGGATTTGTCTATCTAGCCAAGAAGTAGTAATTATTCATTTTCAGTGATACCTAATGTTGTCTTCAAGCAGGGCACAGTGGCACATGAAATTCAATTTGCACACAAATGGTAAGCCAAGTACGTAAAACATTGTGAACTCATAAATTCTGTCTAACTCATTAACAAATTAAAATGAGCAGTAATATTCTACTTATAAGTTACTAGAATGTTTTTAAATAATACTTTTATTTATTAGATTTTTTGCTGTGTGCTAGTCACTTTAACACACCCTAATATTAGATTACTGTATTGAGAATTGTGAGACATAGTTGAAGTTTAAGAATTAGGGCATCTTGGCTCAGTGCCTGTAGCACAGTGGTTATGGTGCCAGCCACATACACTGAAGTTGGCGGGTTTGAACCTGGCCTGGGCCTGCTAAACAACAACGACAATTGCAACAATAATAAAAAAAACAGCCAGGCATTGTGGTGGGTGCCTGTAGGCCCAGCTACTTGGAAGGCTAAAGCAAGAGAATTGCTTAAGCCTAAGAGTTTGAGGTTGCTGTGAACTGTGATGCCATGGCATTCTACCAAGGGTGACGTAGTGAGATTCTGTCTCAAAAAAAAAAAAAAAGAAAAGAAAAAGAATAGGGCATCTTAAAAAAATTGTAGTAAAGTGACAACCATTGTCTATAGCACAGGCTTTTGTGTTAGAGGCTATTCTGACATCACCATATATATTTAAAAAGATAAGTAGTAATTTATGAATGGTGCCTGGTCACCTTCATAAAAGAAGCCTCCTTACCAGCCTCTTATTCATTTCACTTTATTCATAGCAATAATTATTTTTGATATAATTTTCTTTATTTATTGATGTGTGTCTCTTTTCACTGGATTGCAAGCTCTATGAGCTGATATTGCCAATGGTGCTGTGAAACAAACCATCCCTGAACTCCGCAGCTTAAGCATTCCCATTCATCCTCGTGGATCTGTGATCTGCCAGGGTGTCTCATCTTGAAGCTTTGGTGGTTGGAACAGTCTTCTCCATAGTGCAAGTCTGCTTGTCCTGATCCTGATACACATTTCTCTCATCTCCTTCTTGAAAACATAAGCTTACAGTGCAGTGGTTCTCAACCTGTGAGTTGTGACCCCCTTGACTGTATTAAAGGTTCACAGCATTAGGAAGGTTGAGAACCACTGTTACAGCAAAAGCAGAATACACAAGGCTTCCTAAGGTCTAGGTTCAGAACTGACTTAGGACTTCCACTTACATACTCAAGCCAAATCAAGGTATACTGCCAAGTACAAGGTCAGAGTGGGAGGTACATGGTGAGGCATGGCCAAGAGTGGATGAAAGGCACCAGGGGAAATTGGGGCCCATCTTTTGAAATATCACTGGGTGACTGCGTACATTCCTAGATTCTATACTCTTCCCTGTGTTGTTCTCTTTTCAGTGTGATTTTGAATATTCTCTCTCCAAGGGGTGCAGTAGGTTTCTCCACCTCTTGAATTTGAGCTGGACGTGGGATTTGCCCAAAAGAAATAAAAGTGGCACCATATGGTATTCTGATTCCATGCCTAGACCTCAAAAAGCTTTGCATGCTGCAATATTGATAACCTAAGCTAGCCTGCTGAATGAGGGACTGTATCTGAGTTGTACATTACAGAGGCCACAAAATCTCTCTGTGGAATGATAAACACATGTACAAACACCTGTCATCGTGCATACAGTATCAGGGAAATTGAAAACCACCTGGGCCTGTCTGTGGACTCATGTGAATTCTCATGGGCTAGATGGAGCCACCTGGATGACTAACTTTGATGAGATCTGACCCTACATTCTGAGCTCCGTGTACAAATTTCCATAACTAAACACCAATGAAAATCTCACTCCACTTATTTCTCCCTTACCTGTTCTGTCAAACCCATGCTCTGTCTAGAATGTCAGAGTATCTTTATCCAAAGCTTGTCTGTGACAAATGGTATAAACGTTCACAAGCTCTTCTGTGTCCTATGGATCCTGCTGTGAAAAAGAAACATATAGTTATTCTCTGAAACACAGACCGTAATCACAGGGCAGGACAATTTTTAGGAGGATTTCAGACAGCTTTCTCCAATTGCTGGCTAGTTGGCTCACATGTGTTCCGCACGAAGGTATATAAAAGAATGTTTGTAACTTCGGGACATGAACAGATGAGTGAGTAGAGCTTCACATCTGTAGGATCTTGCCATTTTCTATTTCTTCTTCTCTTTCTTAAATGCCCCCCACAAAGAAATAGTCTTTATCTACAATTTTTAGGCTGCTGTCTTATTTCTACAAAAATCTTTAAGGTGACATTTGAGAAATTTCTTTCTTTTCAAGTGAAATCCCAATGGGAAATTTTGAAGCCAGATCATGTACATGTAAAGCAGAACAGACAGGTTTTATGGAATCATAATAACATGGTCAGAAGTCTAGTGCATAAATCTACAACTGAAGAATGCAAATAGCCTAATTTTAGTATGGTTCTGCAAAGTTAGCAAGGAAAGCCCAGGGTTCACTACACATGTTAGTCAAGCCTAAGGATACTCTAAAGCAGTGATTCTCAACCTTCCTAATGCCCTGGCCCTTTACTACAGTTCCTGTGGGTCACGACCCACAGGATGAGAACCGCTGCTCTAAAGCAATGGGGATGTGGGCAGTTAGCAATAAAGGGAAGGCCAGTAATTACTGGTGAGAAACAACCCAACTGCAGTTTAGCTACTTTACCAGAGAGAAAAGACAGGAAAATAATCTAGGGTCAGAACAAACCTTAAAGACTGCTTTCAAAAAACCACCCCTGCAAAGGGTTTTGAGTTCAACTGGATGAGACTATGGGCAACAATGTATTCCCCAGACTGGTTACTGAAAACTATGGAGCAATGATCTAGAAATTGTTGGAGAAAAACAGCTGAGTGAGATTAAGGAACAATACAGCAAAAACTGGCTTGCTAAAACTCCTGTCATAATAGGTTGACTGTGTATGTAGCCACGACTAAACTAAAAGGATTATAAGGGAATAGTATAAAAATCTTTGTGTCAATTAATAAGCTAACTTAGATGAATTGATAAAGTAATAGAAAGACAAACTGTTGAAGCTGACTCAAGAAGTAGAAAATCTGAGTAGATCTCACCGCTGCTATAAGTATAGCCAGAAGCACTGACAGCAGGTACTCAAGCAAAGAGGTACACATGGAAATTCACAGCATCAGTACTTGCAAAAATAAAAAGATGAAAACAACTCAGATGTCAATGTCAACTCAGAACCAAACAAACTGGATGGATAAACAAACTGTGGTTTATGTATACACATACAGACACATACCCACACGTGGTCTGACAATTAAGTTTGCAAACTTTCCACCAGGCTTTTAATTTGGCAGCCCTGCGCAAACAATGTGGTAAGATTTAGAAGCCAGGACAGCAGCCTGCAAGATGGAGTCTAAGAAGCTGAGCTGAAGCAGTACAAAGCTTCCATGATTATCTAGTTAAGGTTTCACCATGACTGTCAGGGTGTTTCTCTCAGGAGACTTGAGGAGGTAGTAGTCACACTTAGACGATAGTAGATGTGATACTGGTAAAGGTTACTTTGATGACATGATGTTTTCTTTGATGATTCTTAAATATTTTGTTAAAGCAAAAATCACCTTTCTGTTGTATAAACATTTTGTTAGAATGGAGACCACTTTGATGTTACTTCCTATCAGATAAAGGTAAAATTTTCCATGTTGGTGTCCTTGTATTTCATTGTAAAATTTATTAGAATTGTAACTGAGGCAGCACAGAATAGAGAGGCTACTCTCGCTGGTCTCCAGCAGTGCTGGCCTTTTGACAAATGAAGCTCATTGGACCGAAGCCCCTTCACTGCATATTGGCAGACAGTGACAGGCGGCGGACCCTCTTCATTTGTTAACAGTTTCGTAATCTTGGTATGCATGTGCATCAGTGTTTCACAGCTGTGTTTGTGCTGACGTGTGGTGGTGTTTTCCTGAGTGGTGGTCATTATTGTTGTGTGTTTTTGTGTGGTGTTGTGAGAATGTGGGAGCTAGGATTGAATTGAATTATAATGAATTGAATTTCAAACATTCAATTTCTTATTAAATTTGGCAAGAGTGGAAGTAGAATCAGGGATATGTTAGTCCAAGTTTATGAGAATAAAGCCATGAAGAAAATGGCAGTGTACAAATGGATTAAATGTTTTTCTGACGGGGGAGAAAGTGTCACCAATGAAGAGAGGTCAGGGTGGCCAGTAATGAGCAGAATTGATGAAAACATTGCAGAAATTGAATTAACAGAATTTGAATTATGCATCAAAATCATTGGCTGACCAAGTAAACATTGACAGAGAAACAAGAAAATTAAAAAAAAAATTTTTTTTAAATTAAATAAAATTAATATGAGGGTACAATTTTTAGGTTACATTGTTCTCACTTCCAGGGTAAAGTTCCATTTGTAGAAGAACCCCTCACCCAGAGGGCGTGTTATACACCCTCACAATGTGCACATTAGGTGAGAGCCCACCTCATCCCCTCCCTTCATCTGCCATATGTTCTCCCCACCCCCCCACTTTCCTGAACTGGACTATATTAGTGTTTTATTGTTCTTGTGAGCATCTAATTGTTTATATATTGATTTCATATTATTATGCAGTACCTTGGATATTTATTTTTCTGTTCTTGCAATACTTTACTAACATGAATGTATTTCAAGTCCATCCAGGTAAATGTAAAAGATGTAAAGTCTCCATCTTTTTTAATGGCTGAATAATATTCCATGGTATATATATGCCACAGTTTGTTGATCCATGTGTGGGTTGATGTGTGCTTAGGTTGCTTCCACAACTTGGCAATTATGAATTGAGCCACAATAAATATTCTAGTGGAAATGTCTTTGTGTTAAAATGATTTTTGTTCTTCTGGGTAGATATCTAATAATGGAATTGCAGGGTGAAATGGAAGGTCTACTTTTAGATCTTTGAGGATTCTCCATACATATCTCCAAAAAGGCTGTATTAGTTTGCAATCCTACTATCAGTGTAGAAGTGTTCCCTTCTCTGCACATCCATGCCAACATCTGGTGTTTTGAGACTTTGTGATGTAGGCTAATCTTGCTGGGGTTAGGTGATATCTTAGAGTGGTTTTGATTTGCATTTCTCTGGTGATTAAAGATGGTGAACATTTTTTCATGTGTTTGTTGGCCATTTATCTGTCATCCTTGGAGAAGTTTATGTTCAAATGTCTTGTACACTTATAGAGAGGGTTGTTTGCACTTTTCTTATTGGAAACAAGAAAGTCTTAACTGAAAATCTTGGCATGAGAAAGGTGTGTGCAAAAATGGTCTCAAAGGAGCTTATGAATGAACAAAAGCAAAGAGCTCACGCAGCCTTGTCTGTGAAGGAGATTTTCATCAGTAAACAAAACCCTTCCTATTCACCTAATCTCCTCTGCTAGTGACTTTTTTCTTTACACAAAGATAAAGGTATTAAAAGGAAGACATTTTGATGACACTCAGGATATCCAGGCTAATACAATGCTGGTGGACTAGGCACTGGTGTTGGTGCACAACTTTCCAAGGGGAGGACTTTGAACGTGACTGTAGTGATATTCAGCAATGAGGTATGTAGCACTTTTTGCAGGATGATCTCATGAACTTAATCATCAGAACTCATATGGTGTGTGCTGTATGTACACACATATGTTATCAAATATCGAATCAATATTGAATATTGTTCAACCACAGAAAGGAATGAAGTAATGTGGTAAACCTTGAAAGCATCATGCTGTTTGAAAGATGCCAGACACAAAGGGTCACATATGTGGTATTATATTTTTCCATTTATATGAAATATCCAAAGTAACACAGATGGGGATAGAACAGACAGACAGAACACAGATGGGGATTTTCAGGGGTTGAGGGACGGAGGGAAAATGAGTAAATGCATACTGGGTATAGTATAGGGTTTTATTTGGGATGACGAAAATATTCTGGAACTATGTGAAGGTTGTAGTGGCACCGTGAATGGATTCAATGCCACAAAACGGTTTATTTAAAATGGGTAATTTTATGTTACAAGAATTTCACCTCAATTGAAAAATAAAAGGAATTACTTTCCAGAAAGAGGTAAGTGGATACTTGGGAAAATAAAGAATTCTAGAAATTAATTTTTGAAACTCAAGAACATTCTTGTTCCATAATATGGGAAAGAGAGCAATAACTTACCAAACTAGTGCTTCTGTGTTTTTGAAAATTAGTTTGATATTGTCAGTTTGGAGTCAAAAGTGTTGTTTTCAAGTACTGAATACTAAGCTGGTTGTGGATAGTTCATTATCCTCTGTCTCCTTACTTGAAAAATAGGAATAATAATGATCGTATTTGCTCTTTATACTTTACTGGGCACTTTAAGGGATAAAATGAGGTTTGTACAGTGAAAGAAATTTCTTTGCAATGTGCCGCATCAGTACAGGCAGCTACTGACGTGGTCATGTTGCACAGTTCCAGTGGTTACCAGATGTTGAGCCTGTTGCTAATGCCCTGGGGCCTTCGGGCAGTGCTGCAGGGGTTTGGCCATTACTGAGATGTGCACTATGCCTCAGGAGAATGCACGTGTTAGGGCAGTTAGTAATAGATGAATTTTGTTTACTCTATTTTCACTTAGAAAATGAGAATATGTTTTGGAAGAACAACTTTTAGAAGGATAAATGTGAAGAGTTATTCAGACCAACTTTTTTTTTTTTTTTTCTCCTGGGGCTTCTTCTAAAGGATTTGAAGTTATTTTAGGACCTATTTTAATGTGGTGGCTTCTGTCTTGGTTTCTTTCATTTTTCTGGTTTCTAATACTTTCTGCCACTCATAGAATGAAGTACTGTATTTCCCAGAAAATAAGACACTGTCTTATATTTATTTTTTCTCAAGAAGACATACTAGGTCTTATTTTTAGGGGATGTCTTATTTTTATTAAGTATAATGCAATAATCTAGTTATTCAAATACAGTTAAGTCATCTTCTTCTGGAACCTGACAGGGGGAGCTGATCTTGTTGGTGGGGCTGGTGCTAGTGATGCATGAACTCCTTTCCCCTAGCTGTTCACACATGTAATAGGATGCATCGCGGTTACCACATGCACACCCATGCAAGTGTGAATGGCTTGGAGAAAGGAGCTGTGGCAGATAAAAGGTATTCCAGTCTTCCTTACTGCTCCGCGCCGAAATGCATGGTATGGCTATGCAGATATGCTGCACAGCCATGCCCATCACTAAGTCTTATTATCAGGGTAGGGCTTATATTTAACAAATGCATAGAAATCCTGCTAGGGCTAATTTTTTGGGTAGGTCTTATTTTCGGGGAAACATGGTATGTAATAGATCTATTTTCCCACTGTGACAGGTCTTGATCTGTTCAACGTGCTTTCTCTTTTTCTAAGAGTGAATCAGAGAAACAACAGACTCTTTGGTTCCAGCTGTAAATCTGATCTTGCCAGTGACAGGGTTAAATATCCAGGGTGGGCTCCAGTGTTATTTCACTGCCGTGGCTGTCACAGCACTGACATCCAGTGAGCTATAGTCAGAGTGAGACTCTCTGCTTACCTAGTCAATGAGCAGCAAGTCCCACTTGGTTATTGTGTGATGCCCAAAGGTGGATAACCTGATGCCTACCAAACTGCCATTGAAGCTTAGCACAGCCTCACCTGGGAAGGCCTAATGGATATCAACAAACCCAAGTCTAAGAAATGGTGCCATTTAACACTTACTATGTCTTTTTGTTTACATACGGGATTTGTTTTATTGGGATACTTTGAAAATATATCTGCTTTCATTATAGAATTAATAAATGTTTATTAGAGAAAAATCAGAAAGTACACACGAACTAATAAGATAATAAGATATCCTTCCTCTCAGAAGGAATCAGTTATCACATTGGTGCATATATACAGAGAAAGACACACACTCACACATTGCAAAATGGCACTATTAATGGGTTATTGTTTTGGAATACACTTTTGTTTAAAAAAAATTTCCTGTATATACATAATTAGGTGTATATACATATACATATGTCTCACTTTATTGCCCTTGGTAGAGTGCCATGGCATCACACAGCTCACAGCAAACTCCAACTCCTGGGCTTAGGCGATTCTCTTGCCTCAGCCTCCCCAGTAGCTGGGACTATAAGCTCCCACCACAAAGGCTGGCTATTTTTTTGTTGTTGTTGCAGTTTGGCCGGGGCCAGGTTTGAACCTGCCACCCTCAGTATATGGGGCTGGCACCCTACTCACTGAGCCACAGGCCCCTCCCTGGAATACACTTTTTAAATACAAATACATATGTTGCTGTTAAGGTCTCACGGAGAAGCGATGTAGCAGAGAATAAGACCTGCAATTGAAATTGTATGCAAATAAAGGGGACCACCACTCTCTCACGGTGTGTGGTCAGCTACTTTATTTTCTCTTGGCTTAAATAGCCAGGGACCACCACTCTCTCATGGCAAGTGGCAAGTTTCTTTATTTTCTCTTGGCTTAAATAGCCAGCTCTGCACACGTGCTGTGCACTGTACATCAATGACTTCATTAATATTCATTACAATCCATAATCCATCTCATGACTAAACGTCTTGTGACTATCTACAGATTAACTGATACTACTTTATCTAACATAATCCTCCTAACATACCTGATTTAATGGAGAACATGTTGTGAGCCATTACTTCTTTGTTCTTATCTGATGAAACCTGAGGCCCTGGGGGAGAAAGATAAGTTGAATACCTGCCCTACTGGCCTCACCGTTTGGAGGCAGTTTACTTTCTTTAAGCAAGGCATAGTCAGAAAATTCCTAAGACATACATAAACTTGTTTGCAAATCTCCACTCCCATGTGGGCCTTAAGTCAGGGGGTTTTTACACCCACAAACAACCAAGCCAATGTTAGGTCAGGGGATTTTTATGCCCACAACCAACCCAGCCACATGGGATTCTGCCTCAGTTTCTCACAAGTTTGCCTGCACAAAGTCTTTTCACTGCTCTCTCTCAAACAGCTTTTTTGACCAGAGGCATATAGGCCTTACACCTATATACATAATTAGCACTTTTTCTTTAAATATGTTATTTAGAATTGTTATTTGTGTTATGTGGAATATTATTTTTAATGTTTGTGCAACATTCCTTTGTATGGATGTGGCATGTTTACTAAACCAATCTCCTGTTTTGTATTTCTTCTTTTTGGTTATTTTCTTGGACTTCTGTAGAAAATGCAAACATTTATTTCATTCCTGAAATAGAAGTATGCCTTTTAAGGAATTAGTCACCACGATGACTTTGGTATACCTCTTCATTAAAAAGCGATGACATTTTACATTAAGTGTCTTTAACTCCTGTTGGAGTGCAGCTCTGCTGGGAAGCAGGTTTCTCCCTCAGTGGGTAGCAGACCATTTATGGCCTCGTTGTCTCAAACACATTCCCACTTTTCATTTTCTGAGATTCTTTTATCTACCTAAGCCTATGAAACATGATAATTACGTCTTGCTCTCTGTACCCAATCTTGGGGTGCGTCCGCTGAGCCTCCTGCTGAGAATGAGCTTTTAGAAGATCATTTACTAAAAGGAGGTGTGTTTAAATATCAGAACTTTATATCCTCAGTTGCTTTTGCATTCATACTGGAAAGTCCACTTTCCTATGGTTATTAAAGACTAATGATTTTCTCCGAGGCTCACAGAGTCTTTTTTACTGGACTTTGTGGTAACCAACATGCTGAAACTGGTAGTGGCAACACGTGTTTTTTTACTAAGTTGTTCCCTGGAATTGAAAATTTTTCTCTGAAAAAGTATATCATCAAAATATTTCCTCCAAATATAGCTAAAGGAAAGTTCAAGAAGAAAATCGGTTAACTTTGCTTTGGCTTTAGACAAAGAACAAACAAAGAAACACACACAAAAAACCCATAACTGATTGAGCACTCCTATATTTACAAGAATACCAGTGGTTGATAGAAGATTTTTCTGGTAAGACCTTTATAAATCACCTAGGATAATCTATTTTATAACCAAGGAGTAATCAAAAGACTGATTCAAGCTTATATAAACTAATGAGATAACTACAACTCATTTTACCTAAATCAGAGTTGGAGTTTTTATTTTATGATTTCCAGTTCCTTTTTCCCCCATAAAATCTGATTACAGACTACCAGGCAGTTCATACACAGTAAAGTAGCTGCATACATCTTCTAGTTGCCTAGGGAGCAAAGGCAAGCTTCTGGAGTAAGTCAAGAGTGGCTGTCTTAGAAGGAGTGCACCAAATGGGTAACAGTGTGGACTTTAGAGCCAGCTAAGTGTGAAAATCCCAGTTCTACCAGTAAATAGTTGTGTAACCTTGGTCACCTAATAGTCTCCCTTTGTCTCTGTTTCCTTTGCTGGATAAAACTCTATAAAATGGAAATAATCATAATATTAATATTAATGATAGAATTAACATTTATCCCATACAATTGTAAGAATTAAGTGACTTAAGGCAGTTGGGAAGGTGCCTGTCCATTCATGCTCAATGCTTGTTAGACCCATTTCTGTTGCTATTTCTTTGCCAAGAAGATAGAGGACAAATAAACTCTGGATTCACATGGCCGTGGGTTATTAACTCTGCTCCTCAGCTGCTAGCTGTGTGACCTAGGTTAAGTTGCACATTTCTTTAAGTATCAAGCTTCTTCATCTATAAAACAAACACAATAATATGTAATCATCAGAGCATTACTATAAGGCTTAAATGGTATAATCTATATCAGGTGTTTACTGAGATATCTGGTACATAGCAGATGCTCACTCATTATTAATATGGTTATTGTCATTAATATTAAATTCATCTTTTTCCAACCAAGACTCTGAGCACCAACTATTATTTGTAAGGCTTAAATTATACAATATGGTTGTTCATAAAATGACAGTTGAAGGCCACATATCATTGTCATAAGAATATAAGCAGAAAATGGGCCATATGGTAGGTAAATCCTATTGGCTCTGTCTCCCAATCATCATGCCCAGAGCTCTGCAAGTACTAAGAGTGTTGAGCTATTTTCTTTCTGATGATGATGGTGCCTGCAATACTTTATGTTCAGAGCCTTGCCAATGGCACCTCTACATTTAGAGAAAACATTACAATAAATGAGGAGGTACAGGTTGTTCTAATTTTAACAAATACTGGAATTCTGATGGATAAATTCCACAGCAATAATACAACTGCAGTCTACTTATTAACTAAATGGGGATAAAAGTATCCATCTTTTAAATTTGGCTTAGTTCCTATGCTCATGACTTTTGGAACCTCAGTGTCATTTTTCTGAGAATTTGAAGGATCAGAAGAGCTATACATTCCCATTTTCCTGTCTTATTTTCATGCTGCCTAATGGAGCTACTGGGGATGAATGGATAGTTTATTTGCCCTCCCTCCTTCCTATTTTGAAATGTTGAAACATCAAAGGGTGAACGTGATGCTTTCTGCCGTTCTGGTCACAAAGCATGTGTCTGATTGAAGACCACTGTTGAGACAGTTTTATCACCAGAATAATTAATGTTTTAGCTGAGATACTCATTCTGTGTTGCTTCTGGCTGTGAATTTTGATGAGATGCTAAGAGAAGGGATTTCATTAGCAGCTCACCAGAGATGTTGTTATTCAATTGCTACCAAACTGAATAAGGAACTTTGTGGCTGAACGTGCTCAAGGTTAGTTTGTCCCCCTTTTGACCCAGCTTGTTTGGTTGCCACTATAATGAAAGTGGTATCATTTGTACTACTTCAGCAGCAGACTTGATTAGGCCATGAAGGTTATATGCTTACGTCATCAGAGTTTCTCTCTGCCACCGTCTTTGACCCTAAAATTACTAACCATATTACTGGAAAAGACTTTTCTCTTGGTTTATCATTGTGTAATGATTCTATTACTTAGTTCCAAAAGAAATTGCCCGTCACAGCTTGTTCTTTTTTGGTCTTCTTGAGTAGATCAAAAGTGAGTCCCAACGAAAAGATTGAGTAAGATTGAATTCTTGATCATTTTCCAAGTTTTGACTTATTTCATTAAAACAGTATCATTTCTTTTTACTCCTTGATATTAAACCTTGGTTCATATCCTTACCTCATCAGCACATATAAAAAATCATTAGCAAATGAAATTAATTATTATAAGGTCAGATCCCAGAAAGTGTATGTTCCTTAATGAGGTGGGGGAAATGTCTTATCTGACTTGGGTCTCTATTTACAGAAATCTAGGTATAAAAACGGATTTCCAGGTTATTGCTTCACATTTGGGGGTGAATTATTTACATACAGTTTCCTCAGTGTCTAGTTTTATTATGCATACATAGTACATTTTTATGTTATATTATTACAACATAAAAATGGTTTAGATTGTTTTTTAACGTTATGGTGCTTCTGGTTCATGAGAAATGCATTTTGAGTTCATTTTATTTTTCTTTGAAGGAGATTGGTAGCCAAGGAATGTGACAAGGAGAACTGTGTTTAGTTTTGTTATGATATTCATCCCTATCTGTAAAGAAAGCCAGAAAAACTCATTTACTCAGTCATGGGAAATAATTAGCTGCTTCCTGTGTGGCCAGCTCTAGCATTCCGTGCTCCAAGTTAGTACAGAAGGTGAGAGGAGCGTACAGATTCAGGAAGAGCTTCCACTAATCCAGTAAAACAGGAGTTTCTATTAGTTTTAAGTGAAAGATAAAGATGGAAGAAACAGATGGAATTTAATGGGAAAGAAAGCCGTAAGTTAATGATAGTAGATAAGATTTGTCCCATGGCTTCTGTGTGCCAAATATTATACTAAGCTTGTTACTTGTATTTTATCATCAAACCTCAAAACGCACCTGCAGGGATATTTAATGTAAGTTTTCTAATATAAACACAATTTGTCATGTTGTGGGAAAGACTGGCTGGCTCCCTTCAATCAATGAACGTGGCATTTCTTTCTTCTTACTTTGGTTTTTAATCTCTGTCAGCAATGTTTTTCATATAGAATTCAGAAATACTTTATATAGAAAACTTTTACATCTTTTGTTAGGTTTATTTATTTATTTTTAAGACAGAGTCTCACTATGTCACCATGGCAACGTAGACTGCCATGGCGTCACAGCTCACAGCAACCTCAAACTCTTGTGCCCAAGTGACTCTCTTGGCTCAGCCTCCCCAGCAGCTGGGACTACAGGTACTTGCCACAAGGCCTGGCTATTTTTGTTGTTGTAGTTGTCATTGTTGTTTGGCAGGCCCTGGCCAGGTTTGAACCCTATGTGGCAGTGCCCTAGCCACTGAGCTACAGGCACTGAGCCTGTTAAGTTTATTCTTAATAAATCTATTTTGTTGGATGTGGTGGCTCACACTTGTTATCTCAAAACTTTGGAAAGTCAAGGCAAGAGGAACCCTTGAGGTCAGGAGTTTAAGACTGGCCTGAGCAACATGAGAGATCCTGCCTGTCCCCTCAATCCCCAAAAAAAGAAAGAAAAAAAGAAAAATTTGGCCAGGCATAGTGGTACCTACCTATAGTCTAGCTACTGAGGAGAATAAAGTAGAAGAATCACCTGAGTCCAGAAGCTCAAGGCTGCAGAGAGCTATGATTGTATTACCAGCCTCCCACCTGGGTAACAGAGCATGACCTTGTCTCTAAAAAGAAAAATATATATATCTTTGTCATATTATAAGTGAAATGTTATTCTAATTTCAAAGTCTAAATGTTTGTCTCTAACAGAATAAATGCAATTTATTTTTCTTCATTAACTTTGTATCTAGTGAACTTAAATTCACTAATAATTTTTTGGTAAATTTCTGAGGATTTTTGATATAAATAAACATATTATCTGCCATATGGAGATGGTTTTATTTTCTACTTTCAGATTGTAATGCTTTTTATTCTTTTGCACTGTCACAGTGGTTTACAACTGGAGGGGATTTGCTTCCTGGAGGATATTGGCAATATGTTTTTTTTAATTTTCACTTCACAACTTAAGAGATCAGTATTGATGTGTAGTGAATAAAGACTAAAGAATGCTGGTAAATACAGTACAAAGGCTCGGGCATCTGTTGCTCTGTTTAGTACAGTGGTGAATAAAGTAGTGAACAGGTACATTTACCTGTTTCCATCGTTAGAAGAGCAAGTGTTTAAGTGCTTAATGTTTTAGTATTAAGTACAATATATAGTAGATATCTTTCAAATACCCTTTGTTACATTTAGGAAACTTTTTATTCTATATTGAGGAGAATTTTTATGGCAAATGTAGGTGGATTTTTGTCAAATACTTTTTTTCTTTGTATGGAGTTGATAATGTGATTTTTCTCCTATAATCTTTTAAAGTGATGTTATGCTGATTGATTTCCAAATGTTAAACCAACTATGCATATGTGAAACTTAATGATTTTTAAAACACATTTCTGGATTTGATTTTCTAATACAGTAGAACTTCTGTAAGTTGATCACCCAAGGGACTGTAATAAACTGGTCAACACACATAGGTGGTCAGCATAAAGAACCAGGCCTACTGTACTGATACGTACATGTGGTGCATGTCCAGTCTATGAAAATTAGGTCAACTTAAGAAGGTGATCAGCTATGGAGGTTCTACTGTATTTACTTTAGTTCTAGTTGTTTCTTTAAAAAATAATTTCCATCTCTCTTCATCAATATTCTTTATTTGATGGAACACCATTCCTACACTTTAAAAAAAATTTTTTTTTCTTTTTGCAGTTTTTGGCTGGGCTGAGCTTGAACCCACCACTCCCAGCATATGGGGTCAGTGCCCTTTGAGCCACAGGTGCTGCCCTTTCTAAAAATTCTTTAGACCTCATTTCCCTTTGTTCTTTGGTCATATTTATAATAGTTGATTTAGAATCTTTCTCTCATGAGTACACTTTTGGGCTTCCTCTAGGACAGCTTTTATTGACTGATGCATTTCTTTTCCTTGATACATATTTCTTTTCTCTTTGCATGTTTCAGAATTTATTGTTGAAAACGGAGGCTCATGCCTGTAATTCCAGTACTCTGGGAGGCCAAGGTGGATAGATTATCTGAGCTTAGGAGTAGGAGACCAGTCTGAGA
Source organism: Otolemur garnettii (assembly GCF_000181295.1). Classification (NCBI taxonomy): domain Eukaryota; kingdom Metazoa; phylum Chordata; class Mammalia; order Primates; family Galagidae; genus Otolemur; species Otolemur garnettii. The sequence continues at coordinate 153,103 of NW_003852474.1, forward strand.
AAGAAGGATACCCCATCTCTACTAAAACTAGAAAAACGAGTTGGGCATTGTGGTGGATGTCTGTAGTCCCAGCTATTCAGAAGGCTGAGGCAAGAGTATTGCTTGCATCAGGAGTTTGAGGTCGCTGTGAGATATGATGCCCTGGCACTCTACCCAGGGGGACAAAGTGAGACTCTGTCTTTAAAAAAAAAAAAAAAAAAAAAAAAGAAAAGAAAAGAAAAGAAAAATAAAAGAAAAGGAAAGAAAAGAAAAGAACTGACCACATTAATAATATAATATGGTAACTCTCAGGGTTATATCTGGCCCAGGGGTTTTGTTGTAGCTAACTGGTCTGATTTGTGTTGTTGTTAGTTTATATATATGTTATATAAAGGATATAGCCATTTTAACTTTGTGAATATTATGTCATAAAACCCTAAGTGATCTTATATTTTCCCAAAGAACATGAGGTTGCTTTTAAGCAGATGATTAACTTAGCTAAACTCTCACTGGAGTTCTCAATGTCTGTGGGGATGGGAAATGCTAGGTTCTCTAGATCCTAGGCCAGTTCTTTAATCCTTAGCAGCTGGTTGCTTTCATTTAACCTGAGGCCAAGAGTGACCAGGAACTTAACCTCAGTTTGTACAAAGGATTCGGGGTTCCTTTCTCTCTTTTGCAGACCTGGCTTTCCTAGTTTCTTGTTCTGATTCTTCTGGTCAGAAAAACAGTGGACTTTCCATCAGCGTGTGAACTGCTCTGTGTCAGCCCTCCTGTGGGGCAAGTCTACAGAAATTCTGCACTTGCTGGTGGCCTCTCCAGGCTTTGAACTGCCTTCCTCAGCTTGTTTTGTTCAGTCTGCAGAGCTGTGGTGAGGTTGTATTTTACACTCCACCCAGAATCTGTGGTATTAGGTGAGGGGAGGCCAGTGGGTTGGTGCTTCCTCATCTATCCAAGACACTGTCTCTTCTGCTTGATCTTGATCTCCTTTCTCCTGAGATTAAGGGTGGAACTGCACCTGTGTTCCGTCTCCCTCCTATGTCTAGGACTCAGCCACACCTCTGGCTTAGCACCCCTGCTAAGCCCTGGGCCTTGGAATGGGGATGGGACTTTATAGGACATGGCAGTGCCCCAGTCTAGAAACTTGCTCTAGGGACAGCATCATGGTGTTGGCGGGGCAGGGAATTTAGGCACCTGTACACTGTAGTATCTCACCCCTGCTGCCCTAGAAGGCGCCCTGTGTTTAGTGGGGTGGACACTTATAGCCTTACAGTCTGACTACAGGAAGCACAGTGATCTCCGGCTACCCTTTAGGTGAGAAACGCTGCTAACAGTGTGAATGTGGAAGACTGGGCTCCCGACATTTCCAAGAAACATACTGCCCCACTTCCAAGCCTGAGGGGGGCCAAGCTGAGGTAAAGAATGTCTTCCTTTCCTGGCCTCTCCCCTTTGCTCATTTGGTTTATGGCTACTACAAGAAGCTTTGCCCAGTCTAATTATGTGGGCTGGATCAATACTTGAAATGAATGTGCTACTGTTAATGTAATAAAGTTAATAACTGGCTTAAATTATTCAGTATTGATTCTCGATTTCCTTATGTTTGACCATTTCCATATGAATGCTTGTTTTAAGAAAGTGAATATGGGCTCAGAACCAATTCTGAAGTAGTATAGCTTTACACATACAAGGTTGGACAATTATGTTTATAAACCTCATCCTAGGAAAAGCACTACATACCTCATTGCTGAATATCACTATGGTCATCTTTGAGGTACTCCACTTGGCCGTCTGGTCACCACAGTAATATTCAGCAATGAGGTATGTAGCACTTTCTCTAGGGCAGCAGTTCTCAACCTGTGGGTCACGACCCCTTTTAAACAATGAAAATACATTGCAGCATTAGCAAGTTTGAGAACCACTGCTCTAGGGCAAGTGAATTTAATTGTCCAACCTCTACACACATATGTACATTCATTCGTTACTTAACAAAGAGGATGCTATAGGCAAAAGGCCTATATACCTCTGGCCAAAAAAGCTGTTTGAGAGAGAGCAGTGAAAGACTTTGTGCAGGCATACTTGTGAGAAAGAGGCAGAATCCCATATGGCCAGGTTGGTTGCAGGAGTAAACCCCCCCCTGACCTAAGGTTGGCCTGGTCAGTTGCGGGCATAGAAACCCCCTAACTTAAGGCTCACGTGGGAGCGGAGGCTTGCAAACAAGTTTTCTGTACGTCTTAGAAATTTCTTAATTATGCCTTGCTTAAAATTGAAGTAACTGCCTCCAAACAGTGAGGCCAGCAGGGCAGGTATTTAATCCATCTTCCTCCTCCAAGCTCAGGCTTCATCAGATATAAACAAAAGAAGTAATGGCTGACAACATGTTCTCCATTAAGTTATGTTAAAAGGATTATGTTCAAAAGGATTATGTTAAGTAAAGTGATATCATTAAACCGTAGATTACTAGGGAGGAGCTACTCATGAGATAGTCACAAGATGTTTATTCATGAGATGGATTATGGATTGTAATGAATATTAAGTAATGATGTACATTGCGCATGTGCAAAGGGATTGTAATGAATATTAATGAAGTACAGTGCGCATGTGCGCAGCTATTTAAACCAAGAGTAAAGAAATCAACTTGCCACTCGCCATGAGAGAGCAGTGGTCCCTGGCTGTTTAAGACAGGAATAAATAAAGTAACTTGTCACATGCCTGAGAGCTGGGCACCCCTTTATTTAAATATACAATTTCAATATGCGAGTTTATGCTCTGTGGCACGGCTTCTCTGTGAGACCCTAACGACAACAGGATACCTTCTGAGAAATGTGTCCTTAGGCAATTTTGTCATTGTGCTAACATAGGCTGTACTCACAGAAACCTTGATGGTACACACTTTGGTGGTATGGTGTGCCTGCTGCTCCTGGGCTACAAACCTGCATGGCATGTTGCTGTACTCAATACTGCAGGCAATTGTAACACAGTGGCAAGTGTTTGCATGTCTAAACGTATCCAAGCATAAAAAAGGTACAGCAAGAATAAGGTATTATAATCTCCTGGGAAGAATGTTGACTATGTGGTCTGTCATCAAATGAAATGTTGTGATGAAGCACACAACTGTGCGTATGTGTGTATGTGTGTCTTTGAGGATTCTTTAAAGAAGGACCTGATTATGGGAGACAATCATCTGCCTCTCCTGCCTGCAGGCATGTGTTATATATGAGGATACATGTTTCAGAAACACCATCAGACTACATTCTTACCATAGAAGTTCAGTGACAAGAATGGACAAGGTGAGAACGTTACCCATGTCTGCGCTGATCTGATCACACATAGGGAGGCTCTTTTGGTGACAAGATGCAAGAAGGATGGGGGCAGACTTGACATTGTTAGAGGAGAGAAAGTGGGATGAAGCTCCGTGCCCAGTGATAACCAGGAACATACTTGTTGCCAAAAGTTCAGTTTATTAACTTGCTATAGAAATATAGCACTGCACAAACTATGGCATCTCAGTAATGGAAGAAAGGATGATTTTTTTTTTTTCAGGGATTGGGCTCATGCTGGGTGATTTTGGGACAGGCTGAAAGGAATGAGAGTTGGTTCTGGATTGGATGCTGTAAGAAAAAGATGTGATTTGATGATGGAGTAACTTCCCCCACCTCCTGTGCATTTTTTAAAGTTTTATTGAGATACAATTCACATAACATTGAATTAATCTACTTAAAGTAGTACAGTTCAATGGTTTTAGCAAATTCACAGTGGAAGACACATACAAACAGAGCCCAGATAAGTTCTATAAAAATGGAACTCTGACCCACATTCTGTAGCAACCAGTCCAGGAAACCAACTCATTGTCTATATTAACTAACTCAGGAAGCCAATCTACTCTCTAAGTCTTACTTGTACAAACTTAGACCACCATCTCTAGCAAACAATCAGTCCCAAGTGGCCAGGATTTGATTCAGAACTCACAGCTGCCTGAATTTTTGCCCTTATTCCCAACTCAGAAATGACTAGGAGAAGCCCGACATTCACCCTTCAGAATATAGGATGCCTCAGTGCATGTGGTCCCACCCACAGCCCCCCATGACAACTGCCTCCTCTCTCTTTTTCCACTATGAAGCTTTCACACTCCTCTGCCTGCTTTGAGTCTCTGCCAAACACAGCTGCTTCTGGCTTCCTCCCTTGCTATAGCAAGGTCTGGATAATAGCCTTTGTCCATTCTTTTTCAGTTAGTCTTTATTTCCACAATGGAGGTGTGCATGCATCACCACTATCAAATTTAGAACATTTTCATTATCCTCAAAGGAACCCAGTACCCTTTAGTTATCACTTCATTCCCCTAACTCCCCCCAAGATGGAAACAACCACTGATCTATTTTCTGTCTCTGTGGGTGTTCCTCTCTGGACTTTTCTATGACGGGAACCATATGGTATGTGCCCTTTTGGAACTGGCTTCTTTCATTCAGCATAATATTTTCAAAGTTCATCTAAGTTACATTGTGTGTTATGATTTCATTCCTTTTTTTTTTTTTCTTTTGCAGTTTTTGGCCAGGGCTGGGTTTGAACCCACCACCTCCTACTCCTTTGAGCCACAGGCGCCGCCCAGTTCATTCCTTTTTTATGGCTATATGACATTTCATTGTGTGGATATATCACATTTGTCCATCCATTCGTCTCTTAATAAACATTTTAATTGTTTTCACCTTTTGGCTGTATGACTGATGGTGCTATCAGATTTCCATTTGGGAATTAAGATGAACTCAGAAGAGCAAGAGTTGTTACTGGTAAAAAGCAATAGTAACCCTTATCAGTAGGGAGAAGGGGGTGTTTGGTTACTTCCTGGTCATACAACATCCTGTCCTTTTATGTTCAGGTGCGAGTATGGGGTCCTCTCGTTTTTTGTCTTCACCTAGTGACCCTGTGTATTTATTACTGGGACTGTTCACATTCATTATGGGAGACAGCAGCCTAGCTCCTGGGCTCCAGCTTTGGAGCAGGTTTTAAATCTATTTTTTTTTTCTTGTTATCAGAGGCAGATGTTCTCATAAACATGACACATGAAAAATGGTTAAAAGAAATATGAATAATATACTAGAAAGATGCCAGTGAGAAATGCTCACAGATGCTGCACTGTGGTACAGGAATTGTGCAAAATGCATTTGGATTTGAAGGACATGACTAGCAGTGGTAAGTTCTAGGCAGACACATTTTGGCTCAGCCTCAAGCAGTTCTGTTTAACAGCTTCACTGCCTGACTGTGGAGGACAGAGAAAGGATTTCTAACCTCTAGATCTATCTAAGTGGAAGTTGGATTTCCACTGGCTGGTGATTTTGTACGGGAATTCAGGTAAACGATAAGGGCACGCCTCGAGATCTCTTTAAAGATGTTACTGTGTGTGCTGCTTTGTGGTCCCCCCTAGGGAGGACCCTGTATGTCAGGGGTCATCACCTTTGTTCTCCTCACTGGAGAGGAGGGGCCACCTGTGAGACCGCTCACTGGCATAGACCTTGTGGGTGTAAAACTAAAGAGAACAGAGCACCTTTCATCTCTGTGCACGAGTTGTTTCTTAAAGTATTTTTCTGAAACATGTCAGATGTTAGAGGAGAAACCCGACAACAAAGCACTGGAGAGAAGTCAAGCCGCTTCCCCGCAGCCCCACCCGCCTGGCTACAGGGATTTTCTAGAGCTGCTGTTCAAGACACACTGTCCCGTGTTGTCAACTTTGGTCTGGTTTCCATATCTCCACCTCCACTGTCGTTCACAAACCTGCAGACGCCTGAGCCTGGTGCTTTGTTTTGTCTTTGTTCAAATATTCTTTTTAGACCCAGTTGAAACAAAGTGAATTTGACTCCATTTATTTGTTTTCCTTCAAGGCCGACCCCACTAATGATCTACTGGTTGGCATGTTCCAGATACTGCAGGGTCTGCAAAGATGTATAAGAAAGGCAGAAGACTAGACAAGCCGTGACAGTTGTTTACTAACTCACATACTATGACTGGGTTTATCCCAGGCCTGGCCTTTTAACAGAAATAATTGAGTTTTGGTTCTGTGTATTTAAAAAATCTTGTTACACTTCCTTTGAGAGGGTCATTTTTGAGGAAAGCTGGCAATGGACATCCTGGAAAGCTTAGAACGGCTCCACATTATCCGCAGAGTAGGAATAGAAATTTGCCTTTATCATTTTAGTTGTTTTATAATCTGATCCCAAACTCTTTCTATACTAATGATGATGATGACAATGGTGATGATAACAAAATATTCTGAGTAATTTTCATGTTCCATGTGGTATGTGAAGCCCTTTCCTAGAATGATATCACTTCTCATCTATAAATTAGGGAAGTGCTAATATATCCATTTGCCAGGTGAGGAAACTGAGGCTAAGAGAAGTTAAATGTCAATTCCCCCAAGAATACAGTCATGAAGTGGTGGAATTTTATATAAGTTCAGATTTTTATATGTGCTCAGAATGTGATTCTAAAGTTTATTCTTTTAATTTTTTTGTATTCTGCTCTATTTATGACCTCTACCTCTAGGAATCCCCTTAGAGCATGACTCCTACCCTATGAACCTGTAACTCTGTGTTCTTTCTCTTCCTGTTCATGCTCTGTCCACTATCATTTGTTCGGTCCATTAAGGAGCTCCTTTTCCCAATTAGTCAACTAGAAAGGCATTAGGGTAAATATTCTTTCTAGGGCAGTGGTTCTCAACCTGTGGGTCATGACCCCTTTGGGAGTTGAACGACCCTTTCACAGGCGTCCCCGAGGACCATCCTGCATATCAGATATTTACATTACGATTCATAACAGTAGCAAAATTGCAGTTATAAAGTAGCAATGAACATAATTTTATGATTGGGGGTCAATCATTAAAATGATTATTAAAGGGTCACGGTGTTAGGAAGGTTGAGAACCACTGTTCTAGGGAAAGTGTCTTGGCAGTTTTCTGGAATAACCTCTGAAGCATAATTCACAGAAACCCATATGGCTGAGACAATGCATGTGAAGAACCCCAACAAAAGTAATTGGGTACAATAACAATTAAGGGAGAGAAGGTACTTTGACAATGGGCAAGAACTAATATTTACCAAGTACTTAATGTGAGCCAGGTGACTTACTATGTATAGTAATCCCACAAGAGAGAAAATCATTTGTGGCAGGGAAACAATAAGATGGTTCCCACTAACTGATAATTGTATCTTTATGAAATCCTGTTTCCCCTGAGTTTGGATAGCATTAATGACTTGCTTCTAACCCGCAGACTATGGCACAGATAATGGGATTTTAGTTCTATGATTAAGTGTTTTAAGACTACGACTTCTGTTTTGCTAGTTAACTCTCTCTATTGCCCCCTTGGCTAACATGCTCTTGGAGAGGCCAAGGGTCCAGGAAGGGAGGGTGGTCTCTGGCCAAGAGTCAGATGAGAATGAAAGCCTCAGTATATCTAACAGCCCTTGAAGAACTGAATTCTGCCAAGAGCCACACGGGCTTAGAAACAGATTGTTCTTCAGTCAAGTTTTCAGATGAGACCTCATCCCTGGCTGACACCTGACTGAGACCAGATTTCAGATGCAGGTATGTCTGACTGCAAGTACTCTGGGATTGTTTTGTTTTTTTCTAACTGCTGCTATATTTTATCCTATGGTTTATAACATAGTTCTATAGAACCCCTTACATCTTCAAAGAGCCTAATGAGATGTGAAGATAGGATAATCATACATCCTGTTGCTCTGAAGAGCAGATGAGGTGTAAAATAGAAGGGCAGAGTTTACATAAGAAATTCTTCCCTTCAATGTGTTAGAATGCTACAATGGAATTGAAAGAAGAAAAGAGCAGACTAGTACTGTTGTGGAATGTGTTCACTCAAAATGATTGCCGTGATCTCTTTAGTCTCAGGTCACCAGATTTATTCCCTCAAGGAGTTTGCCAAATACACCAGTACAGATGATTTTTAAAAAACTTATATTTGGAGACAGTATAATCAATATTTATGAGTCTGGGACATTTGACTGACACTGAGTTCAGTCTTTTGCCCTCTCTGTTTACTGGTATTCATTCTTCTTTGTCTCTGATGCTGTACTTGATTGAGCTAAACAAGAAAACTATTAGCAATTTATTTTAGCACTGAGCAAATTTCATCTTCACTGCCTTCAACAGGTTTGTTTGTCTTGTTGCGTCCTTGAGTAGAAGGATATATTTCCACTTACCAAGCCAAATGTGACGAAGCCATTTGATGATTACTTTCTCAAGGAAAAAGTACATCCAGTGTGTCATGTAATTTGAAAACATGAGCTTCAAAAAATTTTTACTAGCTTGTTGTTTTCTGTTTCTTAAAAATTAACATGCTTACAGTTCCCTTATAAAACTGTACTTTTGTATATGCTCAATTGTGTTGAATAGAAAAATTCAATTATGACATAATATCAGATTGAAATATCACTAATCTCAGAGGGTGCTAAGGAGTGTTCCTTTCACTGCAAGCATGATACTTCCCACGAGTATGGGGTTCTTATTGAATTATTATTCTTTTACCCTCTTCTAATGGTCTGTGTGTTTATTCTATCCCAAGAACAATTGTTATTGGGGATGACAGGTCTGGAGGCAGAATCACAAAAGGACCTTTCATTTCTACCCTGACAGTGAGCATTTTCTCTGAATTAACCATTGCTCAGCATGCCCCACCTAATCAGTTTGCAGAAGGTGTTAATGTCCACTGGGATATTTTATTAGAGAAGACTGAAGAATAAAATTAGACCAGTCTAGTTGAATCTCAAAAGGGAAAAAATGCAGAAAATTTATGAGTGCCATGTCCTTCCAGCTCTAAGAAACATTCTTTCAATTCTTTAAATTGTAATAGGAGAAATAAATCCTGAATATTGGCCAGGAAAGTGAAGTTTTTACTCAGATTATTTGGCTAGTAAATGCAGTTAACAGTTTTCAATTCTGATTTCTTTTTCACCTAAACCTTCCACATGTAACATCACACAGGTGTCACGGGTATATGAATATTGCTCTGGCATTGATTTTATAAATCTGATTTAACCTAGAACAGACACATTTCCATATGATCATTTACTTTCTATTGTACTTTTAATCTAAGTGCAATTTTGCTTGGATCCATCTTAGCCTTGCCTTTGGGAGGAGGTAACAGACCTGTACTGTATTAGCAAACTGCAGAATCAGAAGCCAAGTCTCCCAGCATTCAAAGAACAGTGATGGATCACCAAACACTTGTGCCATCAGCGCTGGGAGGAATACATGGTGTGTCTTATTTATCAAGGAAACATTAACTTGCCAACTGATGTGCACTTTCATTTGGGCAGGTAGGATTTCTTTGGTTAATATTAACCGATTCAAAGGAGCTCAGTTTTAAGAGCTAAATTTGCAGTGAATATCTGAAGTAAGACTTTAATAGGATTTGTTTGTCCTCAGGTATTAGGCTGAACCTCAGAGCCTTAGCTCTTCCCTCGAGCCCACCGCCTGTTTACCCCACTGTTCTGTTAATGTTGATGAAGAGGCCGTCAGGTTGCATTGATTCTGTTCTCCCTGCTTCCTCCACATTAGGGTATGGCACAGATGGGAGTCTTCAGCTCATTAGAGGCGACCACTTTAATACTGACCTCATCAATCTCCTCTGCACGTTAGAGACACCACAAGAATTTCTACTCCAGAGAGTTCGTTTTTATAGTTTTGCTATTGTGGGTGCACCCAGGTGAGAAGTGCCTCAGATGCCGAGGCAGAACTGGGGAAGCAGACATGCTATTGTGGATAGAAAAGCTGGGGGCACTGTTCTGAGACTCCAAAAGCAGATTTGATTTATAACACACACACACACACACACACACACACCCCTCTCTTAAGGATATATCTTCTTGTAAATGCGACCAGGTGAATGTTTTGTCATCTAAAGAAAAAGGAGGCACGATAGATGGAGAGCCCATTAGTTCCAAATTTAATCACTTCAAGGCAATTAAAGCAATTCTGTGTTTTCCCCTTTAGTGCTCCCCTGAAACAACGGCATCTGGACAACTTTAATTACAGTTTCAATTTAGTAAAATGCACAGAAAAGGCAGGTTTGGTGACGAGCGGCAGCTCTTTTCCCTGCTATTTTTCTGGCCTTGATTGTGGGACTCTGGTGTATTTTCTAGGTGAAAGGACAACACACTTGGGCTGCTTGTGCCCCACAGGAGTGTGGAGACACAAACCCTTAAGGAAGGTCACCCACAAGGAAGCTGAAATGATGAACACTGAAGGCTTTACAGTACACAGAGTCAATGGTCGCTGAAGATCCTCTCCCTGGCATATACTGTGGCATCATCACTTCAGTTGGTTCTTCCAGCCACCTAGTCATGTTCCCTCAGAACTGAGAGTATTGTCCAGTGTATAAGTAGAATCTGGTAGAGATCAGATTCCGGGGCATTGGGCATTAAGAGACTGGGTTGCTGGGACTGTCTGTCATGAAATGGGGGCTGCCATTCAATAGGTCCGAAGGCTGGGTGAGCACAGCAGCAAAGCATCAGATACTGGAAATGTGTGTGTCAGGTGTAGTAGAGGTCACGTCCAAACAGGTACAGGGGCACAAATACTGTAGGTGAATAGCTACCCTCCACGTCATGACCTCTGCTGTCCTGACTCACCTCTCGCAGCTCACACCTATGGTCCCACAGAAGATTCCCCTATACCAACTGATAAAGGATTAAACATGTTATACTTAGTGCATGAATAAATGTTTGGGTGTGAGCACAAAGCAGATTATTGGCATATCGCCTCACTGCTAGAGTAGCTTTGTGAGACCCTCTAATGAGCACATCCTCCTGGAGCAGTGAGCCTGGCCATCAACCCAAAGCAGAGAGAGACGTGGCCTCAGATAAGGACTTACAGGAACCCCAGGAAATAGCAAATGGTTTGGCTTGTTCAGGGGACTGGCAGGAACAGTTTGGAAGGATGGGGATAAGGAAATTAGGAAAGGAAGCATGGAAATGAATCTTTTGGAGTGGACACAAAGTGTGCTAATCTATGTGTCAGGCAAGTTCCCACCCAGAGGGTTCAGTGTAAGGGTGTAGGGCACAGTGTGACTCAGACTTTGCCTTACAAATGCAAACTGTAACTGATATTGTGTGTCTTCATATCAATCTGAAATAAACGTGTGTGTGTGTGTGTGTGTCTCAGGTAATGCCTGCCAGAGAACATCCCCCTCAGAGGGGTACCAGACAGCCGAGTGCACAGTTGGCTTGTCCAAAGGATGACTGCCACGCTTTGTGGGTGAGCTCCCCTGAGCTGGCACAGTGGAGTCACACATGCAGCTCTGTCACAGGAGTGGAGTTGACGGCAGGATGGGCCCCGCCCCACTCATGTTAGTCCAGCTATTGCCTCTCTAGGGTTTAGGACTGCTGGCAGCAGAGATAGGAACCGAGGCCTTAGTATGCTGACATCTCTCATATCCTTCAGGAGACCCAGCAGCCACCTGGCTATTTTTTTTTATTTTCAGTAGAGATGGGGGCCCTTGTTCTTGCTCAGGCTGGTCTTGAACTCCTGAGCGCAGATGATTTATTCATATTTGGGTGTTTATATTGCCCACTCCCAGCCCCACTGACATGTGACTCATCCACCCATAGAGAACTGGCTTGGCTGTATTCCAGAGAATTGTTTTTTACTTCTGCACTTGCGGTATTTAATAACAGAGCCATGGATATCTGGGCACAGGAGCTACTGCTTGTGTCATTTGCTGGACTCCTCAAAGCGACTGGCCTGCAAAGCATGGGGTTCGCCTCTATGATGCGCAGCTAAGATGTTACCTTAAAGATGGCACTGTGTGGGTTTGGGCTCTGTCCTTTACACAAGAATTACCTACAAGGAATGTGTACTTCCGGTTTCTGAAACATCCTGGTCTCAGGTTTGAGTGGGGTCATTTCTACAAGGAAACAGAGTAGGGGTCCCACTGAGCCTAAAGCTCTGGCTGGTCACTGTGGGCTTTCATGCCAGCAGCCCATCAGGTTGTGAGAGAACTCATGCTGGCAGGGTCTATGGGCCTTGCTAATCATTGGTGGACAAGGTAGCATGGACATAATGTGGGTGGGGTGGTACAGAGGGGCAGAGTTCCATGGGGCACTTCTTGGTGCTTCCACACCTGGTAAGAACCATGTGCTGTTTCATTCACAGCCTAACAAGGGCATGGTGAGACAGATGGGAAGAGAGGGAGGTAATAAAGACAAATTATGATCTGGGGATCAACTGTAGTGGTAGGGGCTGGAACTTACGGCAAACTTCTGTCATAAATTGTGGGAAGCATTTTTGTTCAAACTCTACCTGACCACTGAATAATTCAAGAGATGAGAGAATGACAGCCCAGGACATGAGTGGATCGAGCAGTGTGAGAGGGCACTGTGGTGGCTCCTGTTGGTGCCTTGCCCACGTTTTCCAGCATTGTGTTCCGTCCCTCATTGCCTGTCCAGTGCCCATTCCCTCTGACATCACTGTGAAGATCATCGGGTCCCCCACTGAGAGACATGACGTCGTGAAACGAGATCAGATCTCCTATTTCAACTATTCTAATATTTGCTGATCATTCCAGATACTCTCTGCCGCCTGCTTATATTTTATAAAGACACACTACGGACACAAGTCTCTCACCACTTCCAAGACCAACATAAGGGCAACCGAGGAGCCTCCTTCCCTGAGAAATCTTATATATTCTTTTATTCTGGAAAGAACTTGACCCTCCTTTGAATTATTTCCTATACCTTGTGTTGTTTTTATAAAATGTTTCCTTTAGTGCAGCGGTTCTCAACCTGTGGGTCGTGACCCACAGGAACTGTATTAAAGGGCCGGGGCATTAGGAAGGTTGAGAACCACTGCTTTGGTGACTTGATGTGTATTATTTTCTATGAATCTTATTTCATTTATATTTAATAATTTTTTCCATTTAGTATTATTATCCACGTTGACTTTATTTTTGTATTTGCTTTAGTTAAAAGTTAATGTCTTCCCCCATCCAACGATATTCACTAGCTCTTTAAAAAAATGCTGAAAAGACATTCCATATTGAATTTTCTTGGCATCTTTGCAGAAAATCAATTATACCTAATAAATTGTCAGTCACTTGAAGGCAGCACTTGTGTCTAACTGACCTTTGTATTCTTTTCAGCATCCAATCCCATATCTTAAATGCAGCGTATACTCTAGAAAATAGTGCACATGCAAGAAATATTTGTCGAAATTGTATATACCTGTGATTTCCCTTTGGCATTATACTCAGAACAATCCATCTGCAGCTGCAGTTTCTCAGTCAGCTGCAGTTTCTCAGGCAGCCAATGGTCTCACTGTGGACACTGCAACCAAACCCAGCACTGCTACATCTCACCAAGAATTGGTGCTGTCCCCAGCCTTTCCCAGGAACAACCTGGCAGCTGAGTGGCTGTATAAACTGCTTTAGCCTGGGCCTCACCTTCACCAAGCTCTTAATTAAAAAACTGTTTTCATAATAGGGTTGAGTACATTGGATACTTTTCCTTCCATTCTTGAGATACTTTGCTAAGAAGAATATTATAACCCAATTTTTGCCCATGAATACGAAGGAAGGGGAGAGGGAGGGCAGGGGAGAGGGGAGGGTAGGTGGGGGGAGGGTGATTGGTGGGATCAGGCCTATGGTTTATCCTATGGGGGTATATGTGAATCTTTCTAAATGTAGAATATAAATATCTTAACACAATAACTAAGAAAATGACATGAAGGCTATGTTAACCAGATGGATGAAAGTATTTCAAATTGTATATAGAAACACACACTGCATCCCATGATAGTATTAATGTACACAGCTATGATTTAGTAAAAAATAAAAATAAAAATAAACAAACAAAAAAAAAACTGTTTTCAACAGTTGTCTGCCTTCTGGAAAGCTGTGTTGTCACGGAGCTTCGCCGTCATTGGTCCTCTGAGCCCCGCTCCGTCAGGAGCACCCGTGTCATTAAGTTTGAGACATGCTTTCAGGCATCCACGCACATTCTCATGCATTTCAATCCCTTTTTTCCTGACACTTCTGAATTGACACTTTCCAATTTCATTATTTCATCAGCTGCAGTAAAGGGAACTTTAAAGTACTGTCCTCCGTGTCTTTCTAACCCCACCACGGGTCTGCGGCTCTGTGCACCGGTCTCTACCCACTCTGGGGGCACTGTTGACTCTCCCTTCCTGTTTCTCTGTTTGAATCCCCTTCTTCCAGGACGCTGTTACAACTAACACCAGAGCAAAATGATGAGAAAAACACATACAATTTAATTCGTTTGCCTTCCCTTCTGAATCATTTGCCTTGCCTCTTGACTGTGAGCTATGTAATGACAGACTACAAAAATCATTTCATAAATAACATTGGATTAGACACATTGCATTATCAAGCACAAATATTTACAAGCCCTACAAGACTCATAAGCTAGAGTTAATTAACTAAACCAGGGCACTCAGCAATATTTTGTACTTTTCAGAGTAGAGACTTTGAAGTCTTTTTAGGTGATCTTCTTGGACACTATTAATGTTCTCACTGAAAAGAGATGATAAATGTTTGAAGTCATGATTATGCTAATTACTGTAATTTGATCATTGTGCGTTTTATATGTGTATGGAAACATCACGTGGTGCTCCACAAATAGGTACAATTATTATGTGTCAATTAGAAATGAAATAAAACTTGTAAGTTAAAAAAATTAAGCAGAATTTTAAAAAATTCTCCCTTTTACTCTTAGGATATTATATTATAATGAAGTTCTATTTATTAATCTTAGATCCTATGGCCTGTTATATTTACTCGTTAGTTCCTTTGTGTGTTTTGTGGATTTATGAACATTTTCTATCTGAATAAACATGCAATTTGCAAATAGATAAAGCATTATATCTTAATTTCTAATCTTTATACTTTTATCCTGTCTTTTTGGACTAGTTTGGATTCCAGAACAATGCTGAGCAAAAATGAAGGCAGTGGTCATCTTACTCCCAGTCCTAGAGAGTAAAAGTTCAATATATTTCTTTTTTAAAGTTACTTTTTATTAAATTGTAACTGCATACATTTATGAGGTACAATGTGATGTTTGATATATGATGTGGAATGCTTAAATCAAACTGATTAACACAACCATCACCTCACTCATTTTTTGTGGTAAGACATTTGTCATATACTCATAGTTGTTGTGAAGTGTATCCTAGCTTTGTGCCCATTAGGTGAGATCCCATCTAACACCCTCCCTCCACTCGCCCTGCCCCCTCCCTTCCTTTTTCCCTTCTATCCCCTCTTTCTTTCTGGCCTATCTTTGTGTTTTATCATTTGTATGAATGTGTAAGTGTTTATATATTGGTTTCATAATAGTATTGAGTATACTGGATACTATTTTTCCTTTCTTGAGATACTTTACTAAGAAGAATATGCTCCAGCTCCATCCAGGTAAACATAAAAGATGTAAAATCTCCATCTTTTTTATGGCTGCATAGTATTCCATGGTAGCTTTTATATTTGCCAACAATAGTCAAGTTGAAAATAACAGTCAAAGACTCTATTCCTTTTACAGCAGTGCCAAAGAAGATGAAATACCTGAGAATTTATCTGACAAAGTGAAAGATCCCTATAATGAAAACTATGAAACCCTGAGTAAAGAAATGGCTAACGATGTTAACAAATGGAAAAGCGCACCACACTCATGGCTGGGAAGAATCAACATTGTTAAAATGTCCATACATGGTCAGTATCTTTCAACATTATGTCTGATAGAACAAAAAGGGTTTTGTGTTTTGTTTTGTGTGTGCTCTTTAGAAGATTAAGCTCCTTTCTATGCCTCCATGTAGGAGAGGGGGAAATTCATACAAACATATGAAGAGATGCTAAAGTCAGTCAGCATCTTTCTCTGCATGGATTAGATGATCCTGTTTCCTCTGCTTTATTCTATTACTATGTTGAACTTACTGATTAACATTCTCATATTCCAACAACCTTGCATTCCATTGTAAACTCCACACGTGTGTGCATATGAATGTGCATGTTGTTATGTCTACTTTTTTTACCTCCTTAAGCATAGATACTTTGAAGTTTTTACAATAATTGTAGTGTCTGATCTTGAGGTTGGTATTAATGAAATGTCTTCTCTTACAAAAGGAAAATAAATGACTAGTTTTATAATTTTATTGCTTCATTGTCTTGATAATAGACTTAGATTACATTCCTGACATTGTAAATGTTAGGTTGTGGGAATTCTAGATTTTCTCATTGCTCTGAGGAATGTCGGTGTTCTGCTCTAGATGGGAATTCACTTGGAGCCAAGTTGCCTCCGTTCCCATCTGTGGTGGCTGCATTCAGGTTCTCAGCTCAGTCCTTCATGCTCAGCTGAGCCTCACTCTCCGCTCTCTCTGCATGTATGGAGACTTTGGAGGCTTTAGCTGAATTTAAGATGTATTTGGTTTAAATTTTCCTACTGTGGTCCTCTGTTCTGAGGATGACACTTAACTCTGGTGGGCTTGGCTGCCTCAATGCCTTTTCCTTCTTCTAGCCAGAGAGACAGAGGGTTTTATATTAGGATTCTGGCCACCTTATGCTGTCACCACCATAACTATGTCAGCCCTAATGGCAAAAGTACAAAAATTGGGGGGACTCAGGCTATGGCAGGTGCTTGGTCTATGTTTGGAATCGTCTCTAGAATTTTCCTTTAAAAAATATCCAGTCCATCATACCCAGGTCGTTGTTTTTGTTGTATATTGTTCAGAGCTTATAGCTGTTCTATGCAGGAAGATCAGGGAGGTAGGCACATTCTCTTTTGTTTTGGAGGTGAAGCTCCAGTAAAAATGTTTGTACTATAACATACACACAAAACAGTGCATAAGGGCAGGTATAGCTCTAGAAAAAATTTTTGAAATGAGCTCACCTATATAGACGGATAGCAGCTTGAGAAATGGAACCTTTCCAGCAACCAAGAGGGGTTGCTCGGGTCATTAACCTTCCCCCATCATTAACCTTTCAAAATGGCAAAACATAACCATTGTCCAGAAAGTAGAAGGGAAGAGGAGAGAGGGGGAGGGGAGGGGGAACATGAGGAGGGAGGGTATTTGGTGGGACCTCACCTAACATGCATGATGCAATGGTACATTTCAGAACTATTAAGAAATGAGTATAATTTTTTTTTTTTTTTTTTAGGGAACAAGCATGAGTACAGCCCCATTTCATCCAATAACAATTTTAGCTAATAATAAAAGAAGGTCTGAATAATCCACAAGTAAATAACAGAAAGTTGGCTCTATTCATGCCACTACAAATGTGCTCTGCACCAATATCTCAAATTCCAGTCTGATTTTTTTTATTATTATTAAATGATAGCTGTATACATTAATGCAAACATGGGGTGCGGTGTAGTGTTTTCATATACAATTTGAAATATTTTCATCAAACTGGTTAACATAGACTTTGTGTCATTTACTTAGTTATTGTGTTAAAACATTTATACTCTAATTCTAGAAAAGTTTGCTTGTACCCTTGTTAAACAGACCATATAGGTGATCTTTCCAGTCGCCCTCCCACCACCCATCCACCCTTCTCCTCTACCCTCCCCCACCCTCTCCCCATATTCTTAGGCTAGAATTAGGTTGTAGCTTTCATTTGAGAACTATAAATTAGTTTCATAATAGGGCTGTGTACATTAGATACTTTTGCTTCCATTCTTGTGATACTTTACTAAGAAGAACATTTTTCCAGTTCCACCCATGTAAACATGAAGGAGGTAAAGTCTCCATCTTTCTTTATGGCTGCATAGTATTCCATGGTGTACATATACCACAGTTTATTGATCCATT